>NC_081415.1:44913016-45225516 GCF_030272615.1 Cryptomeria japonica | reverse complement strand
CTCTAATTTTTTATCACTCATGTTCAAAAATTGAATATCAATGCCCTTCAAGTCAACAAATAACTTTTTCCCATGCTCTCAACTCACAACCTCTGGAGAGAAATCCCCTATCAACTCTAACTCATCATTAATCAAAAGGAATGTATTTAATAGACTCTCCTTACCCTCCACATCATGCACAAATACCTTTAACTTGAGTAGAAACTTATTTCTAATAGATTCCCCAATCCTTATCAGTCTTGGGCTATAATACAAGTCATTTTTCCAAGAATTACACTCACTACATTTACCATCCCCTTTAAGTTACAATTGATAATCATTTTAGCCTATAATATAGACAAATTACCCAATTCTTTTGGTGCCTTATTTGAGTAGGTTTTTTCATAGTTATATGTTGTAACTTCGATAAATTTATAAAATCAACATAAAGTGCCATAGTTCCCATCAGCCACCTCTATCAACAAGATAGAGGTCGTTGACTATCCTATCACATGAAAAATAAAGATAATTGAGGGCATTATTAGCTCTCACATGATCCAAATATTAATGGGATATCAATACCACTTACACCTTTGTTTTTTAATAATCCTAAAAAGGGCTATCCAACATAAGGAGTTCATACGACTTCCTACATCATGAATTTTTTTTTTTTCCAAAAAATAGGTGCATGCACACACACAGAAATAGATATGTATACATGCATATACATATACATACACACACACACACACACACACACACACACACACACACACACACACACACACACACACACACACATATATATATCTGTGTGTGTGTGTGTGTGTGTACATGCATTTATACACATATATGTGTATACACACACACACATATGTGTATATATATATATATATATATATATATATATATATATATATATATATATATATATATATATATATATATGTATGTATGTATGTATGTATGTATGTATGTATGTATGCATGCATGTATGTATGTATGTATGTATGTATGTATGTGTGTATGTATATGTATATGTATATGTATGTATATATATGCACACATATATATGTATATGTGTGTATATGTATATGTATATGTATATGTATGTATATGTATACGTACATATAAATATACATATACATATACATATATATGCATGTATGTATGTATGTATGTATGTATGTATGACATACATACATATATATATGTGTGTGTGTGAGTGTATGAATATATGTGTGTGTATACATACACACACACATATATATAACTATATATATATACATACATATATACATATACATATACATATACATATATATCCCTTTTTCTATCCCTATCTCTCCCTATCACCCTCTCTTTTTATATCTCTCTACGTCTTATCTCTCTTCTATATTTCTCCCCCTCGCTCTCCCTCTATATCGATTTACCTCCATCTCTCTCTCTCTCTCTCTCTCTCTCTCTCTCTCTCTCTCTCTCTCTCTCGCTCTCTCAGTAATATACATACACACTCCCTATTTGTCCCTCCTTAAATGTATCTCTATATATGCCCCCTTCCCTATCTATCCATTTATCTTTGTTTAACTTCCCCCTCTATCTTTTATTGCTTATATATCTAGTTATACATCAAGCTTCCTCTCTATCTATTTAGATATCTATCCCCCTCTCCTTCTCTCTCTTCATTACTATATATCTATTTCTCACTTCTTTCTCCCTCTCTATACATTTATCTCTATTTTTCAAATAGATATATAGGCATAAAGGGAGAGAGGAGAGGGAGAGATAGGGATAGAAAGAGGGATATATATATATATATATATATATGGAAAGGTATAGGAGAGAGAGAGAGAGAGAGAGAGAGAGAGAGAGAGAGAGAGAGAGAGAGAGAGAGAGAGAGAGAGAGAGAGAGAGAGAGAGAGAGAGAGAGAGAGAGAGAGAGAGAGAGAGAGAGAGACACAAAAGAGGGAGTGATAGGGAGAGAGAGAAATATAGGGATATAAAGAGGGAGAAATATCTAAAGATAGATATAACTTAAGAAAGATGGAGTGGATGATAAAGATAGAGAGAGAGATAAAATATATAATTAGGGAAGATAGATAGAGATATAAAGAGGAATATATAGTTATAAAGGAAAGAGAAAAGGAGAGATAAGTAGAGAGAGAGATATACAAATATATAACAACAAACAGATGGGGAATATAAATGGAGACAAATAGGTAGAGAGGGAAGGAGACAAGAAGTGTGACAGATAGAGGTAGATTAAGGAAAAGGGACAAAGATAGGGAGAGAGGGAAGAGAGATCTATATATATAGAGATGGATAGAGGTATATGGTGGAACCTTCAAAATTTTAGTTGGTCAAGCCTTCTGAGTCCTTAGATTGAACCTCTCTAAGCCTTAAAGTCTTAAGTCTTAAACTGTTAGAACATAATTTTATTAGGGATCACATCCTTACAATATTTATATATAATTTTCTAATATAAGGATATAAAATCTTATATATTATATGCTTTATAAGAATATCCCATTTGAAATAATTATAATCTAATAAATATTAGATTATTAATTATTTATGAGTGGGGGCCATTGAAAAGGTGTGACTAGTGAAGCCACCCTTCCTCCTATATTTAAGGAGTTTCTCTCTCATTTGGGGGTTGTGAGAATTTGGAGCTTTATGGTGAGTTGTATCACTATACATATGAGGTATTATTGGCCACGTGGAAGTATTGGAGGAGTGTCCCCAAGTTCGAGTCTATTTTATGATAGACTATATTTGTAAGTGTTTTAATAAAATGATGCTTTATGGGGTTTTTACCTGAAAGGGTTTTCCCCATGTATATCTTGTGTAATGTGTACATTCATGCATGTATGGTTCTCATTTCATTTATTTTATGATCTTGTTTATAATGATTAGTATCCTAAGATCCTAATTTCTAACATGGTATCAGAGCAGGTTAGGCTAGTACTAATCATTTTTACAGGTTATACTAGAAGACATATAAAACTTGATGGAAAAATTATTTATGCTAAATCAAAACATGTGCAAGGTCATTTGTGATATATATTTAGTGTGCCTTCTCTATTGATTTAAAATCAATTTATCAAGATCAAGTAAGGAAATTCTAACTATTCCTTTTTATAAGTGTGATATTTTCAATAATATTTCATTTTTTTTAGCATTGGATTGTGAGGGTCAAATATTTGATTATTAAGTGAAGTATAACATATATATTTTTAATAACATCAAATTTCATAATCTTATTAACTCAAAATTATTCCATTATAAGAGAGGGACATAGTCACAAAACCCTTTTTAGTGCCAATTGTATAGAAAGTTGTGCTTTAGTTACTAGATCAAGTCCTTTAGAAAGTTGGATGTTGTTTCTCTTTAGAGAGATATGTGAGATTAGCAATTATAAAAAAAATAGCTTGATATAAGGCTTAGAAACTTGAGGTGTTTAACCTTAAAATTGAATTCATGAAGTCTTTTATTAAATTTGATGTCTTTATAAAAGTGAAAAACTTATTTTTCAACTTATCAAAGAAAAATAAAATTCATAGCTCTTGAACATGACATTTCAATAAAACACCATTTTACTTGTAATTTGATCATAATTGATAAAAGATAATGATATTTTCTTATATGAAATATTATGAAAAATACATTACAACATTCAATCAACATTTTAAGTTATCCATATATTTAAGTTTGTTAAGAATAAACTTAATCAAACCATTATTTAAATAGGAGTTGTTAAATGAAATCTTCAAAGAAATTGAATCACTTATTGAAGCCTTCATCTATGTCTAATTTCTTATCTTCATGTAATTCTTCATACAATTTTGTGTCCTTATATTACTCAAGGAAATAGCACTTATCCTTATAAAAGTCAAAAAGGGCTTTCTTTGCAACTGATTGAAGGTAAATGAGTCACAACCTTTACCAATTCATTTTTGTCAGGTGGTTATCTTCCCAACTGACATCTCCTTTCTCACACTTCCTATATAGGGAAATCAAATTCATTTATTTTGTACCTAACCGGATATCATTGCAATCCATGAGATATAATCTATTTGAGGAATTCTTTCAAACAGTTCGCTTACCTTCTGCATGACATTGAAAAATGTGGATTTAACATTTTCACTAATGAAGCATTTCCATAAATATATTTTCTTCAAACCATATGATTAGATATCATTGAAGAATTATGTCAAACACTTAAATTGCACTGCAAATTAAAACCTCTATTTATATCCACCGACTTCCACTAATTAATGCTTGCCTCTCTCAAAGTCTTCTATCCAAGAAACACCCCGACCATGCTCTCTATGTCCTCCTTCACGCTACCATTTTCCCGAAGGCTATTATTGTTTATGGTGAATAATTATCTTTTACAGTTTAATGATAATCCTAGAAGCACCAAGTAACGCACACATATACTAGGTAGGAAACTTCATTTATTTGTCAATCTACACAAGTATGGATTTGCACTTTTTTTATAGTACAATGTGAAGTGTTAAAAAAAAATTATTGCATAGATATTCTTATCCATGCACACTTATTTCAAATTTTGTGCTTATCCACATTGATAGTTCTGATACTTAATGTTAAGTACAGATGCCAAGCTAATAAGATGAGAGGGGGGGGGTGAATCATACAAACTTAATCTTCCATAAAAACAATAGATTCAACCTCGGTAACATATACTTCAATAATATAACCAAAACTACTAAACATGCAAACTCATAAGCATATAAACATCATAACACCAGATTTAATGTGGTAACCCAAATAGGGAAAAACCACTGTGGGATTTCGGACCCACTAAGAAATATACTCTTCTAGAGTATGCTCAGTTAAAAGCAAATCCTGTTAAAGATTACAAACACATTGCTAGATGTGACCCGGTTAAGGGATTTCCCTCAGATCTGTTAGGATCTTCACCTTGTTAGAAGTGACCTTGTTAAAGGATTTCAAACACTCAATCAAAATCTCACCTTGCTAGAGGGTTTTACAAATAAGACTGTTAAGTCCACTCGGTTAAGAGATTTTCTGTCACTTTACAAAATAACAATAATAAAAATCTATCTGCAACTTCACATCTAAAATGCTAAAGTAGATTCTTATTTGCTCAATACAATCTAGACATAGAACTAATCTTGTCCATCTGCTAGGCTCTATACTCTGTTATTCAAAACAGGTCTTCAAGCTTCTGTGCTTGGTAATCACTATGTAGCAACCCTATGCATACACTTGCCCGCATCCATTGTTTATCAACAATTCCTTATTTATAAACAATTCGCCAACCGCTTAATCTCCTTGATCACATTTCTCATGATCAATCATAGCCATCAAATCTTCAAACTTTGACAAGGTTCAATGTATCCTTCGATCTGAAAATGTTTTACCCCACCTTTGAACTTGCATAGATTTCTTGGAACTTGTGCTAGGGTATTGCGGTTCAATCTGAGCTGTAGATCTTCCTGTCGATTTTCCTTTGCCAGAGATTCTTTAACAAACTTCATTCACGGCATACCAATCATTTAATCATAGCCAGCTCATCAGCTTCCTTCATTAAATAATGCTTTTATTCATTCAATGCATTCTGTTATTACTCGGTTGCAACTCGGTAAATACTAAACTTCACTCGATAGACATTTTGCCTTCATTAACCGATAGCGATAACCTTAGGGTTTACCGACTAGGTTCCTTAGGGTTTATTGACTAGGTTCTTTGCTCGGTAACATAGTATAGTATTAACCTTACAATCAACAACATATGTAGGATATCAAAACAATCTAAACATCATGATCTCATCATTGTCTAACTCAGTAATAGTTGCCCATTAAATAGCTTATTCCTCCCCTTATTCATCACATTCTTTCTGTGTTTTTTACCGACATCTTTATACTCATCAAATCATACTTCTTAAGATATGGCAACATCATACTGAATTAGAAAATCAATTTCTTGACATCAATGACAAAATAATAATATTAAGATAGTAAACATCCTTAATCAGTTATATCCATAATCATCAACAACCTTCTCAATATCCTTATTGAAATGCCAACAATCTCTTCTTGTCTATTATAATGCCAACACATGCTCTGTCCCTTAAGAATCTTATCGAGCCACCAATAATTAATATAAAAAAGTTCTACATTTTGGGTGCTAATAACCTTTACTAAGCCTTTGTTCATCTTGTTTCAAGACAAACACATTCCTTTCAGATCAGATGGTAACACTGTCTATATAAAAAAAATCAGAGTTATGGAAAAATTGTTGTCTATGGAACTACAAACAAAGTCGAAATCATTCAAGATTTATGCCTTGACCATGTCATAATCAAGAACAATCCATGTTAAGATGGCAGGGTATGTCTCATTTTGAATCCTTCCCCAATCGTATGCCTCTCTAATGTGATCATATTACTATTTTAATATTTTGAATACATCACCACTGTTGAAGCAATAGAAACAATTCCTAAGACTAGGGAGCTAAAGACAACCAACCCATCCATAAACAACAAAAATTTTGATCATTACCTTCCTAAAATATTAGATAAGATCAATTTATTGGTTGAGTATTATCTAGTTTAAAATGTGTATTAGACCTTTGGCTGGCAAGGGATCATTTTTCTATAACAGTTTTTTGGAGAAACACGAGGACAAGGGTGACAATAATGACCACAGTGGCCATGTGGCAATGGATACAATGGATGGGTAATATATTTAGATCATTCTTGCACTCTCACCATGTCAAAACAATTTCTCATATTTGATAGCAGGTCATGTACCTCCTTGGAAGTGACTTGGCAACATATCAAGTATCTCACCCTCAGGTGCCTCGGAGAGGTTTTCACCCTTAGGTGCGTCCTTTATTTTCACTATTTTTGATTTTGACACCGCCACAATGTGGTTTTTGCCATCAGATCTCTTATTCTTCTTTTTTTTATTTTTGCGACTAAGATACTTGATGTTTGTTTCAGTTATGTTCTCACTTTTCTCACTGGTGGAAGAGTTCATTGGTTCAACTACATTAAGATAGTAGGATAATGTGTAGTCATTGTTGAAGGTGGGTATATTCAAAGGTTGGTTGTAGAGAGTACAATCAATCAGTTCAGGTTGTATCAAGGATAAAGTTTGAACAGGTTCAAGCGAATTCATGGTATTATCGTCATAACTTCAGACCGACAAGTCAAGTTCCAGAAGACTACCTTGCATAGGTGTCTCAAGACCGGGAAGAGTTAAAATACGATTATCAAAATTCATGCTAGTATTTAGTGGACCTAACCCAACTGACCTACTCCTAGCATCATCCCCTACTTCAGACTGGACTACATACTATGGTGTGACAATAACAGGGTCAACATGCAGCATCTCAATATTCATGATGAAGTAGTCATAATATGTTGTTGAATAGTTGTTATAAATAGAGCTTATGTCTGAGTTATCAGAGTCATAAGATGAAGTTTCTGACTCATCTTCAAGTGATTTAGTAAAAGTATATATATTATCAATACCTACATCTTTGATGTTGCAAGTTCCTTCATGATTTGGTTCATTAATCACTTGTATTTGACACACCTGTGGACATAACCTTGATGGTTTTGTTAATCCCTGATGTCTTTTCCATTTAGCTTCCTCTGGACTGATGACTCGTCCTGCTTCTGTAACTTCTAGTTCTTCTTTTGTAGTTCCATACTTGATTTGTCCTATCTCATTAGAGGGAGAGTTAGTAGGTGGAGAAATTTCTTGTGTTATTTCTTCCTTCAGTTGTTGTTCATAGTCTTCTTGTCTTTTTTAGTTTGATTTCTTCTATTTCCTTTTGCAATTTTAAGTGTATCAGCTCTTGTGCATTATCTGTGATATCACTGGATTCTTCGGGAGTTTCTGTAGTAGATATATCTGAGAGATGGTCTGGACCTCATTCATACTCATTTGAATCAGTTTCTGAATCATCTACTTGTTGTCTACCAGTCTATGTGACCAAAATATTCAGTGGTGCAAACAATTCTCTAATTCTTTCTACCTCTTCTATCATATCCTCTGGGACTTCTACTTCTTGTAGTGTTATAGCTGATACAATCAGAACTTGATTACCATCTTCTTCCTCTCTCTAGGTTGCCAATTATTTTTGTTCATCGTCATACTCTTCCTGAGTTTGTTGAGTATTAATTTCTTGTGATGTTGAAGGTAGTACCTTTTTCCTCCACTTAGGTTGATGGTGAGAAGTATGTCTTTGATCTGATGACTTTTTTGGATTGTACCCGAGTCTAGCTTTATCATTTGTAGACTTAGTTTGTAGCTAAATACGTTTGACGATACCTTCTCGACACTTTCCTAGAGGACCGGTACCTGAATATCCCATTCATTGAAGCATTTTATAGCCTGGACCATAATGGGTCGGGGAAATTTCACAATGTCATATTTCTTTGTTTGTACTATCTTCTTTGAAAAGCCATTTGAGAACATCATCCTCTTCTATTTCATCTGCAAGGGAAATAGAGGATTGCATAAAGAGACCATCATAAATGACATTTGGAGTTGAAGTTTGTGGCTTCATAACCTCTGATGGTTTTCCCGACTGTCTTGGTGATGAAGGAAGAGACATTAGTGAGA
Organism: Cryptomeria japonica; assembly: GCF_030272615.1. Classification (NCBI taxonomy): domain Eukaryota; kingdom Viridiplantae; phylum Streptophyta; class Pinopsida; order Cupressales; family Cupressaceae; genus Cryptomeria; species Cryptomeria japonica. Next base: position 45,216,910 of record NC_081415.1, on the reverse strand, counting down.
GTACAGGTTCTATTTTGTATCCATCCATGCCAGTATTTGTGATTTTCAATTTCTTTTTTAAATCTTTCAACAAAGATTCTAAAATTTCAGTTGTAGAGGCTTCTCTATTATGAATAACAAAAGCATCAACACTCTACGTTAATGCATTATAGGTATAGCTTGTATCAGCAAGAATACTGACTTCAACTCTGTTATAAGGAAATTTCAAGCACTGATGATATGTAGATGGTACTACTTTCATTTCGTGAATCCATGGCCTTCTCAGTAAGATGTTGTATGATAGAGGAAGATCAAGGACCTAAAAGATAACATCTATTTCCATAGGTCCTACTCTGATTGGTAATAGTACCAGACCTTTAGAGGTTCTTTCTTCTTCATCATAAGCTTTGATTGTTATTTTGTTTTTTGGATCAATGTCATTTTTAGAAAATTCCTACTGTGTCAGTAGATTGTAAGTACAAATATTTAACCCAACGCCTCCATCTATCAAAACACGTTTCACTCAGTGTTTATGGATCATAGCTTCAATGTGCAATGGCTGGTTATGCGGGTGATTTAGTGAGTTGTCATCTTCTTCAAAGAATGTGAGGTAATGAGGCGAAGTCAGGTGACCCACCATAGATTGAAACCGATCTACATCTAAATATTTAGGGACATTAGTAGTGAGCAAAGCTTTGTCGAAGATCTCTTTATTAGTAGAAGAGATCTTAAGCAGTTCTAAAATGGAGATTTGAGCGTTAGTTCTTTTCAATTGTTCAACAATGTTATAACCAGGAAAGGATGATGAATCCAACTGTTTAGATTTAGCCAAGATTGTGTCTGTTTGTTTGTTTGAGGAAGTTGGTAGGTTTGATGTTGTTTGAGCAGAAGTTGAGGAACTAGATCCTTGGAGAGTAACCTTGTTTTGAGTGCGGGTCACAACATTGGCAATTTGTACTTGATTTTGTTTATCTTTGATTATGATCACATTGCAATATTCAGGTTGGGAATATTCAATCATGTTGATCACATTGTCATTATTAGTGTAGGTGTAATTGACTTTAGCACCTCCCTTTGATTTTGAGGAATCACCTTGTTCATAAGCAGGTAAGGGATCTTGAAAAGCCTTATGATCAACATTAGTCAAGTGATTTCCAACAACAATTTTTCCAGCGTCGATGAGATCTTGAATTTCATGTCTGAGCTTCATGCATTTGTTTGTGTTATGACCCTTGTTTCGATGGTATTCACAATATTCATTTTCTCTCCACCATTTGGGTTTAACTTTTGGATCATATGGTCTAGAATTGTCTGGCAACATTATCATATCATTTGCCAATAAAGTTTTAAAAGTTGATTCATATGATTCATCTAGAGGAGTAAAATCATGTTTAGGCTTTGAAAGCCAAGGTTTCTCTTTGAACCATTCTTTTTATTTTTTTGGAGGACTTTCTGCTGCAATTTCAGCTACTTTGAGTGCTTGTGTGCCACTAGCCAAGTTAAATATTGTGGATTTTGATTTTGCTTGAACAGTGTCTAACACTTTGTCATTACAATGTTTCTATTGTTATCTTTGTTGTATTTTCAGTATTTGTTCTTTTCTTTAGAACTAGAACCTTGCAATGTTTGTTTCCAAAGTGATATATCTCCTTTCTTTATGAGCACATCTTCCATTCTAATGGCACTATCTACCATTTTGTTGAATGAAGGATACACTTGCATTTGGATACTACATTTCAATTTAGGGATCAGGTTATTGACGAAGATATCCATCTTCTCAGAATCTGGAATAGGTTGTGAATATCTAGAGAACATCTTTCTCCAACGTTGAAGAAAGGTGAGAAAAGGTTCTCCTGTTTTCTATTTAGTGTTGCAAAGTTCGATCATAGTGATCGGATGATGAATGTTATAGGAGTATTGTTGTAGAAACAATTGTATTAACTCCTCAAAAGTTTTGATTCCCATAAGTAGTCTTGAAAACCATTCCATAGCTTGCCCTCCTAAACTTCTCAGGAAAAGGTGCATGAGGTATGTTTGTTTATGCATGAATTCCATACATAAAGCAAAAAATTATCTGACATGGTCTTGAGGATCTGCATGTCCATCATATTTATCAAACTTAGGCATCTCTACTTTTGAGGGAAATGGAGGCATGTAAAGGTTTTTTTCAAACAGAAACGGCCATATCGTGTCCAGAGAATATTGCTTTGATGATTTATCTTTGTTTTTTAGTTTTGTGATTTTAGTCTATAATGCTTGCAATTGTTTGTTTACCAGGCCTAAAGGTGTCTCTTCCTCTTTAGTGATGAGGCTTTCAACGTTATAATTGATAGGAAGTTTGGCACCTTGCTTCGCTAGTTCTAGAAAATACTCTTCTTTTTCTCTAGCCATGATGACTTTCATCATCTTTCGGAAATGCTTATCGTTTAGGTATTTATTTATACTAGTTTCTAAAGGTTTAGAAGCTACAAATTTGTCTGATGAAGAATCACTGTTAGTGGCATGATTGTTGAGGTTGTCATAAGTATCTCGTTTAGTAGCTTGCCTTTCTTGCCTTTCTCCAAACATGAAGGGAGATAGGGGTTGATCAAAATTTGGTAGATTAAAAACTGGTATTTGTGACGATGAAGGTTTATTTGGAACGAGTTCTTCTACAAAGAATGGATTGTTGTTTGATGAAAAGGATGCCCCTTTACCTTTGTCAGTTTTGCTGCGAGAACTTCTAGTTTAAACAGGCATTTACAATCAACGAGACTGAGAGCTAGGTGTGATGTAGAAGTCAAGATCAAATTGTAGCTAGTTGTTCATTTAACATAGTGATTGAGAGAAGTAACTAAGATCTGGTCTAGTTTCAGGAACTATCTATCCTATGTAAGACATTATTCAAGTTAACTTAGGTTTGATAAGATGTTGATTGAACTAGTTGGAAGATGATCGACCAAATCATGCAATGCAATGGCAGGGGTACACTATCAAGATTGTTTATGCTCAGAATTATGATGTCCAGTTTTATGCTTGTTGTAGACTGATCTGGACATGCTTGAATGTTTTGACTGACAAGAACAGGAATTCGTACGATAGAGTTTGCAGGTCCAGATGACAGTTTTACAATTACTAGACGATATAGACAGTATTTCATACGAGTTGCTGTCTGATTTTGTACGATAGTTGGGCAAACTCCAGATGACAGTTTACTGAATGTGATGTATCTTCGTACGACAAATGGTAAGAGACCAAACGATAGTTTATCAGACTCATACGACATAGTTTGTAAAGATAGATGACAAACTATTAGGATCAATGAAAGCTCATACAACAAAAGACTGGACAAAAACAAAATTCTGACAGACAGAGTTTTTATGACTGACTAGGACCCATTTTTGATAAGGACTAAGTTTTTTATGACTGAAAGGGACCAGTTTTGACATGGACAGAGTTTTGATTAGTGAGTTGTGGATTTGTTTGATTTGTTTTCTCTAGTTTTAGTATTTCAGTTTTCCAGTTTCAAGGGTGAAAACACAGAAAATATGCAAGATGTATAATAATTCCAATCACAGCACACAAACCCTACGAAAGTTGGCTTAGAGAAGAAAACCTTTGCTTGCTAACTTGTGTACACACCCAATAGCTAATCAAAATATGGCCACTGAGTCTCACACAATGGATTCTCAACGTCGTATTAGCCGACTCCTAACGCTAATGGAGGCACAATATGGCAAGTGTCTTGGGAGAGTTAATATCTCTCTTGCACAAAGATTATCCCCCTTTTGGAGGTGAACCGGGTAGCTTCTATCTTATAGCTCTTAGTGAGGAATTCCATTTGAAATTACCCCTTGAAGTCATGCAAGCATGATTGAGGCCTATAGACCGACAAGGTACCGAAACAAGTTGTCATGTAAACATGATTGAGTCTGCGAGCCCCTACAAAATGCTCGATATGAGAGATCTCAAAGAGAAAACTCAAATAATCTCATCCTCTGAGACTTTAATCACCAGAGGCCTATTTATTATAGTGAGTTGGAATGCTCAGGTCCAGCTGTACTCACTTGGGTCATTCTCACAGGGTGATTACTTTTTCCCACTATGACAGGCCCGCTAAAGGTACACAAATCTCAAAATTTAGAAAAAGCTTTGAGGGTCTAGATTTATGATTGTCTGTAAAAGACAAGAGCATACTCTCCTACCTCTCTGATTTTTCTAAAAACATGAAAGACGGATTTGTTATTTAGCTAGATAGCAATTTAAGTGCCTAAAAAATGAATTTAAAGAATACACGAAGTTTGGTCGATTCTCTTTTAGACAACCTGCAAAACCAACACATCAGTAGTCATGTTGTTTTTTATTCTTTGGCAGACGTATGTTTGATTGATAAATTCTTTGACAAGCATTCTCCAAGAAACCGGTTAGGCTGTGAAAATCTCAGGCAAACAAAAGATAGCTCAAGGTTAGCATCAATATCATCAAAATTTAACTCAAGAAAAACCCTGAAAAGTAATTTGTTTTTCAAAAAATCCTAATCTAACTCCACCAACCTGCAAGAAACTATTAGAAACCTACAAGAAGAAAAAGTTAGTGAAATATCAAATTTCTTGGCGAGCTTACACAAGCCTAATTTCAAATCTTGGTTACAAATTTTTCACTCCTAATGCTGAAATGCCCTGAAATTTGACTAAGTCTAAAATTTGGAAGATCTTCCAAAAACTAGATTTTGCATTATAACTCCTGGAGGTTTGAAACCCCTCTCAAACATCCTGACAATATATATGTAATATAACTTAAAGTATAACTTAAATGTTATATTCCATATATATTGACCTTCCACAAGCCTAATTTCAAGAAAACTCCTAAAAAAAAACTCTTTGTTTTTCATACGATAGTAACTCGTACGAGTATTCTCACATGGCCATACGAGAATTCTCACCGAACCGAACTAGTAAATACAAAAGAAGATGACAAATAAATTACTCGTATGACTATTCCCACAGAGTTGAATGACAAAACATAGAATCAGATATCCAAAGCAGAAACTCGTACAAGTATTCTCTTTGAACCACATGATAAAAGACAGGTCTTGACAGAATGTCATACAATGAAGGATATATACTCGCATGATATTTCACAGAGGCTGTACAAACAAGACCTAAAAGATAAAGAAGTGATTTTGAGGCCAAAGGATTGAATTTCGAGCCCCATGGTGGGTGCCAAAAATGTGTGTGTGAAAAGTGGATCGAATCTGTATCTGAATACACAACACTTCAATTAAGTCATTAGATGCATGGTTAGTAAATTGATAATCAATAATGAACAATAAACCATTACAAAGTGATCTATTGCCTTCTAGTAGATGCGAGTTTAGTCTTTCTCTCAGATTTCATATGCAATACTAGTGACTAGACAACACCTAAATGAAGGATTTAATCTATATGAGTACAAAATTGAGCTAAATGAATGCAAGATTTAAGGTAACATGATTTAAGCAATATTAAGCTAGATGATTTAATAAATATAAAATCTTAGTGAACCTAGAGAAAAAACAGCATGATAACAATATATTCTCCAGGATCCTTGAATGAGAGATGAGAGCCTGAATTTATAGAAAATTCAGAAAGAAACCAACGACTGAGATCAAATGATGATGAGCGGTCAATATTTTCCAAAAGGAAGCACAATCCAGGTGAATTGATGTGATTGGTTGCTTTTCTCAATTTTAAAGGAAATTGAACTAAAATTAAGATAAAATTAGAAAAAACTGATTTATTCTCTATTTCATTCAATTTTAATATTTAAATGTTTTAATTGCTTTCTCTAAGATTATTTATCAATTTTTAATTTTTTTTTCAAGATTATCTCCAATTGATTTTTTTTCTAAATTTTTAATTTTTTTTAGTCAATTAATTCCTTTTTTTTTATGATTTGATGGCAAATTGATTTATTTAATTAAATATAATAGGATATTCAATAAAAATAAATAAGATAATTGTTTAAAAATGATTTACTTGGAATGATCAATGAATTAAATAAATATTGGTTGATTAATTTGTCATGTGACATTTGAAGATTTTAGAAATTAATTGTGTGCTCAAGATTAATTTTAATTGCCTTTGGTTAGGACCTTGGTGATGTTTTTGAGATTACTGGCTCATGGTTTAGATGACCATTTTTAGGGTATTACAGTAGGCATTAGTAAGTCCTATAGGCACATTTGTGCTTAATTCCTATGGGCATATTGTAAATCCTTCTCCTTGTAAATCTTCCACTTGTGAAAGCATTGTATTAAGTCATACGGGCACTATGTAATGAACTTGGGGAGAGGCTAATTTGAGGAGACCGCGGTTCCATTATAATTTTTTAAGACCTCATAGCATCATTTTAAAGCACTGGGATTATAAATTATGACAAGATGAATTTCATGTAGTCTGGAATGCATTATCTTCATGTTCGCATATATTTGTGTCCCTATTTATCACTGTCAAAGAAGACCTACAATAATGGGGTACTTCATTTTTCTTTTATAGAAATTGACATGTGATCCCCTATTAACATTAAGGGTGAATGTTAGAACATAATGTTATTAGGGATCACATCCTTATAATATTCATATATAATGTTCTAATATAAGGTTATAAAATCTTATATATTATATGCTTTATAAGCATATCCCATTTGAAATAATTATAATCTAATAACTATTAGATTAATAATTATTTATGAGTGGGGGATATTGAAAATGTGTGACTAGTGAAGCCACCCTTCCTCCTATATTTAAGGAGGTTCTCTCTCATTTGAGGGTTGTGAGAATTTGGAGCTTTATGGTGAGTTGTATCACTATGCATATGAGGTATTATTGGCCACATGGAAGTATTGGAGGAGTGTCCCCAGGTTTGAGTCTATTTTATGATAGACTATATTTGTAAGTGTTTTAATAAAATGATGCTTTATGGGGATTTTTACCTGAAAGGGTTTTCCCCATGCATATCTTGTGTAATGTGTACATTTATGCATGTATGATTCTCATTTTATTTATATTATGATCTTGTTTATAATTATTAGTATCCCAAGACCCTAATTTCTAACATAAACCCTATAAGCCTTCATTCATTCAGCTAAAATCCTAAACCTTACCGATTCTAATTTCGTGTTGACTTGTTGTTTCTAGTTATCAGGTTCTTAAGTTTTGACTTGAAGGGATCTAATTCATATCCCATTGATCCCTCTTTCCTAGTAGCCAAATGTTCTGGTAAAGATTAATTTTCCTAAGTATAGTGGCCAAATTTTTCCTAAGATAAGTCTTTTGTCCTTACCCACTGATCAATGGCTATCACATGCTCACTATGTTCAGAAGTGTTAGAGATGTCAAGCTCGCAATGTAGCACAATCTATTCAATTGAAGATGGGAACCAATTGACTTTCTAAAAGGTGGGCGCTTTACTTGCATCTCATTGAATTGTGCTTGTGTGAGGTCAGACTCATAAGAATTATATCAACCCAACAATTATACATAGTGGTGACATGTAGTTGGCCCCACCATTCACTTTTTAGAGAAAATATTTGGCCATGACCTCACGATCTCAATATTGTCAAGACCTTGTCAGCCTTGGAAGACACGATATGCTGACACATGTCTATCCATTGAAAAGTAAGTGTTGATATTCAAGGTCCTCATTAGCAAAAATATTATGAATGTGGTAAAATATTTTTCAAATAAAATATTTTAATCTCAGTCATTTAACTTGTTGCAATCCTATGAAATCAATGACTCTCATTCAAACTTAGAAAACAACTAAACCAAGAGTGCAATTCAAACACGAAATGTAGTAATGGTGAAATGATTGTACTTTGTTATATTTTAGATGGTTGTTGGGAAATAAATATGTAGGATAAACCATTATGCTTGTCACAATTTATTGCACTTGTTATCAATTTCTAATTTGAGCTCTAGAGAAAACGACAAAAGAAACTAAGGTTTACAAAGGAAATTGAAGAAAGCTCAATCTGGATAGCAAGTAAAGACAAATTTTAAACCATTTTTAGTTTTAAGTTCAGAATTTTGAGCTATATAAATCTTAAGTGAAGTTGATACAAAAAATTGAAATCCTAGCTAGTTGAAGAGAAACCCTAGTGTTATGTGTTGTTCTCAAATTCTGATTCCCCCTAAAATCCCTTATAATAAAATAATAAACTCTATCTGCAAAAGAGAAATCGAGGAGAAGGAAACTTCAGAGCAACATATGACAAGGTTTGATGAACCTTCTACACTTCAAACTTATCCAAAGTTCAGGCGGGTATACCTTATGTGAATTGACTTCACACTTTTAAAAGACAGATCCACAGTAAACCAGTCCGAAAACCAATGAATCTTATCACCTCAAAACTAACCGAAACAAAGAAAGAAAGCTTATGCTCATGTTCAGTATCAACCTACAAGATATGTAAAAGATAACCACAATAGATACCAGTGCCTTATCCAGACCGCAGAGTCATCTAAGTTTAAACAATAATCTCACAATTAAACATCTCCATACATCCCATCACCTCATCTTTTATAAACCCCACATATGCCTGACATACATAAGAATTTTCCCTCATCAAACTAGATAGCATTCATCAAATTCAAAGTCTCCCACAAGGAATTTACTAATAGAAATGATTCCCGCATATTTAATTCCCCTCCTGAAAAGAAAAGCTAAGAAACACATCTATTTAATATTGCCTTACAACCCATACTCAAATGAATAACCCTAGATTACTCAATTTGAAAGCAATAAATATTTGCAAGCGCACTTGAAGACAACATAGATTCTAGGCTCAAAGTTGATGGTCTGTGTATTGATATTAATTCAGAAAATATTACAAAAACACTTGAATGTTCTCCATAAGACTTAGAAAAAAGCTCAGATAAATTTCTGCACTGTTTCCTTACAATTTCTTGCGATCACTTTTTCCTACAGTCCTAGTATCCATTTATAACAACATGGATGCATACAAAGCTTCCGACCTCCCTAGGAAAATTTGTTACAACTATACTTTGTTTCAAAAAGTAGTTACATGTCTCTTTCTGTATCAATGGCCTTTTCAGTTGGTAACTCTTTTGCAATATCTTCTAACTGTCCTGGAGCATCTTTCAACTGTTCTGGAGCATCTTCTTCCTACACCACATATTTTTTGGATCACTCTTGAAAAACATCATCGATAGGCCATGAGTAGCCAATAATCTTTTTCTTCAACTTTAATAGCTTTTTCCAAGAGTTCCTTATTTTCCTCACTTCTAACTCTAAGAAACCATAATGTGATTTGATCTTTTCTATATCCGCAATTGTTTTAACAAACAGTGAGGTGTTATCCTTATTGATTATTTCATTTACCCTTAGAGACAGATTTGCTCCTAAGTTATCCAGCCATACCCATTTGTCCTTTATCTAATTTTGGTTGACAAAACCTTCAGGAAACAATTCAAATTTGTGCTCAGTATACTCTTTTCTATATAAATTAGTCTTTCTTTCCACATTGGCTTTTCCTTTTGCCAGCTTTGTCAAACCTTTGGCCAATTCACATGTAGATTTGATAGTGGTATCAGATCTGCCTTCATCATAAGATACACATGAATTCTAAATCTACTTCCCTTGGGATCCACTTATTCAGAATGGGCTCTAAAATAGCCTTGTACTCATTTAGCTCACTAAGAGTGTCCAAGATCCTCTTCATGTTTATGTGTATTGTGGGAGCATTAATTTTATCAGTAAAACTCAAAATTGTAGCCTTTATCTTCTCCTCATATTTGCTTGCAAATAAGGCCTGAGCCTGTTTCATCTTCTCCAATTCATGTTGATAGGTCTTAGCTGGTTGAAAACTAGAAAGCATAGGAGAAGGAGGGAATTCTATGATGGGACTAGTAGGAGGAGGTCTTGCTGGAGATGAAGAGATTGCCAAAGTAGAGGACTCGCCTCCTTGGTATTGTCCCATCAGCTGAATTTGAAGTTTGGCAATGATAGGCTACCTCCTTCTTTGCTTCATCATAAGCCTTTAGAACTGTCTCCAATTTATTTGAAGCTCAGCCCTTTCTTTTGCTTCCTTCTCTGCTACTGCTATATTGACCTTAGCATTCTCCAAAACAGTACTAGCTACTTCCACCACCCTTGTGTCCTGGACTCTCTTGACTATCATTCCTCCTAAGAGATTAGACTTCGAGGTGTCCTTCCTTCTTCTACCCTCACCTCTTTTAAGGGACCACATTACCAGAGAGGCATCATCTTTACTAAATACCACTCCTTTTATTGGCTTGGTTTCCTTTCTGACCGCTTCTAGGACCAATGCATCAGCTATATCCCATTCAGGGAGAATTAGCACACCGGCTTTTGAAACCATTTCCCTTCCAGTCTCAGGAGTGATGGCTTTGAATTTAGCCATCATTTCTTGTTTTAACTCTTCTTCTATTGAATTTGTATCTTTATGAGGTTGTTCACTTGCTCTTTTTGCACATCTGATCTTGAACTGATCAATATTCTGTTTCCAAAGAAACTTCATGAAAGGACCTGATGCAACAAAATTGTTGTCAGCTAGGAATTCTTCACTAGCTTGCTTGACAATGATGTCCAACTCTTTTCCTTGTAGCTCACCATCAGTTATGTCCATTTCAGCACTGGGTGGCTCCTCTGGCATTCCTTCTTGAGTCTCATTGTAGGTGTATGCAATTTCACCTAGACTCCCTAATTGTAATAATTGCTCTGCCACAGCTTGCTCATCTCCTATATGAATTGGGGATAGAGAGGGAGAGTACTGAGGGTCATCAGATTCAATTTCTTTTCTACCCTTTGCCTTTTTGGTGAATCTTGAATCTCTATAATATCTTTAATGGCCCTCTTCCCTTTGGAAGTAGAAGGTTCACCTGACACTGGCATCATCACAGTGTATTTAGATTTTTTGTACATTATATAGTTACCTGGTGGAACAACCTTAGCAAAGGCAGGCTTAGATAGGACCAATTTAGCCCTATCAGGATCATTCTACATTATGGCCTCTCTCTTCTCCTTCAGGGTTTGCATTAAATCCTCAAAATAAAGAATCAAGAATTTAATCTTTTCTTCAAATTGGATAAAACTGGAAAGAGGATCATAGCTAGAATCAAATTGGTGGATGAAGTCAAGGGCTCTCTTGTAGGCAATCCACTTCTCCTTCCTTAGCTCCTGCTCATCTAGACTGAATTCATTCCTAATCAAATCTTCAGGAAATTGAAATTGATGAGGCCTGATCTTACATACTGCCCTCTTTCTGAACATGTCGTTGAAGAAATCTTCAGGGCCGGCACACCTTGATACTACAGTTGATAACATGTATGGTGTAAATAATTCTTCAAAGTACTTCCATCCACCTTTGTTTATTACAAAATGATGAGCCATTGTGATGGTTGGGAAAATTGTCCCTTTACTCCTATTGGTCAAGTCAGCTTCCTGCACTCCACCAATCTGTCTCAACACCTCTGCAATCCCTATCTTCAATGGAACTTGAGAAGGTAGTAAGTAGGGGGTTCCTCTTAAACCATATACTCTCAAAACAGTAGAGACTGGATACAAATACATATCTCCCCAGTTATGAACAATCTTGATGTCCTCTGCAAACTCTTTGGGCCTAAGGAATTCCAAGACTAGAGCCTTGGGAATCCTAGGATTTTCTGCACATAATAGAACACTAATCCTAGATGAAAAGCATCTATCAAAGTTCAGATAACTCGCATCCTTTCTATCCCAAGATAGAACAGTACTCCACAATTGCACTGGCATCTCCTCTTTATCCTTGACCTTAACCAAGTCCATCTCTTTTGCAAAATAATTTGCCCCTTTGAAAAGAAACATATGCATCAACAAGGAATACCATCCAAATGGCTTGCCTACCTTACCAATTTTAATTCCTACTAGGCCTACATAGATAGCATCAGTGAGGAAAGGAGCGAAGCCAAATGTTATGGCCAGGGAAGGGTTCAAAATTTGGGTGATCATTAACATATAATGGACTGACATGTTTTTCTCGGCATCTTCCCCAAAAATTTGACACAGTGTCTAGTACATACCCTTAGCTCTCAAGGTAAAAGATTCAAGGAAAATGTCTCCATTATGCTAGGGCCTACAACTGTTAACCCCCCTATTTTGACAAAGAATTCTCTCAATGGGCCACTCCTAAGATGATCTCTTTGGGTATTGTAAACTTGGGTTAATGCCTCAAAATCAATAGGCTCAAGATCGATCGAAGCTTCACTAAGCTTGAAAACATTTCTAAATTCTTCATCCTTGATTTCAACAAGGGCTGATCCCTTTATGTTTTTGATGCATCTGGCAGTAGGGTCATAACTTTGTGCTATTAAGGTCAACAAATCAACGTCCATGAACACACCAGGAACCACAATTTTTCCCACATCTAAATCCCAGATACTATTCATAGGGGAAGAGGCATGTCTCTGACCAAAACCCACTTTAAACAAACTGAGACCGGATATCCCTATTTCAGGGTCCCTCAACCAATTTCCTTTATCATATAAACCATCCCCAATTTTCAGACGGGGGTTCTTTGGTACTAATTCCTTAGCTCTAGCCCCGACATTGGTCGACATGGTTAACTGCTCAAGAAAATCATTACAAATATTTCGGTCCTGGTAATTTACCTTCCCTCTTAATTCTCTTCTAGGTCCCATTTTAAAATTATGCGACTGAGCCAATTATCAATCAAAACAATGTTCTAACAGCACAAGACCACAATTCAGCAATCTTTAATCAAAGGGTAAACAAAGAACAAGAGAACCTAATTTTTGGTTTGCAAACTTCTGCTCTGCACCAGCTCCCTCTGCAACTCCTTTTGTGAAATGATACCCTCATTCAATTGATGCAAGGATATTTATGGCAATTTGGCTCCTTAACTGCGACATTAACACTGCATGCTTCAGTCGTCCCTTCAGAATTGAATTCATAAAAGAATTCGTAAATTTGGCTCCAATGGATCAAAACTGCTCTGAGTATTTTTCACTTTGCTCTTTTGTTGTTTCGCAGAGCGTAAAGTGCTTGTAGGTTCATCTAACGAAATCATGCCGACCATCTGATCAATTGAAACTTGATCAACTTTTAGCTTTTGACTTTTCCTCATTTGACAACGGACTGAAAAACCTTTTCACTATTTCGCGATAGGTAACCATCTTGCATCTTGTCCTCGCAAAACTGCTCTAGCCATCCGATCAATTGAAACTTGATCGGTCTTTACTCCATCTTAACCTGGCAGTTTATATTACTAACCATGTTCAAATCGGCTACCACTAACCATCTTCGCCATTTCACAAATGGTAACAAGCTCACATCTTTGGGTTGCAAAATAATGCCCACCGTCAGATCTTTCTTGAGATGCTTGTCCCTTATCAAACTGTTAGAACCTATAGACATGAGCCCTCTGAATCAATGCCATTCACTTTGGCATTTGATCCCTCTTGAAATTGATGTGTCAACTTCCTACTCACTGAAAGACTTCAGTGGGATCTACTTCAGAAATGCCTCCTGTGCCTGACATATATCCTCTTTGTCTTCAGTTTACATCATTCTGTTTGTTGGGCCTACCACTTGGTTGCCAAGTTTGTTCTTTGATTTACGTGATCTGGAGGACATGTGTAACCTTTTGATTCATGATCCCTACCTCCTGGACTGCTCACTTGGAATGCCATGTCATTTTGCCATTTTGCAAAAACTAAGTCTTGAGCATCTTTAGGCTGCGAATCAACACAGGCCGTTGATTATTCTCAAAACCACTCACTCTTTACTCGTCAGAAAACCTACCGACTTCTGGGACCTGCCACAACCTTTCTCTATTTTGCAATAGTTAAAACACGTGCACTTTGATCTCATGAAATAACGAGGGCCATCCGATTAGATAGAACATGATCGGTCTTTAATCTTCAGTCTAAGCTTGGACGTCGGGCCCACCAAAACCTTTCACTACTTCACGATAGGTAATCTTCGATCATCTTTATCTCACAAAATAATTCGGGTCATCTGATCTCAGAGACTTGCATTGCTGTTACTCTTTCTGCTAACCACTTCACCCGGGCCCACCATCTTTTTGCCATTTCGCAACTTGTAAACCATGGGCACCTCCCGGCTGTGAATCAATGCGAGCCATTGATCTCTTTGCAAACTGATCTCCCTTTAGCCAAGGGAGAAGTCCTCATTATTGGGTCCTGCCAAACCTTTTTGCTATTTCGTGATAGGTAACTTTCAGGCATGTTAGGTTCACGAATCCATGCGGGCCGTCTGATTGACTAAGAGTTGATCAACTTTTATAAGACCCGACGAACATTGGAAAAGGCAAATTTAAAGGCGAATAAAATTTAAAACATTTAAAGGGACCACCTAGGTAAATAGAAATGGGGGGAACACTTTGCACAATAAAAGGACCCATCACTTTAAGTGAATAAAGTAATGCAGGATTAGAAACCAAAGGTTTTTTCTCAAAAATTGAAGCGACTTAAAACCCAAAACCCTGAACTCCTTAGGACTTAAAACAATTTTTGAAGCAACTAGGGCATACCAGACTCAAAATTTTCAAAAACCTAGCCAATAATGGACTGAGAACATTATGCTTTGCATACTCACCCCCTCCATTTTATGCCTAGAAATGTGTGTCCCCCTTTTGTCTTTTTTTTTCCCCTTTGTGTTTCTTTTGTTTTCACTTCTGAGTTTCAAAGTCTTAGAACCCCAAAGTGTGTTATGTGTCTTTTGTTCTTTGTCTTTTTTACGCACTCTGGGATTCTAGAATCTCGAGATCATGAAGTCCATCTCTTGTTTCTTTTTGTTTTGGCTTTGGATTTTTGGTTTTTTGGAACCTTGAAGTGCTTTTGTTTTGTTGTTTTTGGAGCTTTATGATTCTAGAATCCCAAAATCCCGAAGTTCTCCCTTTTTTGCTTGCATGGTGTGGACCTCAAAGTCCCAAAATTCTGAAACCCCAAGGTTCTCTATGTCCTTTTCTCCTTTTGTGGGCAGCTTCAAAGTCTCAAATTCTCAAGATCCTGAGCCCCCTTTTGTTGGTCTTATTTTTCAAAGCCTTGGGACCCCGGTATCCCAGAATCTCGGGTTCTCTTTGTTGCATTTCATCGTCTCTTCAGAGTTTTGAAACTCTACAGTCCCAAAGTCAATTGCTTTCTTGACCCCAAAACTCTAGGATCCTGGAACCCCGAAGTGTGTCATGTTTCATTTCGAGTGATCACCAAAGGGTATTTATACCCTTCCTTGGATCACTGTGCTCACTTGTGTGTCTAGTCCTCTGAGAGATCTCTTCACCTAGTGAGTTCATGTGCGCATCTTTTGTGTTTCCCCTCTCCTTTTTTTGAGGTAGGGGGTTTCTCTCTCTCTTCCTCTACATTCTTTATTTTAGGGTAGGATTTCCTTTTATGTGCTTTATTTCAGTTTCATTTCTTTTCCATTTTTTTCTTTTTTTTTTGGTTTGTTTTTGTCTACAGTTAGGTTTTCGAAATAAGTCATTTGACAGTATGGCTTTGATTTCACATCATTTTGGGATCTCGGGAACCCAAGATCCTGACCCTTGTATTGATTGTGACTACTCCCCTTCGAAAACTTGGATTCCTAGGATTCTGGAAAAGGTCTCTTAGCTCATGATATTCAATTTATTCGAAACCTCGAGTTGTTGAGATCTCAAAGAAATTGACCTTTGTTGAATCTTTAGCTCATTCACTCTGGAACCCTGAGTTCCTAAGATTCTAGAGTACATTTTGGTATGCCCTTGTTATACTTCGAAACCTTAGGTTCTTGAGATCCTGAAGTACTCTCAAAACTGTCTCATTCATGACTCTAGAACCTCAGGATCCCAAGATCCTGAAGGTTGGTTCTAATGGATTGTTTGTGAATCTCCCCTTTTTGTATTTCAGGATCTTGGGATCCCAAAATTGTGAGTTTCTGGTTCTTTTCACTTCAAAAACCTAGGTTCCTAGGATCTCGAAGAAAGATATGTTCAATTTTTTTGTGACTGTAGAACCCCGTGATCCTAGAATCTCAAAGTCACACTTAAGTTTTTGTAATGGGGTGAAAAGTGAATGATGGAGAGATAAAGAGGAAAGCTTTTCTTCCCTCCAAGGATAGATGAAAGTTTCACTACAGATTTCCCTTCAATCACCTCACACATATTACATTTAAATGAGGGGGGATAATTCACTAGATCCAATCTCCGAGGAGAGAGATTGAATACTAAATGAATTGATAATGTTGTGAAATGACAAGTTAACCCCTCTTTTAGAATGAGTAATGGTTGAATTATGTATTTTGGGACAAAGCGTAAAAGTATCAAAGAACTGATTATAACTCAAGATAGAAGTGTGGGATGAAGTTGTGCACCTGGATCTGGTTATAATATGTTGAGACGAAGTCGCCCTATCAATTTGGGGAAAATTTGTCAGGACCGTGTTGAAAGTGCACACGGTCCTCCGAAAAATCCACGAAATGAAAAGGGTTTTCCTCCTCTACAAATGGAGTCCAAATCTACAAATACAGTTGTACACCTACAACCTACACACAAAAAAGAGAGGAAAAAGGGTTGGGATTGGGGGTTTGCCTTCAGGTCAAACCCTAGTTTTTGAATTAACCAAATGATGAAAGGAATTAGTTGCAAGTAAATGTAAATTAAAAATTGAAATGTAATAATGGAGGTTGTGATAGAAATGTAGGCAATCTTGCTTGTATGGAATTGAATGTTGAAAGGGATCTCCTCTTCAATGGTTGAATCCTTGACTTGAATGCAACACCTAGCCTTGAAGGGAGACTTGAGAATGCTCAATGCTTGAAAGGAATGATTGAATTCTTTTGAATGCTTGAATGTGTGATCTCATGTATTTGAACTTATGCACTTCTACAAATGGGAAGACAAATACAACTTATATATTCATCGATTAGGGTTAACTGGGCTCATTTTTCATCATAGGCCGACACAGGGGAGGTTTTCCCACTAGAAATGCAAAGTTCAATGCACAGTTTGAAAGAAGGGGCCCCAAGATAGAGCAAGGATAGGGGCACCAAGCCCCTGTCATGCCCTTAACTTAAGACAAGAAGCAAGTTTAAGTAGTGTAGGGGGCAGAAAAGGGGCATTTTTATGGGATTGAGCAAGTCTCAGGTCTCTGATCAGGCTGTGGGATTTGATTCACCAACATGAGGATCCTAATGTGGTCAAAAATTGCAAGGGTCATAATTTTATAGCACTACATTTAGCCCCCACTTTAGCAAGAATAAAAGCAGACGCCCATATTATTGATAAATTACAAGGAAACAAGATTAAAATACTTCTACCACGTCAAGGAGGCAAGATACACCAAGCCCCCGGTGGACTTAGGTTCTTACGACATCGATTGACAAAGTAAAAGGGAAGATCAAGAAAGAGAACCATGACTGCAAGTAGCAAGTTTCCCCTCACTATGAGTCATGACAAGCAAGGATACTAAAATTACAAAGCGAAGCCCAATTCACTATGTAAGTTTAAGTATCAAGAAAGAAAATATGAGTGGAGTGTATGCCCCCACATTGAAGTGATCACGTACGCCTTATCAGGAGCGATTTCTTTAAGGTAGGATACACCCAAGAGAGAAGAGAGAGAGAGAGAGAGAGAGAGAGAGAGAGAGAATGTTATCGCAAGGATTTAGCCCCCAGGTGAGGAATAAACCCAAGGTAGTTTCGCTTTCCTCGAGGTTAGAATGTTGTATGATAACGCATGTATATCATATATGTATATGCATATAATAATCATCATTCCTCAAAGAAATAAAACTACCTTGGAAGAAATGAAATAGAAGATGTCTTTTGAGTGAATATGAAAGAGACCAAAAGAGATCTTAATGCTTTGCATTGTCCTCAAATAGACATTAAGGGAAAAATAGAAGAACAGGGATACACATAGAACAATAGTCACAAAAGAGCAAGAAATGAGAGAGTGAGAGAGAGAGAGAGAGACAGAGAGAGAAGATATGTTGTGCTAATGTTTCTAATCTAGCATGACATCCACCTCCTGATCTAGCTGATCACTATTTTAGGAAAGCGGGTAACATGCCAGAGGAGAGACATCGAGCACATCAGATGGAGCTATCACAAGGTGCAAACAAGGACTATGCTCATGTGGTAAGTCACTTTGTTTGAACTTTAGGAGCTAGAATTAGGGTTTCTGAAAATTCAGTTGATAAATGCTTGTCAACATCACCATGTTCATAGTCACTATCAGAAGAATTAGGAGTTGTATTTCCATCATGAATAACATTTTCACCTATTTCCTCATGAAGATTTATAGAAAGAGGAGTTATCACATGAATATAAGTAAAACCATCACATTATTGGCATTGCATGAAGATTACATTGATGAAGTATAGTGTTGTCATTGATGTCAATTGCAACTGGTAATGAAGATGTATTGTAACCGGTAATGATGCAGTAAAGCAACTAGTAGTAAAGCAGTGAAGGCAATCAATATTATTATTGAAGCAGAGAGATCAACTGGTAACCCTAATCCGTTCATAAGCATAATCATAACCAATGGATCTTAGAGAATTGGTTGTGATGATCTATGACCGTATGATAATCGAAGATGAAGATGCCAAGTATGCATGTTGCACATGATGAGTTTTGAAGTGGATTTGGCACATAGAGATGACCGTTTATCTTGGAAATGATCAATTGCTTAGTATGGAGTGACAAACGCATGATGGGCTAAAAGATCCAATGTGCAGTAATCCAGGAGTGGTTGAAGTTGTCTAGAACAATGTGTAGTTGATTGCTATGTGATCTAATGGTCAATATTGAACCAATATGTTTGTAATCTTTATGCAATTTGTAGGTTATGTGTTGTGTTACTGACCTATTGTATTTATTTTTTAAGGTCAATGAATTGTTTGTAATTGTGTTAGAAAGTTTGGCTAGGTGTGTAAGTTGTGGTTGCTGAACCAGAAGGTGTATCTGTAGAATGTTGTGAAGGCAGATAGGAGCTGAAAAGGATCTGATTAAGCAAAGTGGTGCTATTACCAGATCAGCAAAGAACCTATTGTTCTCTAACCATTACAACTGTTTAAATCCCCTAACTGGGTAAGCTTTAATAGGCTTCTTGTTGAAATCCTCTAACCAAGTGATCAATTAGATTGGATTTGAAATCCTTCACTAAGGTTACCTTTAACGGGATATTTGCAGTCAATCCCTTAACCAGGTGGTCTTTAACCGGATTTGTTATTAACAGGATATTTTTGTAAAAGCTTCTAACAAGGCTTGGCTCCTAACAGGGCAAACTTGAAAAGAGTTCAGAATACTTGTGGGTACTCATCCCCACCCTAGTTTTTCTCATTTGGGTTTCCATGTGAAAAAACATTGTGTCAAGTGGTGAATGATTTTGTGGATGTGTTTTTTATATGATTGATATAAATGATTGGTAAATCCACTTAGATATGTATGAATGATCAGAAGTGATCTGAAATGTGATATTACTATTATTAGTAAAGTGGTTTAAGGTTTTGGTTAAATGGTATTTGAGTTTTAGATCTGTTGCATTGTATCATTGATGTTTTGGTCAACCGGTAAATTTTGACAACGCAATTGCAGTTTTTGATACAGAGACTAAACCAGTTAGTTTAGTAAGTTGATTTTGAGTTTGAATTAAGTTTAGTGAAACTTTAGTATATTTTTTATCTACGAATTCACCCCCCACCCCTCTCAGTAGTTGACCGGATCATTATAGTTTCGTCATATTATCACACTTTTTTTTTGCAATTTATGATTTGGAGATTTAGTTTGAACATCTTAATTAGGAGAAAAGGGAATCATGTCAATTGTTGAAGTTTTAGGAGATTGAATATTTTGAGGAACAACTTCACAAGCTTGAACATGGTGTCTTCGTCGGTGTTCTCTTGCACAATGATTTTGTCGAGTCTTAGCAAAAGGCTGAGAAGAACGAGGAACATTTGTTGAAGGAGGAATATTCTCCTATTTGATAATTGAAGGTTTAGGTTGAGTTCTTTTAGGTTGAACAAGAGGAGAGGCAGGCCTCTTCTCTCTATAAGAAGAAGGAGGTGGAACTGCGCCATATAAAGGAGGAATATTTTGTGTAGGCAGGAGACCAAGTCCATCATGAGGAGGTGGTATAGGTCTAACCTTAAGAGGAATGTTGTTTCTCTTGTTAGGAGAAGGCATAGATACATCCATAGGAATAGGTTGAGGATCTTCCTTAGGAGGAAGATTAGTTCTATCTGTTAGGGGAAGAACTTCATCTTCAAGAATGATAGGAATGTCAAGTATTAGGGATCTAGGCTGACTCAAGGATAAAATCATATCTTTCTTCCATTTTTGATAAGATTGGAAAAGAGCATCGCTCCTTGGTGGAAGAGATTGAAATTGTTCTGGCCAAAAGAAATCAATAGGAACACTAGGGCTTCTTTTGAATGGGTGAAATAAGCTATGGTTCACGGTTATGATTTCTTCATTGTGGGGAAGTTTCAAACACTAATGGATTGGAGAAGCAATAGCCTTCATGGAAGATAGCCAAGGATAGCCTAACTTCACACTGAATTCCTCAAAAGAAGGAATGATAACAAAATTGGCATCCATAGATTTAGTGTGAACTTCAACATGAAGGGTGAGAGAACCAATGGTAAGACAAGAAAATTCATCAAATAACTTCACATCCACATTAGAATCATCATATATTGGTTTATGCAATCATAAAGTAAAAAGATACTCCTCAGTGGCAATGTTAACCATGCAAGAGGGATCAACAAGAGTACCACAACAAGGTATATCCTTAACCTTCGCAACTATGTATAAAGGGCCATCAGGTGCTCTAATATTATCACTAGGATCAAATGTGATAGAAGGATCCTTAGGTGTCACTTGTTTCTCTGCCATGTTCACCAAATTCGGAACCATAGAGATGAATTAATTAGGAGAAAAAGAGGTACGTTCAATCTCAATCACATTAGAGGTATGAGAAGGCAAAGGATCAGTGAAATCTTAAGATTTTGATTAAGAGGAGCTACTAATTCATTTCCCTTATCATTCACACCTGCCACAGATATAGTATTATTATCAATCAAATCTTGAAGCTTACTTTTCAATGCAAAACATTTTTCAGTATCGTGACCAGGTTGACGATGAAATTGACAAAAGGAATTGTTATCAAAACAAGGGGATGCAAGCTTAGATTAATCAACTGGTTTTATAGGAGGAAGTTTGATAACATTTATTTGTAACAACTGAGATATAATACTATGTAAAGATTCATTCAAAGGAGTAAATTGTCTTTCTCTTTTGAAAAATTTAGAAATAGTAGGCACACCTATTGTAGCATTCACATTGTTGTTGTTGATTGTATCATTGAACTTGATGAAGCCTTTTGTTGGTTTGAACTTCACAAATGGTTGTTGAACACTCTCTCCCTCATCACTCGAAGCCATAGGAGTAGATTACTCCATTTGACTCACAACTAGTTGATGATTGTGGAGTGTTGCGCACAACTATGGAAAGATAGCAAACTCAGACAAAAGAAGCTTTTCCCTAATATCGTTTTGAAAATTAGAAATGAAAATTCTTTGAATATCATTATCAGGTACAGGAAAAGAAATTTGAGCACACAAATGCTTGTATCTACCAATGAAATCAGACATTTTTTCTTTAACACCTTGTTTACAATGCATTAAATCAATCAAAGTAATTTTAGGACCAATTTTGTTTTGAAATTGTTGAATGAAAGCATTTGCTAATTGTTGAAAAGAAGTGATAGAATAAGAAGGAAAAGAATAATACCATTGTAAATCCTTATCTCTTACAATTCTTGTAAACAATTTTGCAATCAATCCTTGATCATAAGCAAAATCAGTACACAAGGCTTGAAATGTTTTGACATGCATTAAAGGAACACCTTTTCCATAATAGAGTTCCAATTGAGGGACCTCAACATGCTTAGGTGGCATGACTTTAACAATATCAAGGGAAAGTGGGCTCGCAACATCAAATGTGGGCATACTAAACTTGGATTGACTCATGGAAGCAATTTGTTGTTGGAAGGAAGACATTGTTTGAGCAAGATTGTTAATGGTCGCTTCGGTAGAAGAATTGATGTTAGACATGGTTGATTGAGAAGGTGGTGTGATGTTATTGAAGGAAGGCATTGATTGAGAATAAGGTGGTGGGACATTATGATAAGTAGGCATAGGTGATGATTGAGTAAGAAATAGGACACTTAAAGGAGGAATACAATTGTTGAATGAATTGCCCCCTTGTGTCACATTGATTGGTTGAGGGATAATAGGAATGCTTATTGAAGACATAGGTAAAGATGGAGCATTAAATGATGTTGGCATTTGCATGAAGATTGCATTGATGAGCTATTGTGTTGTCATTGATGTCAATTGTAACTGGTAATGGAGTTGTATTGCAACAAGTAGTTGAGCAAGTGAAGGAAATCAATATTACTAGTAAAGTAGTGAGATCAACCGATAACCCTACCTGTTGATATGCCAAACCCTAACCGATGGATCTTGGTGAATCAGTTGTGTTGATCTATGATCAAATGGTGATTGGAGATGACTATGCCACGTATACATGATGCATGTGATGAGTTTCAAAGTTGTTTTGGCGAGTAGAGATAAATGTTTTATCTTGGGAATGAGCGAATGCATAGAATGAAGTTGAAACCGCATGATGAGTTACAGGATTCGATGAGCAGTGATCAAGGAGTGATCGAGGTTGTCTTGTACAATGTGTAGATGATCTCTATGTAATCTAACGGTCATGTTTGAACCAATTTGTTTGTAATCTCTATGACATCTTAGGATTTGTGATGTGTTACCAACCTATTGTTTTGCTTATAAGGTCGATGAGTTGTTTTGTTGTAGCATTGGTAATTTTGGTTAAGTGTCAGTTTGATTGATTGCCAAACTAGAAGGAGTATCTGCAGAATGTTTGGAGGCAAATAGGAGCATGAAAAGGATCTAATCAAGAAGAGTACTGCTATTACCAGATCAGCAAAAACCTTGTTGTTCTCTAGCAATTGCAACAGTTAAATCCCTTAATCGGGTAAGATTTAACAAGCTTAGTATTTTCTAAATTCTCTAACCAGGTGATCCATTAGCTTGGATTTCAAATCCTCTACCAAGGTTACTCTTAACATTGTAGTCAATCCCTTAACTAGGTTGTCCCTAACCGAATATGTTCCTAACACGACATTTTTGCAAAGCTTCTAACAAGGCTTGCTCCTAACAGGGTGAACTTCAGAAGAGTTCAGAATACTTGTGGGCATTCATCCCCACTATGGTTTTTCCCATTTGGGTTTCCACGTCAAAAATCATTGTGTCAAGTGGTGAATGGTTTTTGTGGTTATGTTTTGATATGGTTAATTTGTTTAACTGGTAAAGCCACTTAGATGTGTTAAGATGACCGGAAGTGATTTGAAATGTGCTTTTACTAATGTTAGTAAAGTGTTTTGATGTTTTGGTTAAATTATTTGAGAGTTTTAGATCTGTTACACTGTTATATTGGTATTCCAATCAACCGGTAAACTTGACAGTGCAGTTGTAGTTTTTAGTTCAATGTTTGAACCAGTTTGTTCAGAGATTGATTTATGAGTTGGGTTTTGAGTTTGGTGAAAGTTTATTTTGTTTTCTATCTACTGATTTGTTGGGACTCATAAAATTTGAGTATTTTGAGAGGTCCATTTCAAAAAAAATCTCCTGCACTTTCAGAATGGCACTTGACTCATCAACCTGAGTGGCCTAGTTTGAAGAATTATAAAATGGAGCCAGTTGATTCTCAAGAGGTAAGGCTTTGGAAACTTGTTGTACACCTTTCATTTGGCCTATGCAGTGTGTTACAACTTTCAAATTTCATTTTAGATCAGTTTGTCAAGTACCCATTTCAAGGGGTGGACTGAAACTTGTTCTATGCGCATATTCAAATTTTACCAAGTGGCCTACTTTGAGGCTTTGCATTTTATGACCAGTTGCTCGTCATGTTAAATAAAGTGTACTATATTGTAGACATATAGGTCTGTCCACATAAAAAATTTCAAGTCCCTATGGATCCATTTCTCAGTTTGACAAGCCCAATCCATTTGCAGTTTGTGTTGTTTGCATAAGTCCTTGTTTTAATGGCTAGTCAGAGCACCACTTTGCATGTGTAATAAATGCCTAGTTGATTGTCATGAAAAAATTCTTGTTCCCCTATGTTCCCTGCACAATTATGTACTACCCTCCTCATTTTTAGACTCCTCTGATTTCATTTGACCTGTTTGCCAAAGCCAAATCATTTGTAATTTGTTGTTTTCTGCAAATCAGACAGTGTAAAACAGCAGTTTAGTACCCTTTTTGGAATTTTGTATCTCACACCCAGTTGATCTGTAATTAAAAGTGGTAGTACACCATGAATATCTATAGGTTTTTCTACCATCTACCCAATTTATAGCCCCCCATCTCTTCGTTTGGTCAGTTTTCAAGGCTCATTCCATATGGACTTTTTCAATGTTTCAGAAACAACATGTAAATGGGCCACTTTGAGTATTAATATCTTTCACTCATATTATTATTTTCTCAAACCAATTGGTCCATGAGATTCCTTGTAGTGAAATGAGTATGTGTGCCAGTTTCCATCTCTTCATGATTTTATCTGATATGTTTTCAAAATTGTTTTGAAACTGGGTTTGAAGAGGTTTCTAGCAGTTTTCAGTGCAGAAACAACTAAGTAGTGAACTTTGGGGATTAAAATATTGCAACTTAGTAAGCTTCAAGGAAATATATTTTTCAAGGTGATTAACAATATATCAGTCTATATGCTTGTTACAGAGGTGGTTTTGATCATTTTGCAAAACAGTAAAAATCAAGTTTCAATGATTAAATTTGTGCAGATGATTGATCCAAATAGATATTCTAATGGTTCCAGATCAGTGGTAATATATTATTATTTTAATCATTATTATGATTTAAAGAATAATTACATATGGAGTAAATTGGAAAAATGGTTCAGGAAATTATTTAATAATGTTTTGAGATAACATTATTAAACATATTATTTGGTATTCGAAATATCATTCAATTCATTTTATAATGATTTTAAATGAAAGTGTGTATAGCATTTGGTCGGCCCAGGAAAGTTAAAAAATTAAAATCAAATGTTGTCTCCCTTGCAATTGTATTTACATCTCTAAAATCCCGTGATGGTGCCATTAGAAATAGGAGGGACATTACTCATTGTGGCATTGCGATGAAGGAGATTTTCTTTGCTCTAAAATTTTTGGCAAGATAAAATGTAGGTTTTTCCATAGTCCCACGGCCGCCATGGTTGCAGGAAAACAATTTATATTTATTAATACGGCTTTAGAAATTTCAGCAGGTGCAACCAACAGAAGTAAAGCCAAACCCCACGCCCTTTGCCATTTTTCTTCCACACCTATAGCAGTTTGTAAGTTTTGAAGGGGGTAATGATATTTGTGAAAGAATCACAGGTTGGACTTGTGAATTTTTTAAACAGGTGCATCAGAGAGATGCCATTTCAGGAAAATATACAAAGTGAAAAATACAACTGTGTGCTTTGGAACAATAATATTTTTGTTCATAGTTCATATGCAAGATGAAAATATTTCAATTCTAAATTTTATTTCACCAGTGGATATATGTTTTATAAGAAATTATTGGTGTAAATATGTTTTACCCACAACAGAGAAAAACTTTCACATATAAAAAAAATGGATAAGAGATAAAAGGCTTGTGAAGTATATGCATAAATTTTAAAGTGTAAGAGATAGAAGGGTTGATGATTTTACCGGTATGGGTAAAATTTTCTATCAAAGGGAATTGTACAATTGAAAGTGAAAATGTTTCAATAATGAGTAAAAGGTTAGTATATGGATTGTGTGGTAAAGCATTTTCACTCAGAGGTAAAAATGATCTTTTAACAAACTATTGCAGAAGATTAAAAAAAATTCAACAACCAGTCTATTTACTCAGAATAAAAATTTCTAGCAGGACAATTATTTTATTAAGTGAAATGTATTCACGAAGAGAAAATGTGGAGCATTAACATAGCAAATGTCGATATTTGTTTGCTTCTTTCCTGTGTGGAAAAGCATCCTCCTATTGCCAAGTTGGAATTAATTTAAAGCCTTATGAAACTTTCAAGCAAATTATTTTGGCAGGTTGAAGAGGCAGCGCCAGGTAATGGGATAAGGCATTTATCCCACATTTCTCAGTGGGAAGGATTTTTATGTGGTTTAAATACAAAACTTTGCACATAACAAATAACAAGAGCTCGTGGGCTTTTGGTGAAGTCAGAAGGCTTGGCTGAACCCAACGGACCCAATGCACGTGGACACACATCTCAAGGCAGCCAAATTTTGTGACAAAAAGGTGAGTTAACAAGCGTGCAAGTTGGAGAATATCAACAGTGGTCGCTGATCCGCGACTGGAAGATGCTCGCTGGTTACTCATCGTGAATCAACGACAAGGTAGGCCCAGGTCCAGTGGTGGGTCCAGCTCAAGGTGAGGTGGTGCCCAGGTGTACCCACGAGCGAACTGGGAGATGACACGTGGCACGGATGAATGCACAGTAGAAAGGGAAAAATCGAAATTAAATATATAGTATGTCAAAAAATGCAAAAAATTAAATGATTGATTGTAAAGAGAAATTAATGGTTGACGAGTTATTTTTTACCCAAATATAGGCATATTATATGTCATTGGAAAGCTCCTGGAATGAGACATTCATTTCTATTGTCAGTTTCAACAAATGTTAAATATTTTGAGAGCAGTTTCCATGAGAATGATGCAAAGAATATTTTTCAATTGGAGAAAGAGGACACTTGGCAATTTGTGATGAAAATCTGGTTTTTTCCCTCTTCTTCATATTCTCAGTTCTTCTCATTTATGGGGGTTCCAATTTTTGGAAAATTACTCCAAGGGAGAATTCCAAATGGTTCCAAATTTGCAATGAATTTCCAGTTCAATAATATTTTTAGAGTTTTAGTTTTGTATGTGGGTATTTTGTATAAGATTGTAATTGGTTTAGTTGCAGGTCATACATGTGCAAGGAAGGTGTAAAATTCCATATAATTGTCTTCAGGCATTTGTTGCCAGTTTCAATATAATTCAATTTTCAAGGGATTTTGAGTTTATCCTCCCCTAGGGGGATTGAAATTCCTATTCTTAGGAATCTTTAATAGAAAGGATTTAAATTCTTGGAGCAGAAATTGTGAAACTGAATCATTGTTTGGATATGTATGGTTATATGAATGAATGTAGAATGTATTGATGTCAGACATTAATGTAGGGATATTTTGGTAAGCCAAATTTTCAACTGGGTTCTCTTATAATGCTATGTATTTGACTTCATGCCCAGGTTAAGGCACTGGTCCTTTACAACTAGAGGTTACTTGCAACATTTTAAAATCAAATCAAAATATCTTTCTTTTTCTGTTATGTGGTAATGTTCCACATATCTCATGCTCAAACATAGTTGAGTTGTATGTGTAGATTTATCCCATCTACAGTACTCTCCTTGTTCTGAGACTTTAATGAGATCTATCTACTTGTTTGATGTTGTCATATCTTTGTAATGGGTCTGATTCTATGCATCAAAGGTATACCCACCTAGGTTTTGCAGAGCTTGAAGAGTAGAAGGATTTAAATCCTTGTCATGTTGTCCAAGTCCTGAAGTTCTTCATTGTTTTAAATTGGCTACTTCATAGATAAATTACAGGTGAACTTGGGTTACTCATTTTTTGAGAACAACATGATTCACCCCCCCCTCTCAATAGTTGTTTGCATCCTTATTGATTCATCATATCATCAATTGGTATCAGAGCATTCCAAGTCCTCTAGTGTCTAAGCCTAACAGATTGAGGTAAAGATCTAGAAGATCATGATGAAGTTCAATAGGGAAAACTACAGAACATGGAGTGATGGGATGAAGATCTATATCAAAAGCTTAGAAAGACAATATTGGGAACATGTTGTTACCAAATATACCTTGCCTAGTGGGAGTCTGTTTGATGATCAAAAGAAGGAGCAACAAGAGAATAATCAAGCATTGGAGGCCATTATCAGTTCCTTTTCTGATTCAGAGTATGTTGATGTCCATGGTTTGGAGACTGCTTATGATGTGTGGAAGAAACTTGAGGATATCTATAGCAGTGATGAGCATGTGAATATTACCAAAGAGGAGAGTCTGAGAGGTAAATTTGATGACATGCGGATGACTCAAGGTCAGAATATTCAACAGTATGGTCAGAGGATCAAGGAGATAGTCGGTGAGATCAAATGTGTTGGTGGTAAAGTGGAGGATACCACAGTGGTTAGTAAGGTGTTGAGAACCCTTCTACCGGTCTACGCTATCTGAGTTGCAGCCATTCAAGAATTCAAGTCTATTGATAAATCAAAGGTAACTCTTGACTCCATCATTGGTAAACTGACTGCTTTTGAACTAAATGGTTATGATGGAAGTTCTCAGAAATCAAAGTCCACATTTAAAGCTTCAGTTTCTAATCCACCAGTAAGGAAAAGCAGAGAATCCAGCCACAGTCATGAGTCTAGATCCAACAGAGAAGTTGATAATGAAGATAGTCTGATTGAGCTTGAAGCATTATTGGCCAAGTGGTTACCCAAAGGTACTAGTAAGTATAGAGGTAAATTTTGATAATAATCTAGCAAATATTCTACTAAGAAATATTTTCTCTTAAAAGTTGAATGTTTTGTGTAAGGAATGTCAATTAGGCAAGATGACATCCTCAACTTTTAAGAGAAAATCTTTCTCAGTAGAACATTTGCTAGATTTGGTTCATACAGACCTCTGTGGACCAATAAGGACTAAAGTATTCAAGGTGATCATTATTTTATGATCTTCATTGATGATTTATCAAGAATGATGTGGGTCACATTCTTAAAGGACAAAACCGAATCCTTTAGCAAGTTAAAGGAATTCAGGGCCTTAGCTGAAAAAGAAAAGTGGAAAGAAGATAAAGTTGTTAGTCATTTGGTGGAATTGATTAAGTGTTGCATTGATGTTTTGTCATTGATGTCAACACTAGTTGTTTGGATGCTTTACCGGCACCCTTTTGGTCCCGGTAGGATAAGTGGTTTCTAGTTAACTTGGATCTGGCATGATCCGATAGGTTCTAGTATAATATGGTGATGGAATTGGCTTGTTCATGATACCTATACTCATATTTGGTCAGTTAGTTTTGGTCTAGTGATTGGATGCTATCCTACTTACTTAGAAGATTGGTTTCTGGTTCCGATGAGGGTTTCACAGCCAGAGCTTTTAGTGGATATCTTTGATGAATTTCATAAGTGGTGCTGGTGCAGCTTCTGATGGAGTTTCAAGATGCTATTGGTGATCATGTTCTAGACTTGGCATTTGGAGATCATTGCTGAAGCGTGTGGACCTATACTTGGCCCCAGTTGATCTAGGTTATGGACTGTCTTTAATGTGACGTGTGGATAGGACCTATTGATGTATTTTCAGGATCTCCTATGTGTTGATATTACTTGTTTGGTATAAGGCCGACATGGTTTGTAATTATGTAATTGGTTTATTGTCTAGTGGCCGACCTGATTGTTTATGGTCGAGGATTTGTATAAATAGATGTAAAATCTCATTGTAGATCATCACGGTTAATGTAAGAGATCATGGTCCAGGAATGTAATGAGTGAATAATGTAATATCATTCAGGTAGAGGAGTTGGTCAATCATTGGAGATCGAATTGGATTTATGTAAAAGGATTTAGTCCTCCGGTATTGAGCCTAACTGGAACTGTATTCTAGCATAGGAGATGTTATCTTTTGCAGTTCAACACTTCTCTGGATTGTTTTTTGGATTTCTATGTAGTTAGTGAGGATCCTTTTGTGATGAGAAGTGTGCTCTAGGCTCTTGGCCTTCCTACAAGTGTAGGCCCCTTCATTATAATTCACATACTTATTGTAGAAGTATTATCTGATTATGGGTAGACTTCCCACCGTGGTTTTTCCCTTTACTAGGTTTTCCATGTGCAAATCTTGGTGTTGTGTGGATGGCTTTTATTTTGTGATTATTGTTTATACTTAATTGGATTAACTGTTATTCTGGTATTAAAGTTTTAATTGTTGAATGTTTCTGTAATCTATGACAACTGATTCACCCCCCCCCTCTCAATTGTCTTCTGGTTATCTGAACTGTCTAACAATTGGTATCAGAGCTTTGGTCCTCTCTGTAAAAATCTTAACCGCTTGAGGAAGATCCTATGGCAACTAACAGTTCAAGTTCATCCAGTTCTTCTGGAGCTATCTTTCGAAGGGATATTCTGAGACTTGATGGAACAAGCTACATAGTATGAAAGATTCTAATGGAGACTCATCTAAGATGTCTTGGCAAGGAGATTTGGGAGATCACAAAAAATGGTGTCACACCCCATAATCCAGGATCTGGAAATCCTCATCCGACAAACCTAGACAAGGAGCTTGAGAATGGTTGTAGAGAAAGAGAAGCCCTCTTGTGTGCACTTTTTTATCAGCAAATAATGGGATTAACAAACAAATCATCTGGAAAGGCTATATGGGATAAGTTGGAGACTCTTAATGAAAGTTGACCCTATGGTGAAGATTTCTAAACTTGATGGTTACTGAGTGAGATATGAAAACCTGAAGATGGAAGAAGATGAAAGGATTACTGCATTCATGGAAAGTGTAAATGAGATTGTTATGGGAATTCAATGTTGTGGTGGAACTCTAAGAAAAGATGAAATTGTTTCTAAAGTCCTGAGAGCCCTACCATCGGCTTACCAAATGAAGGCTAATGTTATTAATGACTTGATAACAATGGCGAATACATCTATCAACAGAGATACTTTGGTTGGGAAACTATCTTCTTTTGAGCTTAAGGAATTTGGACCTTTTGGAGCTATAAAGACTGAACCTATTTTTCATGCATCTACATCTCCAACTGGTAAGCAAGACTGGAAAGATTTATATGCAAAGGATTTAGAAGATATGAAGAGAGAAGATGATGAGTTTGAGCAACTTGAAAAACTATTTTCTAGAAGAGTATTGAAAGGACTTGTAGGAAGTAAGTATGAAGGAAAGCACCTTTTAAATGTTTTGCAAGTAATACGATTGGTCATTTTGAATCTAGATGTCCTAAAAAAAATTCAACATTTTAAGAAAGAGAAAATATTATTTAAGCCTAACCCTGGATATTAGAACAAGTATAAATACAAGAAAAACAGTGACAAATCATGCTAGATAGCAGATGTGGAAGGAATTACCAATTCTGATGATGAACCGGCAAAAGACTCTGCTAGTGGATCCGGCAATGGGAAGGAATGGGTGTTCCTGGCTATCAAGGAAGATGATCCGGCACTAGAAGAGAATGTACCTAAGGAAAAGGCACTTGCTGCTAAAATTGAGGACAAGGATGAATGGGTAATTGATAGTGGTTGTTCACATCATATGACTCAAGATAAAGGGAAGTTTTTGTCTTTGCAAGAATTTGATGGTGGACTAGTTACATTTGGAGATGACAAGGCATGTATGATTAAAGGAAAAGGAACTATATCATTGGATGGTAAGAACAATACTGACAATGTTTATTATGTTGAAGGTTTGAAGAATAATCTTTTGAGTGTAGGACAATTGGTAGATAAGGGATTTCAACTACAGTTCAAGGATGGAAAATGCAAAATCATTAACAGATCTGGCTTGGAGATTGCAACTAGTACATAGACAAAAGGTAATATATTTCATTTGAACTCTGGTGAGAATACATGTTTGATTACACAAATTGATGAAACTTGTCTATGGCATAAAAGGTTGTGTCATGTGAATTTTTATTGCATTGTGAAAATCAGTTCAACTAAGGCAGTTAGGGATATACCTAATATTATGAAGCCCTATAATCTGGTATGTAAAGAATGTCAAATGGGTAAACAGGTTAGAACCTTTTTTAGGAGTATACAAGATAAATCAAATGATGTTCTTGATCTTATTCATATTGATTTGTGTGGCCCTGCT
The DNA here is from genome assembly GCF_030272615.1 of Cryptomeria japonica. Classification (NCBI taxonomy): domain Eukaryota; kingdom Viridiplantae; phylum Streptophyta; class Pinopsida; order Cupressales; family Cupressaceae; genus Cryptomeria; species Cryptomeria japonica. The sequence goes on along the minus strand of NC_081415.1, from coordinate 45,184,913 downwards.
AGAGTTAAAAGTTTTCATGGTGATAGATATTTTATGCTAATCATTGATGATTATTCTAGAATGATGCGGGTTACTTTTTTGAGAGAAAAATCTGAAGCATTTGAAAAGTTTAAAATCTTTAAGGATAAAGGGGAAACTGAGATAGGATTGAAGATTAAATGTTTGAGATCGGATCATGGTGGATAATTCACATCCGGTGAGTTTAATAAATTTTGTGACAAACATGGTATAAGAAGCCAATTTTCTGCTCCCGAGACACCTCACCAGAATAGAGTTGTGGAAAGGAAAAAACATAACTATCTTGGATGTTGCTAGAACAATGATGATGAAAGCTAATCTACCTCATATCTACTAGAGAGAAGCAGTGAGTACAATGGTTTATACATTCAACAGAGTACATATCAAAGGAGAAACCGGTAAGACACCTTATGAATTATGGTTTGGCTATACACCAACAGTTAAGAATTTCAAAATTTTTGGTAGTAAATGTTATATCATGAGAGATGATACTATTGGGAAATTTGATCCTAGATGTGATGAAGGTATATTTCTTGGTTATTCTAATGAAAGAAAAGCATATAGATGTTATAACAAGAGATTGCAGAGAATTGTGGAGAGTGCTAATGTCAAAGTAGATGAGTTGAACAAAAGTGAAACTAGAGTTTATGAGAAGGAACCGATAGTGGAAATGATTATATCTAAACTGGTAGAACATTTACCGGAATAGAGAGTTGAACCAGTTACTCCGGCAACATCAGATAATTCTACAGTAACTGAAGAACAGGGAAGAGGATAGAGAGTCATAAGACTCCTATGTATGTGAGACTGAATCATTCTGAAGATCAAATCATTGGGGACAAGAGCAATAGAGTGATGACAAGAAGAAGACTGACAACTAATGAGGTATGTTTAATTTCACAAGTTGAACCGGTATCAGTAATTGAGGCATGTAAAGATGAACATTGGTTAAAAGCTATGGAAGAAGAATTAGACCAGATTGAGAAAAATAACACCTGAACTTTGGTTCCCCGACCTAAAAATAAAAATGTTATTGGAACTAAATGGGTTTTTAGGAATAAATTGAATGAGGATGGTCAAGTTATAAGGAATAAGGCTAGTCTGGTTTGTAAAGGATATTCTCCTAAGGAAGGAATTGATTATGGAGAGACTTTTGCACCTGTAGCTAGGATTAAAGCCGTAAGATTATTTCTTACCTATGTTGCTTATATTAACTACAAGGTTTATTAGGTGGATGTTAAATATGCATTTTTGAATGGGGATCTTGATGGGGAAGTTTATATTTAGGAACCTGATGGTTTTTCACTATCAGATGATATAGATATGGTTTGCAGGTTAAGGAAAGCTTTATATGGATTGAAACAAGCACCTAGAGCTTGGTATGCAAGGTTGGATAAATATCTTTTGAAGCTTGGTTTTACTAAAGGCAGTGTTGACCATAATTTATATTATAAAATCATTGATGCTGATATATTGATTGTTGAAGTATTTGTTGATGACATTATTTTTGAGGTGAAGATAAGTTATGCATAGAATTTTCTAAGAATATGGAGAAATAATTTGAGATGTCTATGATTGGTGAGATGAAATTTTTCTTAGGTTTTTAGATTACTTAGACTGACAAACATATTGTTTTCTGTCAAACTAAATATGCTAAGGAATTGTTGAAGAAATTTGGTATGGGAGATTCTAAACTGGTAAGTACACCTATGATTACAAGTGAGAAATTGACAAGAAAAGATGTTTCTGCACTAGTAAATCCTACAAAATAAAAATCTATGATTGGAGGTCTGCTTTATTTGACTCAGACTAGGCCTGACATTATGAATGTTTTTTTTATTGTTTCAATATTTCAGAGTGATCCTAGAGAATATGGCTTATGGTACCCTAAGGATGATAACTATACTTTATGTTCATATATAGATGCAGATTGGGCTTGAGATGTTGATGACTGGAAAAGTACTTTCGGTGGAGCTTTCTTTCTTGGAAAGAAGTTGGTTTCATTGATTAGCAAGAAACAGTCATGTATTTCTTTATCTACTATTGAAGTTGAATATGTTCGTGCTGCTACTAATTGTACACAAGTTTTTTGGATGAAGCAAATGTTGAAGGATATAAAGGTGGATTGTGATGCACCAGTAGTTATTCACTATGATAACTCTGCTGCTATTGATATATCAAAGAATCTAGTATTTCATTCTAAAACAAAGAACATATCTATCAAGTATAACTTTTTGAAGGAGAAGGTGGAAGCAAATGAAGTTAGAATAGTTTATATGAACACTAAAGAATAGATTGCAGATATTTTCACTAAACCTTTATCTAAGGAAGCATTTGAGTACTTGAGAGAAAAAGTGGGAGTTTCTGCCCCTCTAGTGGAGACTTGATTGATGCGTTTTGGCATCAGTCTGGCATGCATTATCAGAGATACTATTCATTATGGCACTATGTTGGTGTGAGGCCCCACCTCGACTTAGTCTGACATTTCAGTGGTTTTTATATTGAGACTATTATGGATGCTTTATTTTGATACATTTTGGATTTAGAACTTATATGATTTCAGGATTTGGATAACATTGCTATATATTGATGATTTATTTATATGCTTTATGAGATAGAACACTACATGATTTTTGAATAAGATGAAATTGCGGTGATAAATGTCGTTATTGAATCTGCAGGACTTTACTATGATAATAGAATTATGATGTATGTTTAAGAGTGGATCAACATTATGAGAATTAAGATGAATTGCTTATGTGAAATTGCTTGGATAAAAGATGTATTTAAATTGTTCAGATGTTAATTGTATGCAAGTGATGATGTGTATTATTATTCATGTAATTTATATTATTTGTGGATATTTGAAAAGTTACTAATGTGTAAATTGAGATGCACAGGAAGTTATCCATGTGACCATGAAAATAATATGGAGAACCAAACCTAGACCTATGTATGTTCATAAGCCAGGGTTTGTCTATTTGGAGAGACAACACCTTGTTTGTGTTGTATTTTATTCATAACAGTATATGATGCATGTGTGTTAAGTGTTATTTAATTGATTTGTGTAAAATCCACAAGAGACGATTTCATGTATTAAATTGTAAAAGTGTTTCCTTGTGTCACTTGACACGTGTGGATTTAAGTTTGAATTTTTATTTTTGTCTCTTGGTTGGAAAGTGTTTAGCTATAGCCTTTTCAATTAATGTAACGTGATGTCATAAATGCCTTGGGTAAAGAATCTTTGGGATGGTCAACGTAGGTTTGACCCGAAAATAAACTTCAGAGGGGTTTAAAAAGGGTTAAATGGACACCTAAGGGTAGCTTAATAGGGTTTCCTAAAGCCCATAAGGTATACCTAAGGGTTAGGGGTAATTTAAGGCAAGTTTCTACTCCCAAGTGACCTTTTAGACACCCTAAAAATTGACTTTTTTGAGTTGTGCGAAAATTGAAATTAGAAGATTTGAACCTAGTTGTAAACTTCCCTTTTCGAATGAGAGTTCCCTTTCCCATTCTATCTTACCTTCCTCTTTAGTTTTTAGAAACTTGTGAAAACTCTCACAATGGCCTTCTTAAGCAAGAATTAGAAAATTTATGGGTAATCACCCACTCTCCATTTTTGGATACAAGAGAAGTTTTGAAAAGAATAGACTAGATTTTGAACAGAGAATTTTGGCTAAGGGTAGAGGGAGAAGAACTGTGAAATTGGGCTTCTCATCCTCAACAAAACTAACCTACATTTGGGTAGATTAAAGTTGGTTGCATTCTTCTTAAAATGACTTCTTTTTGCATGTGTTTGAAAGTAATGTTGGTGTAGAAGATTTGCTTCCTTGCATATTCTTTTGGGAATTTCATTTGGTATTTTGTCTTATGTACTGTATGTGTTTTTGGGAGTCATCAAGACCTCTTTTTCTTGGGAGAGAGGAGAATCTTGTGGGTGGTAGCAGTGGCAGCCCTCGAGTGAGAGACTCTCATTATGAGAGCGATCACAAGGGATTTTGTGTGACCCTTGCTGCATGGCTTGTTTGTGCAATGGGGGTCATAAGGAGGGAAATAAGGTATGAATGCCTTGGGGGGCATAAGGATTTAAGGGGTTGCTATACTTGATGTATTTGGTTTGCCATGAGGTGGCTACATGTTCTTTTTCATACTTGCAGTTCTCCTCAAGGTAATTGGTCCACTACCACCCTTAAAAAGGTCATCACCAAGGTGTGGTGCAGTGTAGCCAGGATGGGAGTGTGTTTGAATTTGTGTGCATTATGTCCCTTTGTGTTTGCATGTTTGTTTCCCATCTAGAGCTTGGTTCTCCGAGGTCGGGGGTGGCTACCAGTTAGCCTAGGCTGGGAGGTGAGCACTCCATGGTCATATCCTTGATCTTATTTGCAGGTTGTTGAAAGAAAGGGATTAGGACAAGTGGAAGTTTGATGGAATTATTTGTTGCAGAATCCTTTTGGAAATATGTAATATTCTGATTTAAAATGTCCTCATTTGAGTGACCTATTTGTATAATGTCTATAGTGTCTTTTAAAGAAATTGCTAGAAATGTAACAGTTTAGTTGCTATATTACAAAAGCAGAAATGAATAAATCTGGATTCAGTTTTCTGAAGTGTTGTTTTCTGAATTTTAATGATTGTTGTGCATATTAAAAAAAAATGGGAAAGCAACTGAATTTATTTTACCCCTATATGCTTGTGAAATAAATCCAGGGAATAAAGAAAGAATTTAATGATTGTATGCATGTTGCTTTGAATGTGAATATTGCAGTTTATTCTTCCAAATTGCATGATCTAAGTTTATGGATTCTAGATAATTATAGTTGCAGAAAATAAAATTTCATAATTAATTGCAGAAATAAAATCTAAAGTATTTATTTTCTATTTCTATAGTATTAATTTAATAAATTCTAGATTTATTAAGTTTCTATTAAATTTATTGTTTTCTAGAATTTACTTAGTTGCAGAAATAGAAATCTAGAAAAATAGATACTTGATTTAAATAGTTTCCTAGCCCTATAATTATTGTTTAAAGTTCAATAAATTTTGTTAATTACTTTTGTGTAAAAAGTAAATCTGAAGTTAAATAGGCTAACTATTTTTTTTTTTTTTAAATAAAAACAATATTTATATAGTGCGGTATAAATTTATTTAAGTCTGCCATTATTTAATTGCAGGAGATAAACCTATAGTTATATACTTTTTTTTCTACCTCAGATTGTAGCAAAATCATATTCATGCTTATAATAATAAACAGTGATAAAAATCTAAGTATTTAAATTAATCTAAGGGTTTCAAAATATATATATATCTAAAATCTATATTTGCAAAGTAAATTGGCCAAAACATTATGCATTTTATACATCCATTATATATATATATATATATATATATATATATATATATATATATATATATATATATATAATTATAAAAAAATAAACTACAAAAAAAATTAATTAAACAAAAAGTTTTTTTTTTTTTAAATATATATTTTGAAACGAGGGTTGGCGAGGGGGGGGGGGGGGGGGGGCGGGCGACGAAACGCACTATGCAAAGCACAGTGGCCGGCTGGAAAGCCAAACCACTGTGGTCTGCACAATGGGTGGCGCGGCGTAGGCCGCCACTGTGGCGTCCATTGTGGACGGCCTAGGGGCCGCCACTGTGGGCGGCCACAGTGGTTCCCGCCACTGTGGAACCCACAGTGAGCGGCGGTCATGGGGACACCACTGCCCTTTTTCCCCGCTCTATGTAACATACGCCCAAAAAAAAGAAACCCCACCCTCTGCCATGGCCGCCGCCATTTAGCCTTCGGCCCTACACAACCAAGCCAAAAAAAAGGGAGAAAACCCTAGCCCGGTTAGGGCTAGGGTAAAACATGAATAATGCTTGTTAAAATAAAATAAGGAGGCTTATTTATTAGATTAAATAAGGGATTAGGGTTTGCATGGGTAAGCCCTTTAGACTAAATTGTATATATATATATAGTGGTAATATACCATTTTAAACCTAAAAAAAAAAGATATTGATGAATTTAATATTCAAGAAGAAATATTTATTCTTAAATTTAAATAGGCTGAGTTGATTTAAATATTAAATGAAGCTAATATTTAATTGAAATTTATATGGGTAGAGGTGTGTTTAAATATTAACAAAGTTAATATTAATTTTTGAATTTAATAGATTAAGATGTTCATGAAATAAATATTAATGAGGTTAATATTTATTTTAAATTTAAATAGATTGAGACATTTATGAACTGAATATCAATGAAAATTAATATTTATTTGAAAATTAATAGATAGAGGTGTTTACGAATGAAAATATGAATGAAGTTGATACTTAATTTTAAATTAAATAGACTGAGCGACAATAAAGCTAGTCCATTTTTATCCGCATTTAATTTTAAATTATTTTTGTTTATTTAAGTTAGTAGGTAAAGTTAATTCTAAACGTAGTTAAGACAAAACATGTAGAGTATCTCAAATTAGTTAATTTAATGTTCTAAGTTATGGTTTTTGTTTTTTTTTAAATTATTCCGTTCTTGCCCTAAATTTTGGGCATGACATTTTGGTATCAGAGCAAGGTTTCCACACTAGGAACCTTACTCCACTTACATTTCGCTTTAGATTATTTAAATTATTTTTGTTAAATTGATTTTATAGGATATTTAAATTTAATTGATTAAATATTATTTTAGAAAGAAATCAATCATTTATTTTACTTTATTTTCCTCTTAGGATGCCTCCGACAATGCGACAAGCTCGCAAGCGCGGAAGGGGTCCTAGGAGTGTGCGCATAGCACACGAAGATGTAGCTAGGGAGGAATCAGTTCCAGAAGAGAACCCAGGAGCACCTCCCAAACAACCAAATGAACCTAACCGAAACCTCTTAGAAGCAATACAGAATCTTATTGGCATAGTTCAGAAAAGGATTCCAGCAGAGAACCCTCAGGTTAGAAATCAGGATTCTAGGAGTCATAGATCAGTTGATAGAGAACGAAGCAGGAGCCCAGCTCCTATTCCTGTAGATAGTCAAGGTGGAAATGAGCCAGAGTCAGTGCACATACCAGGACCACCTCCAGTGGTGGAACCAGTTTATTTTGAGAGAGCTCATCGGGATCCAGGGGATCTTATCAGGGAGGTTATGCGCCTCCAGCCACCGTCTTTTGGGGGTTCTACCGACGAGGTAGAGGCTGAGGCATGGCTTTTGAGTCTGGAGAGGTACTTTATGTTGTGTTCTTACGAGAGCAACCTAAAAGCACGTGTCACAGTCCATCTGTTGAGAGGGTCGGCCTCCACTTGGTGGAGACAGGAAGAGTACAAATGCGGATTAGTTCCTGATACTCTCACTTGGGAGATATTCACAGAAAGGTTCTACAAGAGGTACCTATCAGAACATTTTAGACAACATCGTATAGATGAATTTCACGACCTCCAACAAAAAGGCTTATCAGTAACCCAATATGAGAGCAAATTCTTTGAGCTGTTGCCTTATGTAGATTATCTTAAGGATGAGAAACTTCTTGTAAACCGCTTCATCAGAGGGTTAAATGTCGGTATAGCCGGGCCAGTTAGGATGTCTGCTCCAGAGAGCCTTCAGGTTGCTGTGGAAAAGGCACTGATAGCCGAAGAAATTCAGGTCAAACCACAGGACAATAGGGATCGGTTTCAAAACTGAAATCCCACACCTCAGACTTATGGATTCCAGAAACCACATTGGAAGGGAAACAACCAAAACTCACAGGGGTTCTCCAAACCTCCTCCTCCACAACAGACACCACAGAACCAAAGGCAGAAGCCTCCACGGTATCAGCAGGGCACCAAGCCCAAGCAATGGCAGACCCAGGGACAGAGACGTGATCAGAGAGCATAGGTGCAGTACACACCTCCGCTGAGGACTCGGCAGTCCTCTAGGGGTGGGTACAGCGGATCCATTAGGACAGGAGGTCAGGCTTTCTCTAGGCCTCAGGGCACCCAGTTTCAGGCACGGGGTGCTCGCTTTACATGTGGAGCCATGGGGCATATGGCGAGGGATTGCCCTCAGGGTCAGATGGCAGGGAATCAGCAGATGGCCACTTCAGAGCCGACAGTTGGTGATATGGGTAGGTCCCATAGAGTATTCGTAGTGGTTGACAACTGCTAAGCTGAGCATCAGGCCATGATCATCGATTCTACAGGTATGATCAAAGGTAACAATGTATCTATTTTGTTTGATTCAGGAGTTACTAACTCCTTTATATCTCCATTGGTTGTGGAGCATTGCAGGCTAGTGGCAACTAGACAGGGTGTTAGTTGGGAAGTGGAATTAACTTCAGGGGCTAGAGTGTCAGTGGAATTAGAAGTTAGGGCATGTCAGCTGCAGATTGGCAAGACCACCACTTTAGTAGATGTTAGAGTGACACCACTTGGATCTTACAGTATCATACTTGGCATGGATTGGCTTTATGCCCACAGAGCCAAGATGGATTGGCGCTTGAAAAAGATTGAGTGTGAGGATGATCATGGTTCACCCATAGTTATCACTGAGATTCAGAGACCCGTGTCTCTTCGTATGATCTCCGCTATGCAGCTTAAGCGAAGCATGCGAAAGGGATGTCAGCTTTTTGCTATCACTATCAGTGACAGAGGAGAAGAGGAAGAAAATGAAACATCACTTGACGACCATCCTATCCTTAAGGGATATTCAAATGTGTTCCCTTCAGAGTTACCTGGAATGCCGCCCCGTAGAGAGATTGACTTTCATATACACCTAGTACCAAGAGCCAAGCCAATTTCCAGAGCACCTTATAGGATGACCACAAACGAGCTTAATGAACTCAAAATACAGCTTGAGGAAATCCTTGAGAAGGGTCAAATTCATCCTAGCGTATCCCCTTGGGGTACACCAGTCATCTTTGTTAAGAAGAAGGACGGATCTCTCCGATTATGTATGGATTATCGGCAGCTAAATAAAGTAACCATCAAGAACTGATATCCTTTGCTCAAAATTGATGATTTATTCGACCAACTTCAGGGTGCCAAAGTCTTTTCCAAAATAGATCTAAAGTTAGGATACCATCAGCTGAGAATAGTGGAGAGTGATATCCACAAGACTGTATTTCGCACTAGATATGGTCACTATGAGTTCACCGTAATTCCATTCAGTCTTACAAATGCCCCAGCTGTTTTTATGAGCCTCATGAATGGGGTATTTCGTACATTCCTGGAAGGTTTTGTAATTGTGTTCCTCGATGATATACTGATATATTCTCAGAATGAGAAGGAGCATGAGGAGCACCTGAAACAGGTATTGCAGTGTTTGCGGGATAGCTAGTTGTTTGGCAGTTTGTCGAAGTGTGCATTCTTTCAATCAGAGGTCAAGTACCTTGGGCACGTTATTTCTGGTGATGGGATCTCAGTTGACCCATCAAAGATTAGGGCTATTATGGATTGGCTAGTGCCAACCAGTGTGACAGAGGTCAGGAGTTTCATGGGCTTAGCAGGATATTACTGACGTTTTGTCGAGGGATTCTCCAAAGTCGCACATCCTATTACTTCTCTTCAGCGTAAAGGAAGAAATTTGAGGGGACAGAGAAGTGTGAGAAGGCCTTTCAAGAACTCAAGAGGGCACTTACTAGCGCTCCTATCCTTGTTGTACCAGATCCCTCAGCTGACTTCATGGTTTGTACAGATGCTTCAATAGAGGGTTTAGGGGCAGTTCGTATGCAGGATGGCAGGGCTATAGCTTTCGAGTCTAGGAAACTTAAGACTTATGAACTTAATTATCCTACTCATGACCTTGAGCTCGCAGCAATAGTGCATGCACTTGTGAGGTGGAGACACTTCCTTTTAGGTCATCACTTCGAGCTGCATTCAGATCATCAGAGTCTTTAGTACATTTTCACTCAGCCAAACCTTAATGCACGTCAGAGGAGATGGATGGAGTTCTTGTGAGAATATGATTTTGATGTTCACTACATCGAAGGAAAGGAAAATGTAGTTGCAGATGCTTTGAGTAGGAGACGTCACAAGGTTTACACCATATCTATGGGCATGGATTTCAGAGACCGTATACTACAACACTTGCCAGAGGATGGATGGTATGCAGAGGTTGGTCAGGTATTACGATCTCAGGTTACTCTAGAGGGGAAATATGTGGATTATTCTTTGGAGTCTGATGGACTATTACGCCACAGAGGGCGCATTTATGTACCTTCCTCCAAGGGATTGTGAGAGTTCATTGTCATGGAGGCTCATAGAGCTCCTTATGCAGTGCATCTCAGAGTTAAAAAGTTGCATGCTGACTTGAGGTAGTTATATCATTGGCCAGGAATGCGGCAACTCATTGCTGAGATAGTAGCTCGATGCCTCGAGTGTCAGAGAGTAAAGGCGGAGCACCGCCATCCAGGTGGGTTGCTCCAGTCTCATGCTATACCAGAGTGGAAGTGGGATACTATATCCATGGATTTCATCATTGGTCTTCCTATGTCTTCTCATCGCCATGATGTTATCTTGGTGACAGTTGACAAGTTGACCAAAGTGGCCCACTTTTCACCAGTCCGGACTACATTCACAGCACCAGCAGTAGCATAGGTGTTCTTGCGAGACATTGTTAGACTTCATGGCGTGCCCCGCAAGATTATTTCTGACAAAGATTCCCTCTTCACTTCTTCCTTTTGGAAGGCATTACAGGCAGCTATGGGCACGAAGCTCAATTTTAGTACAGCTTATCACTCGGAAATAGATGGTTAGACAAAGAGGGTTAATCAGGTGTTAGAGGATATGCTTCGCATGTACATCATGGATTATCAGACCAGGTGGGAAGAGTATCTTCCCTTAGTGGAGTTTGCCTATAACAATGGGCATCACACTTCTTTGGGGATGCCACCCTATCAGGCATTATACGGCAGGCCTTGCAGGACACCTTTGAGTTGGGATCGCATAGAGGACAAAGTTGCTATTGGTCTTGAGATAGTTTGGGATATGGAACAGTAGGTGGATTTGATTAGGAAGCGTCTTAGAGAGGCTCAGGATAGACAGAAGAAATATGTTGATGCAAAGAGGATAGATCGTAGCTACTTGGTTGGAGATAGAGTCTTCTTGAGAGTACGACCGCATAAGAGTCCAATCCATTACGGAAAGGGTTCTAAGCTCGCACCTCGCTTTGTAGGACCTTTTGAGATTCTTGAGAGGATAGGCCCAGTGGCCTACCGTTTAGCATTGCCACCTAGCCTCTCACGCATCCATGATGTGTTTCATGTATCAATTTTGAGGAAATATATCTATGATGAGTCTCATATTTTAGATTGGGATGCCTTGCAGGTGGAGTCGGACGAGCAGCTAGCTTTGGAGCCCATTCGCATTTTGGCACGCCAGACATTGGCCCTTCGAGGTCGAGAGCTGGACTAGGTTAGGGTCCAGTGGGATTGTTATGATGAGGTTACGGCTTCGCGGAAGGACGCAACACGTATGAGATCAGAGTACCCCCACCTCTTTGATGAACTCCAGGAGGAAGTTCATGCCTAGAGGGGGAGGGTGTGAGGCCCCACCTTGACTCAATCTGACATTTCAATGGTTTTTATATTGAGACTATTATGGATGCTTTATTTTGATGCATTTTGGATTTAGAACTTATATGATTTCAGGATTTGGATAACATTGCTATATATTGATGATTTATTTATATGCTTTATGAGATAAAACACTACATGATTTTTAAATAAGATGAAATTGTGGTGATAAATATCATTATTGAATCTGCAGGACTTTACTGTGATAATAGAATTATGATGTATGTTTAAGTGTGGATCAACATTATGAGAATTAGGATAAATTGCTTATGTGAAATTGATTGGATAAAAGATGTATTTAAATTGTTCAGATGTTAATTGTATGCAAGTGATGATGTGTATTATTATTCTTGTAATTTATATTATTTCTGGATATTTGAAAAATTACTAATGTGTAAATTGAGATGCGCAGGAAGTTATCCATGTGACCATGGAAATAATACGGAGAACCAAACCTAGACCTATGTATGTTCGTAAGCTAGGGTTTGTCTATTTGGAGAGACAACACCCCGTTTGTGTTGTATTTTATTCGTAACAGTATATGATGCATATGTGTTAAGTGTTATTTAATTGATTTGTGTAAAATCCACAAGAGACGATTTCATGTATTAAATTGTAAAAGTGTTTTCTTGTGTCACTTCACACGTGTGGATTTAAGTTTGAATTTTTATTTTTGTCTCTTGGTGGGAAAGTGTTTAACTATAGCCTTTTCAATTAATGTAACGTGATGTCATAAATGCCTTGGGTAAAGAATCTTTGAGATGGTCAACGTAGGTTTGACCCGAAAATAAACTTCAGAGGGGTTTAAAAAGGGTTAAATGGACACCTAGGGGTAGTTTAATAGGGTTTCCTAAAGCCCATAAGGTATACCTAAGGGTTAGGGGTAATTTAAGGCAAGTTTCTACTCCCAAGTGACCTTTTAGACACCCTAAAAATTGACTTTTCTGAGTTGTGCGAAAATTGAAATTAGAAGATTTGAACCTAGTTGTAAACTTTCCTTTTCGAATGAGAGTTCCCTTTCCCATTCTATCTTACCTTCCTCTTCATTTTTTAGAAACTTGTGAGAACTCTCACAATGGGCTTCTTAAGTAAGAATTAGAAAATTTGTGGGTAATCACCCACTCTCCATTTTTGGAGACAAGAGAAGTTTTGAAAAGAATAGACTAGATTTCGAATAGAGAATCTTGGCTAAGGGTAGAGGGAGAAGAACTGTGGAATTGGGCTACTCATCCTCAACAAAACTAACCTACCTTTGGGCAGATTAAGGTTGGTTGCATTCTTCTTAAAATGACTTCTTTTTGCATGTGTTTGAAAGTAATGTTGGTGTAAAAGATTTGCTTCCTTGCATATTCTTTTGGAAATTTCATTTGGTATTTTGTCTTATGTACTGTATGTGTTTTTGGGAGTCATCAAGACCTCTTTCTCTTGGGAGAGAGGAGGATCTTGTGGGTGGTAGCAGTGACAGCCCTCGAGTGAGAGACTCTCATTATGAGAGCGATCACAAGGGATTTTGTGTGACCCTTGCTGCATGGCTTGTTTGTGCAATGGGGGTCATAAGGAGGGAAATAAGGCATGAATGCCTTGGGGGGCATAAGGATTTAAGGGGTTTCTATACTTGACGTATTTGGTTTGCCATGAGGTGGCTAAATGTTCTTTTTTATACTTGCAATTCTCCTCAAGGTAATTGGTCCACTACCACCCTTAAAAAGGTCATCACCAAGGTGTGGCGCAGTGTAGCCGAGATGGGAGTGTGTTTGAATTTGTGTGAATTCTGTCCCTTTGTGTTTGCATGTTTGTTTCTTGTCTAGGGCTTGGTTCTCCGAGCTTGGGGGTGGCTACCAGTTAGCCTAGGCTGGGAGGTGAGCACTCCATGGTCATATCCTTGATCTTATTTGCAGGTTGTTGAAAGAAAGGGATTAGGACAAGTGGAAGTTTGATGGAATTATTTGTTGCAGAATCCTTTTGGAAATATGTAACATTCTGATTTAAAATGTCCTTATTTGAGTGACCTATTTGTATAATGTCTATAGTGTCTTTTAAAGAAATTCCCAGTAATGTAATAGTTTAGTTGCTATATTGCAAAAGCAAAAATGAATAAATCTGAATTCAGTTTTCTAAAGTGTTATTTTCTGAATTTTAATGATTGTTGTGCATATTAAAAAAAAATGGGAAAGCAACTGAATTTATTTTACCCATATATGCTTGTGAAATAAATCCAGGGAATAAAGAAAGAATTTAATGATTGTATGCATGTTGCTTTGAATGTGAATATTACAGTTTATTCTTCCAAATTGCATGATCTAAGTTTATGGATTCTAGATATTTATAGTTGCAGAAAATAAAATTTCATAATTAATTGCAGAAATAAAATCTAAAGTATTTCTTTTCTATTTCTATAGTTTTAATTTAATAAATTCTAGATTTATTAAGTTGCTATTAAATTTATTGTTTTCTGGAATTTACTTAGTTGCAGAAATAGAAATCTAGAAAAATAGATACTTGATTTAAATAGTTTCCTAGCCCTATAATTGTTGTTTAAAGTTCAATAAATTATGTTAATTACTTTTGTGTAGAAAGTAAATCTGAAGTTAAATAGGCTAACTATTTTTATTTTTTAAAAATAAAAACAATAATTATATAGTGCGGTATAAATCTATTTAAGTCTGCCATTATTTAATTGCAGGAGATAAACTTATAGTTATATACTTTTTTTTCTACCTCAGATTTTAGCAAAATCATATTCATGCCTATAATAATAAACAGTGATAAAAATCTGAGTATTTAAATTAATCTAAGGGTTTCAAAAAATATATATATATCTAAAATCTATATTTGCAAAGTAACTTGGCCAAAACATTATGCATTTTATACATCCATTATGTAAATATATATATATATATATATATATATATATGTATATTTATATATACAAATATACATATAAATATATATATATATACAAATATACATATAAATATATATATATATATATATTAAAAAAAAAAAAATTTAAAAATAAACTACAAAAAAATTGAATTAAACAAAAAGTATTTTTTTTTTTTAAATATATTTTGAAACGGGGGTTTGGGGGGGGGGGGGGCCGGTCGAATGCACTGTGCGAAGCATAGTGGCCGGTTGGGAAGCCGAACCACTATGGTCTGCATAGTGGGCGGCGCGGCCTAGGCCGCCACTGTGGCGTCCACAGTGGACGGCTAGGGGCTACCACTGTGGGCGGCCACAGTGGTTCCCGCCACTATGGAACCCACAGTGAGCGGCGGTCATGGGGATGCCGCTGCCCTTTTTCCCCCCTCTGTGTAACATATGCCCAAAAAAAAAAAGAAACCCCGCCCTCTGCCATGGCCGCCGCCATTTAGCCTTCGGCCATGCACAACCAAGCAAAAAAAAAAGGGAGAAAACCCTAGCCCAGTTAGGACTAGGGTAAAACATGAATAATGCTTGTTAAAATAAAATAAGGAGGCTTATTTATTAGATTAAATAAGGGATTAGGGTTTGCATGGGTAAGCCCTTTAGACTAAATTGTATACTATTCTATATATATATATATAGTGGTAATATACCATTTTAAACCTTAAAAAAAAAGATGTTGATGAATTTAATATTCAAGAAGAAATATTTAATCTTAAATTTAAATAGGCTAAGTTGATTTAAATATTAAATGAAGCTAATATTTAATTTGAAATTTATATGGGTAGAGGTGTGTTTAAATATTAACGAAGTTAATATTAATTTTTGAATTTAATAGATTAACATGTTCATGAAATAAATATTAATGAGGTTAATATTTATTTTAAATTTAAATAGATTGAGACGTTTATGAACTGAATATCAATGAAAATTAATATTTATTTGAAAATTAATAGATAGAGGTGTTTACAAATGAAAATATGAATGAAGTTGATACTTAATTTTAAATTAAATAAACTGAGCAACAATAAAGCTAGTCCATTTTTATCCGCATTTAATTTTAAATTATTTTCGTTTATTTAACTTAGTAGGTAAAGTTAATTCTAAACGTAGTTAAGACAAAACATGTAGAGTATCTCAAATTAGTTAATTTAATGTTCTAAGCTATGGTTTTTTTTTTTTTTTAATTATTTCATTCTTGCCCTAAATTTTGGGCATGACAGTTGGCTTGATGATGATTGTAATGAATAACTTCATATGTTTTCATTGATGGAACATGTACACACACACACATGTTCACATTGTCTATTGGAATTACTTCTAAAGTTACTTTTATGGCAACCGGTATTATAAGTTTTGCTTATGATGGTGTCAAACCGGTATATGTAGGAGATAACTTGACATCAACTTGTAGAACCAGTGGAGGTTATCAAAGAAGCAATGAAGGACAATCGGTTTACATGTTGATAGAGGTTAAATCTAACCAGTATTGGTGTTCCAACTAGTATTCATTGATTGTGTGATGAGTTATCACCAGTCATGATGAGTTATCCTAACCAACAAATTTTGGCGGTATTTTGTGATGAGCTATGTTTGATTGTCCAGATACACTGCACCTAGGAAATTGTGATATGATTTCCAGACTGACATGAAATCTAAATGTCTATATAATAACATTATGATGAACTATTTTAGAGACATGATATGAGATGATTTGATGCGAAGATAGAAGTGTTAAGTTGCAAAATATGTTGGTAATGCAGTTTTGAGTGCACATAAGAGGATCTATTCAAGCAAGTTGTGCTACTTCTAGATCACACCACCAATTATTTTCTAATCACTACAACTATCAAATCCCCTAACCGGTAAGCTCTAACAAGCTTCATTGTACAAATCCTCTAACCAGGTGATCCATTAGTTTCGATTCAGAAATCCTCTGCCAAGCTTACTCCTAACAGGGTACTGCCTTTAACAAGGTATAGCTCCTAATAGAGCTTTGGGATCTTTAACAGGATTCGCTCCTAGCAGAGCACTTTTGTAGACCTTAACCAGTCAGTTACCTATTACTGTAGATAGTTAACTTGTGAGTCTCATCTCACTGTAGTTTTTCCCATTTGGGTTTTCCATGTATAAACACTTGTGTTATGGTGGATGTTTTACTTATTGTGGATGCTTTAATATCATTTTGGATTGCATGCATAGTGTTGAGTAAACTTGTTAAGTATATCTATCGGTCAATGTTTAAAGTAGTATTGTTTTTGGTGTCACTGATTCACCCCCCCCCCCCTTCTCAGTGCTTTATAAGTCTATCAATTGGTATCAGAGCTTAACTTCTTTAAATCTTAATCGCTTGGAAGGAAACCCTAAAGCCACCATGGGGGATATGAGCTACTTTGAGATGGCTAGAGTGCTTGAAGCTACTAAGGATCAGATTTAAAGTTTCACAAGTCAAAAGGAGACAGCTGACTGAACAACTATTGGAAATATCTGATAATAGTTCTTCAGATGAAGCTAACATTGATGCATTAGTTGAAGAATTTGAAAAATTGAATGGTGAGAAGCTAAATGTAAGAAGAGAGTTAGAAGCCCTAACTATCTGCATGAGTCAAGAGTTGGAAGCTAAGAGGGTAGCTGAAGATCTTGTTAAAGAAAGAGATCATGAGATTGCTAAGATCAAACAAGAGAATGCAACTTTGTATGAGCATTGGCATGCTGAAAAAAGAAGAAAAAGAGGCTTTGCAGCTAGATCTTGAAATGGCATCATCTCTGAGAGACACTCTTACAAAACATAATGAAGATCTTACCAAAGAACTCACTGAGGCTAATGGAAAGATGGAAAAGTTCAATAGAAGTTCTACCATGTTGGATGAGAAGATTCAATCACAAAGGATGAAAGGTGATACATTTGGACTAGGCTTTAACACATCTAAGAAAGGAGAGTCTTCTAGAACAAAGAGAAACATTCACAAGGACAAATCTGCTCCCAAGGCTAACAAGCCTACCGGTAAGAAAGTTTTCAAACCTGTTTGATTTGTATGTCATAAGCCTGGACATATTGTAAATGTTTGTAGAAACAAACCCAATGAAAATAAAAGCTACAATGCAAATACTAGGTGTGTATCAAAGAGATTTGAAGGTCATTGTTTCACATGCAAAATGTATGAACATAGATCAGTTGAATGCAGATATGGAGCAAATAATCTAGTACCTCACATAAATCCAATACCTAATGATAACTGGATGAGAACCTATGATAACTGAGGTAACATGAACTGGCAGAGACCCTATGTCAACCGGTTTAGTCCATTTGAGATGAAAAAGGTAACTAATGTCATTCGCACCATTTGTAACAATTATGGTCATGTGACTATGAATTGTAGAAGGAGAACTGGAAGAGGCAATATAGGACCTTGGAGATCATCTGGAATGGCCTGCTATCATTGTCATAAACTAGGACATGTGGTGAAGTTCTGTAGATCCAAAAAGAACAAACTAGTTAATCATTCTGAAGATTGGAAAGGAAAGAAGAAGGTAAATGTTGAGAAAACCAGAGAAGAGATGAGCTGAATCTGGAAAAAGAAGAATGATGATATACCTGAAGAAGAACCTAATCCTTCACCCAGTGTGGAGAATCCTACACCAGTGAACTGAGCCTTTCAACAGGGCTAAGGGGAGCATAGCAGTAAATCTACTTCCTGACCCCTTGAAAGATAAGTGATAAGAGAGTTTGAATTTTGAGTTGTTATGTGTGAAATCTTGATATCTTTTGTCAATCGGTTTTTCAAAAGTTTATCACCCGGTTTTTACACCTGTTAATATTGTATGCATCATTAAGAGGTGTATTAGGGTTTGTAACCCTAGTGATCGAGTATTTAATGCAGTAGGTAAAAAGGATAAAAGAAAGTTTTGCTATGTTAATTTTACCCTAAATACATTCAAAAGAGAATTCTTAAGCACTTGCAGAGTGAAGAGAGAATTGCTAGCTATTTTTAGTCGAATATGTGTCATGATTTGTGTGATTAAAGATGATTCAAAGGTTAGTGAAGGTTGGACTGGTGTGCATTTGAGTAATCTATTGGTAACCGAGGTAGTGCATGTGAATTGAGGTATTTCTTTGTAAATCCTATTTCGAATCTTGTTTATCTGAATGGTTTCATCATCTAAGCAAGTAGAGAGGCTAATGATCACATCAGAACCTATGAAGGTTGTGGAGTCAGAACAAATTGTGTCTTATAATTCTTTATCTCAAGTTCCTGATGATGTTATTGTAAAAGGTGATTTGTCTAGCTACATTGATTATAAAATTGAAGATTTAGGATCATTGTCAATTATTTCTCAGTTGAAATCCCTTTGTGATAAGAGTGGAAAGATTCAACCTAAGTATATTAGGGTTTATGAGAAAGGTTTTCATAATGCATCTTATTTTCTTGAGGATTTTGAAGAGGAACATATCCGAATCATTCTGAGTCATGTTCATGGTGAAAATATGTATTTGGAAAGGACACACACTATAACCAAGGAAGTTATCCAAGTTGTGACTAGTTTTTGGTCAACCGGTGAAGTTCCTAATCTGAGACAAACTTCTAAAGAAACATTAACCACTTTAACCTCGTCTACCTCTAATGGGTGTTCTTTTTCTTTTAATAACATTAAGGACCCAGTGGTTAAACTGGCTACTATGGTTATAGGCTACCAGATATTCTATTCCAGTAGAATGAACAGTGTACCATCTACAGTAGTGCATACAACCTATAAAATGATTGTTGAGAATGCAGATTATGATCTTTTTGAGGCCATAAGGAGTCAATTGATGTTGAATCTATAGTCAATCAAGAAGGACATCAGTCAGAAGTTCAAATTTTTTCAATTATTGTTTGGTTTATTCTTTTACTTTCAGAATTTCCTACCAGGAATTGGTGATCTTGAATGGTCTAAAGACCTATCGGTAACTGCTTAGATCAAGAACAACATTAAGGTAGTTAAGAACACTTTCTCTACTACAATGAACAAATATTTCAATGAATTTCAAAAGAAAATGAGTATGAGGGTAAGCCTACCTGAGGATGTGGTGAAAAACTTTGTTAAGAATATCATTTTCATAGTCACCATAGATTTTT
Source organism: Cryptomeria japonica (assembly GCF_030272615.1). Classification (NCBI taxonomy): domain Eukaryota; kingdom Viridiplantae; phylum Streptophyta; class Pinopsida; order Cupressales; family Cupressaceae; genus Cryptomeria; species Cryptomeria japonica. The sequence goes on along the minus strand of NC_081415.1, from coordinate 45,165,308 downwards.
GTCTGATGGAAGCTATTGAACCTAGAGAAGATGAAATGGAAAACATGAGCTATGAAGTCAATTATGACTTATTGATTGGTTATGCCAATAACCTATTGGCATCTCCAGTGGACAACAAGAAGAAAAGACTGGATACTATTGAGGAGCAAACTGCAAAGTTGAAACCAAAAGATGGTAAAGGAAAGAAGAAGAAGGCTGAGCAAGCGCCTTCGATGTCAAAAAGTACTAGAGTGACATGAAGTGTCCAAACTAAAAATGAACCAGCACCTAAGGTATACATAAAGAAGCAGACTGCAACAAAGGAAAGAGGTCATCAACTGATTCTTCAAGCAAAATCTGATGATACTGATACTGAGGAAGAACCAAAGAAGGTAAAGGCAACTGGCAAGAAGTCCAAACCAGTTGAAGCCACCTCTCAGCAGACTATTCCTATTAAAGCTTTGTCTTACAAGCCTATGACTGATTTTGAGAGAACGATAAAGACATATGGAAAGAATAGATTTGATAATGTCAAGGAATGTTTTGATTCATTCGATGAAGATCAAAAGGAACAAATCGTTCAACGGGTAATCAGCTATTTGTGTCATTACAATTGATTACCTCATGATCTTAAGAAGGATATTTCTAATTCTTCATATACTATTCTTTTGAATAAATGGGAAGAAGATATGAAGAAAGAAAAAGAAATTATTGATAATGTGTTATGCAATATTTTCCTGATTTGTCAAAAGAAGAGTTAATTGCATTTCTTGATAATTACAAAACTCAATTTCCTTTTAAATCAAGGAGATTAAGGCTATTAAGTGGAAAGATGCAATCTGTTGAAGTTGAAACTCATTAGATAGAAAGGGAAATTGAGAATATGTGTAAACTGATAGAGTCCCAATAGGCTAATGAGCAAGATATTGTGGATATATCGAAAATGGATGAGGAAGACATAGTGCAAGCTAATATTGTCTATCCTATCAAAAAGAAGGATGACACTACTTCCCAACCGGTAATTTTTGTTGATGATATACAGGATACAATAGATCTATTTGGAAACATCATTGCACCAGATATGTAACCACTTGAAATTACTGATTCACAAGTTAATACAGTGGAGATACTGGCAACTCAACCAAGTGTGGATATTCCACCCCCACTGGTAAATGGTCAACCAGTGAAATCACAACTCCCACTGGTTTCATAGGCTACTCAGGAGGAACCTGTTGAAAAAGTTGTTGAACAAACCTTTGAACAGGAGGAGAAAGAACAAAAGGAAGAGAAAATTGAGAAGGAGAAATCTGCTGAACTGGAAAAGGCATTAGTCAAACAACAGAATGATGGTGATGATGACTCATTTGGCATCAAAGGGCCTATAAATATTGATAATATGAATGCATCAAAATTACTGGATTTTTCAAATGTGATGCAATCTAGAGCTTAGAAGAAGAGGCTTAAGGAACAAAGAATGGAAGCTAAAACCATTCAAAATGTTGTATATATTCTATCAAGCCTTCTACCAGAAATTGCTACAGGGAACTTGTGAACTCCCATTGGCAAGCTTGGCAAGTTGGTTTCTAATGCCTCTGACCAACTTAAGTCCCTTGAGGAAGCAACGTAGACCTATGCAAATAAGAGATATAGGAAGAAGCAAGGAGAACAGATCATGACGGATATTGATACAGGGAGAATTTCCCTAACCCTGAATAAAGATTTGTTAAGAAAAGCTATGATTGTAATGAATGACTCCATATGTTGTCATTGATGGAACATGTGCACACACACACATGTTCACATTGTCTACCAGAATTACTTCTAAATTTACTTGTATTGTAACTGATATTAGAATTTTTTCTTATGATGGTGTCAAACTGGTACATGGGGACAACTGGTATATGCGGGAGATAACTTGACATCAACTTGAAGATCCAGTGGAGTTTACCAAAGAAACAATGAAGGACAATCGATTTACATGTTGACAAAGGTTAACTCTAATTAGTATCAGTGTTCCAACTGGTATTCATTGATTGTGTGATGATTTATAACCGATCGTGATGAGTTATCCTAACCGACAAATTTTGGCGGTAATTTGTGATGAGTTATGTTTGATTGTCCAGATACACTGCACCTAGGAAACTGTGATATGATTTCCAGGCCGACATGAAATCTAAATGTCTATATAATAACATTATGATGAACTATTTTAGAGACATGATATGAGATGATTTGATGCAAAGATAGAAGTGTTAAGTTGCAGAATATGTTGGTAATGTAGTTTTGAGTGCACAGAAGAGGATCTATTCAAGCAAGTTGTGCTACTTCTAGATCACATAGCCTGTTGTTTTCTAATCACTACAACAATAAAATCCCCTAACCGGGTAAGCTCTAACAAGATTCATTGTACAAATCCTCTAACCAGGTGATCCATTAGTTTCGATTCTTTGTCGACGTTACTTCTAACAGGGTACTACCTTTAACAGGGTATAGCTCCTAACAGAGCTTTGGGATCTTTAACAAGATTTTCTCCTAGCAGAGCACTTTTGTAGACCTTAACCAGTCAGTTACCTATTACTGCAGATAGTTAACTTGTGAGTCCCATCTCACCGTGGTTTTTCCCATTTGGGTTTTTCACGTATAAACACATGTTATGCTGGATGTTTTACTTATTGTGGATGCTTTAATATCATTTTGGATTGCATGCATAGTGTTGAGTAAACTTGTTAAGTATATCTACCGGTCAGTGCTTAAAGTAGTATTATTTTTGGTGTCACTAATTCACCCCCCCTCCCTCTCAGTGCTTTATAAGTCTATCACACTAATGTGGGATGCTACTGCTCAGGGGGAGTAGTCAGCTTTGAGATTCAGAGGCTTATGTTTTTACTTTAATATTTCTATCAGATTTATTGCATTGATGTCAAAGGGGGAGTGATATTAATGTGAAAAAGTAAAAGTCAAAGGGGGAGAGATATTGATATTCAGAGGAATATGCAGGTGATTGTTGGTTGTCTTCCACAGGGGGAGACTTGTTTGGCATTTCTTGGTACTTAGATATTTTTCACATCTAGTGTTGCCATCAATGCCAAAGGGGGAGATTGTTGGCCATTTGGTGGAACTGATTAAGTGTTGCATTGATGTTTTGTCATTTATGTCAACACTATCTGTTTGGATGCTTTACCGACACCCTTCTAGTCCTGGTAGGATGAGTGGTTTCTAGTTAACTTGGATCTGGCATGATCTGGTCGGCTCTGGTATAATTTGGTGATGGAATTGGCTTGTTCATGATACTTATACTCATATTTGGTCAGTTGGTTTTGGTTTGGTGATTGGATGTTATCCTACTTTCTTAGAAGATTGGTTTCTAGTTCCAGCAAGGGTTTCACTAGTAGAGATTTTAGTGGAGATCTTTGATGAATTGCATAAGTGGTGTTGGTGCAGTTTCTGATTGAGTTTCAGGATGTTGTTGGTGATCATGTTCGAGACTTGGTGTTTGGAGATCATTGTTGAAGTGTGTGGACCTATACTTGGCCCCGGTTGATCTAGGTTATGGACCGACTTTAATGTAACATGTGGATAGGAGCTATTGATGTATTTTCTGGATGTCTTATATGTTGATATTATTTGTTTGTTCTAAGGTCAGCATGGTTTGTAATTATGTAATCGGTTTATTGTCTGGTGGCCGACCTGATTGTTTATGGTCAAGGGTTTGTATAAATAGATGTAAGATCTCATTGTAGATCATCATGGTTAATGTAAAAGGTCATGGTCAAGGAATGTAATGGCATTTAGGTAGAGGAGTTAGTCGATCATTGGAGATCGAATTGGGTTTATGTTGTTAGAGTAATCTTTTATTAGCTAATAATTATTTATTTAATTATTAATTTATTATACTCTGTGCTTAAGCTAAACGTAGGAATCTTTTTATTCTTTAGGGTTTTCTCCTTTAGGGTTTCGAGTATCCTCTTATATGGATTCTCTCTTTGTAATGTCATAACAACTGTAATTATTAAAATGTATTCTTGTTATCAATATGACTCCTCTTTTCTGGATCTCTAAATTCTGGCTTCCATAGTTTGTTTGCTTCTCTCCTTCTGTGGCGGGTTTGCATGCAGGTAATCTTTGGGATTTGTAGAGTTGATTTTTTCTCAACTCCAATATGGTATAAGAGCTCCAGATCTGCATGCCCCTGTTCTCCTCATGAGAGATTTCGGGCCTTGTTCTTGAGATTTGTATATTCGGGGGTTTGTTAAGTTGTTTTTTTTCCATTTCTATGGGTAGATGATTTTTTGGTACATTTTGGTGCCAAAAGGACCTCATGGTTGGATTCAAGAGACCATTTCCATGAATTTTGATATATAATTTGACCTATTTCGGTGACAAGGGCATCTGGGGCATGTTTTTTTATTGACACATTTTTTGAGGCACAAAAATTTGTACGGTTGTACCTACAAATGCGTTAGAAAATTTTCATTATGCCCTACAAGAAAGGTTTTTTTCCTTTGGTTGTAACTTGGTCATACGGAGGCGCTTTTTCAAAAACCTTATATCGTCAAAAAGCTCTTTCTGAGATCTATCCAGATCTGGAGGTTTGAACTTTTGATTTTGTTTTTTTGATGGTATTTTTTTTTGTCAAATCCGGAGGTTCATTTTTGCACTCCGAATGACATAACTTGAGCATCCGAACTCTATTTTTTGAAAACTTTATATCATTGGAAATATTGTTCTTTTTTCTTTCCATTCATATGAGTTTTCTTTCCAAATTTTGCTCTAGGTATATTATATTCAGTTTTTTGCTTTTTAGCATCTGGTGAATATCTTAGATGTTTCAGGTCCTCAGATCTCTTTCTTTGAGTAGGATATCTCATCTTTGGTTATTCTTTCTATTTCTAGTCTTCTGTCTTTTCTTATCAATGTAGCATTTTATTTATGCAAATGCACTGAGATAAAGTGCCACCATGCATTGTATACTTGGGATCTTGCACATCTTTTGCTTTATTGTACATGCACTACTTATAAAGTGCCATGGGGGGTTGATGTTTGCCTTTTGTTTGCCATCTACCTTTGTCAAATGAGTGTTCCTTCCATGACATTAGCCTCATGATGTGTTTCAAGTGAGTGCTCCTTCCCTGACACTATGTACTTTCTCTGCACCTTCGATGTTCTTGGTTCTTCGTCCTGCGATTCTTATTGGTAATCCTTTCAGTGTACCTGTCCCTCTCTCTTTTCAGCATTATGGGGAGGTTTGTCCTATTATTCTAATGCTTCCTTGGTTTGATTGATTAGCTCTTCAGGATTTGGTGTTTCATGCCATCTGTATCTTCAAGTTCAGTTGTTTGCCTTTGTTTGACATCAGATTCGAGTAGTGTCATTTGAGGGCACTCATGCAGATTATAGTCTTCTCTAACTAGTCATGTTCTATTTTAGTGGAGGTTCTTCAAATCAGCAATTACTCTTTGACAATGTTTGTAGCTATTTCATGCTTCAGTGGTGTTCTTCATTCTCTTTTTTTTTGTTCCTATCTTCTGGAACACTCTTGTTTGGAGGCTTCTTAGTCCTTCACTTGATCTTTCATCTCTTCTTGGAAAGGAGTTTTGTTCCCATGGGGTTTTCTCCTTTTTTCTTCACTTTACAGAGATTTTATTGTACTTGGGTACCTCATCAGGCCTAGTTGTCGGGACCCATTGTTGCTTTCCTCCATTTTTTTGCATGTTTTTTAGTCCTTAGTTTTTTTTTTAGCTGCTCCCTAAGTTCATCTGAAGGGGGGGTGTTAGAGTAATCTTTTATTAGCTAATAATTATTTATTTAATTATTAATTTATTATACTCTATGCTTAAGCTAAACTTAGGAATTTTTTAATTCTTTAGGGTTTTCTCCTTTAGGGTTTCAAGTATCCTCTTATAAGGATTCTCTCTTTGTAATTTCATAACTATAATTATTGAATTGCATTCTTGTTGCACAATCAATATGAATCCTCTTTTATGGATCTCTGAATTTTGGCCTCCATAGTTTTTTTTGCTTCTCTCCTTCTGTGACAGGTTTGCATGCAGGTGATCTTTGGGAGCTGTAGAGTTGATTTTTTCTCAACTCCAATATATGTAAGAGGATTTAGTCTTCCGGTATTGAGCCTAACCAAAATTTTACTCAGGAATAGGAGATGCTATCTTTTGTAGTTCAACACTTCTTTGGATTGTTGTCTGGATTTCTATGTAGTCAGTGAGGCTCCTTTTGTGATGAGAAGTGTGATCTAGGTTGTTGGCCTTCCTGTAAGTGTAGACCCCTTCATTCTAATTCACATAGTATTATCTAGCTGTGGGTAGGCTTCCCACTATGGTTTTTCCCTTTACCGGGTTTTCCACATACAAATCTTGGTGTTGTGTGGATGGCTTTTATTCTCTGATTATTGTTTATACTTAATTTGATTAACTGCTATTCTGGTATTATTACTTTTTGTTCTGATATTAAAGTTTTAATTTATGAATGTTCCTGTAATCTATGACAACTGATTCACCCCCCCCCCCCTCCTCGTTGTCTTCCAATTATTTGAACTGTCTAACATAAGTGTCTTAGAACTAATAAAGGTGATGAATTTACTTCAAAGGAATTCACTAGATATTGTGAAGACAATGGAATTAAGAGGCAACTTTCTGCACCTAGGACACCACAGCAGAATGGTATTGCAGAGAGGAACAACCGGTTAGTTGTTGAAGCTGCTAGAACTATGCTAATACAAGGAGGTGTAACTAAGACTTCTGGAGAGAAACTATTAGTACAGTTGTCTACACTATGAACCGAATATTGGTTAAAAGAGGTAAGGATAAAACTCCTTATGAATACTGTTATGGTAGATCACCTAATGTTGGTTACTTTAAGATTTTTGGCAGTAAATATTTTATCAAGAGAGGTGACTATGTTGGTAAGTTTGATGCTAAGAGTGATGAAGGTATATTTCTTGGTTACTCCACCAAGAGAAAAGCCTACAAATGTTACAACAACCAGACAAAGAAGATCATTGAAAGTGTTGATGTCTGAGTGGATGAGTGTCCTGAAGATTTAGGAGAAACCAGTGAGGAGAAGAAGGAAGATGAACCTTACATTTTGATTTTGGAGCCAAAATCGGTGAAGCTGAATAAATGTTGTTGTTGCACCTATTCAACCAGAATAGGTAGATTCTGCAGAAGATGAAGATAGTGAGGAAGAAGAACCTGATGATAATGATCATGTTATTCCAAGGTATCTTAGACTCAATCATAATCTTGATTAGATTATTGGAGATAAAGATGTTGGTGTGTTAACCAGAAGAAGAATAAAAGAGAATTCATGTATGATCTCAACTAGTGAGCCTAGAATAGCAAAGGAAGCCTTTGGAGATGATCATTGGATCAAGGCTATGGAAGAAGAGCTTGACCAGATTGATAATAACAATACATGGACCCTAGTACCCAGACCATTGAACAAAAATGTAATAGGTACTAAATGGGTATTCAGAAATAAATTGAATGAAGATGGAGTAGTAGGAAGAAGGAGAAGACTATGGAGAGACATTTGCACTAGTTGATAGATTGGAAGGTGTTAGGACTCTACTTGCATTTGCATCATATAGGGGATTCAAAGTATATCAAATGGATGTGAAGTCAGCATTTCTAAATGGAATATTAGAAGAGAAGAGGGTGTCTATATGGAACAATCAGATGGTTATGTTTTGACTGATGCAAAGGATATGGTGTGCAAACTACACAAGGCACTATACGGTTTGAAGCAAGCACCAAGAGCATGGTATGAAAGAATACATTCACACTTGGTGAAGATAGGTTTTCAAAGAACCAGTGAAGACAAAAATATATATCTTAGGACTGAAGGAGATGAGATATTGGTTAGTGAGCTATTTGTGGATGATATCATTTTTGGAGGCAATGATGACATGAGTGATGAATTTCAAATGAGATGAAAAGTGAATTTGAGATGTCTCTGGTAGGAGAGATAAAATTCTTCATAGGTTTGCAAATTCAACAGACGAAAAGTGGTATTTTTATCACATAGTCCAAATATGTGAAAGAGGTATTGAAGACATTTGGAATGAGAGACTGTAAACCAGTAGGGATGCCAATGGTTACAAGTTGTAAACTATCTAAGGAGGAGGATGTTGCATCCATTGATGAAAAGGAGTATGATAGGGAAACTACATTATATGGTTCAGAGAAGACTGGATATTTCTCATGCAGTTGGATTAGTTGCCAGATTTTAGAAAAAACCAAAGGAGACACACATGGTAGCCATTGAAAGAATATTCATATATTTGAAAGGTACTATTGATTATGGATTATGGTATCCATATGCAAGTAACTTTGATTTGAAATTTTATACAGATGCAGACTGGACAGGAAATGTTGATGACAGGAAGAGCACAACCAGACGTGCTTTCTTTCTTGGAGAAAGGCTTGTATCTTGGAGCAGCAAGAAGCAGAGTTGTATATCATAGTCCACTGCTGAAGCTGAATATGTTGCAGCTTATATGAATTCTACCCAAGCAATTTGGATGAAACACATTCTAGAAGGATTCAAGTTGAAGATCACAGAACTGGTAAAGATTTTGTATGATAACAACAGTGCAATAAATATTTCAAAAAATGTGGTGTTGCATGCTAGAACCAAGCATATTGAGTTGAAATATCATTTCTTGAGAGAGAAAGTGTAGAGTAAAGAAGTGTTACTAGAACATGTATCTACTAAGGAACATCTAGCGGATATCTTTACTAAACCTCTTCCTAAGACTACTTTTGAGTATCTTAGAGGTCAGCTAGGGGTTGTGCCCCTACATGACATCAATTGAGAAGATGTGGAAGACATCAGCCCCAGAGCTAATTGAAGAATCTTGAAGTAGGATTGGTGTAGAGTGGAGTTATTCCATAGGGGGAGCAACAAGTTGCAGATTATTGTTGTAGAGCAGTGAAGTGTGACATTGAATGTTTTACTTTCACTTTGGCATTGTTGTCAAAGGGGGAGAAAACGTGTATTATTGATAGGGAGAAGAACTGTAGCCAGTTACCAGCTGAAGACATGGAGACTCGGTTGAAGGAGAGTACATGGAAAAATGTAAACTAGGATTCCTATACCTATGTATGTGCATTAATCTCAATCATCACAATCAAAGGGTATTGATATTTGTATTGCTATCAATACCAAAGGGGGAGATTATTTGCATTTGCATGAATATTGCATTGATCAACTATTGTGTTGTCATTGATGTCAATTGTAATTGGTAATGGAGTTGTATTGCAACTGGTAGTTGAGAAAGTGAAGGAAACCAGTATTACTAGTAAAGCAATGATATCAACCGGTAACCCTACCTATTGATATGCCAAACCCTAACTGATGGAGCCTTGTGAATCGGTTGTGTTGATCTATGATCAAATGGTGATCAAAGATGATTATGCCACATATGCATTATGCATGTGATGAGTTTCAAAGTTTTTTTGGTGTGTAGAGATAACTATTTTATCTTGGGAATGAGCAAATGCATAGAATGAATTTGAAACCATGTGATGAGTTATAGGATTTGATGAGTTGTGATCCAGGAGTGGTCGACGTTGTCTTGTACAATGTGCAAATGATTGCTATGTAATCTAACCATCATGTTTGAACCGATTTGTTTGTAATCTCTATGAGATGTTAGGATTTGTGATATGTTACCGACCTATTGTTTTTCTTATAAGGTCGATGAGTTGTTTTGTTGTAGCGTTGGCAATTTTGGTTAAGTGTCAGTGTGATTGATTGACGAACCAGGAGTATCTGCAGAATGTTTGGAGGAAGATAGGAGCATGAAAAGGATATGATCAAGCAGAGTAGTGCTATTATCAAATCAGCAAAACCCTGTTGTTCTCTAACAATTGCAATTATTAAATCCCTTAACCGGGTAGGCTTTAACAGGCTTAGTGTTTTCTAAATCCTCTAACCAGGTGATCCATTAGCTTGGATTTCAAATCCTCTATCAAGGTTACTCTTAATAGGGTATTTCTTTTAACAGGGCATTGTAGTCAATACCTTAACCGAGTGGTCTTTAACCGGATTTGTTCCTAACAGGACATTTTTGTAAAGCTTCTAACAAGGCTTGGCTCCTAACAGGGAAAACTTTAAAAGATTTGAGAATACTTGTGGGTATTCATCCCCACCGTGGTTTTTCCCATTTGGGTTTCCACGTCAAAAATCATTGTGTCAAGTGTTGAAAGGTTTTTGTGGTTCTGTTTTGATATGGTTAATTTGTTTAACCGGTAAAGCCACTTAGATGTGTTAAGATGACTAGAAGTGATATGAAATGTGCTTTTACTAATGTTAGTAAAGTGTTTTGATGTTTTGGTTAAATGGTTTGAGAGTTTCAGATCTGTTACACTGTTATATTGGTATTTCAGTCAACCAGTAAACTTGATAGTGCAGTTGCAGTTTGTAGTTCAATGTTTGAACCAGTTTGTTCATAGATTGATTTATGAGTTGGGTTTTGAGTTTGGTGAAAGTCTAGTTTGTTTTCTATCTACTGATTCACCCTCGCCCCCTCTCAGTGGTTTTCTGGATCCTTATTGATTCATCATATCATCAAATGAAGAAGAGGGATTTCCCCCATGACTAATTGGTGTAGGAATGACATTTTGAGTTGAAGTAGCCATGATGTTTGAAGTAAAAGTATGAACACTAATCATAGGAGTAGTCAAAGGAATAAAAGAATTGACTTGTGTAGGAGGTTGTGAATAACCTAGGGTTTCAGCACAACTCTTTATAGGCATGACATTGGAATCAACAATATGAGCAATACCACACAATATATGAATTCCATTCTTATCACTTTGAATCATATGTTTAAGGCCTTCAATTAATGGAAGAGATTCACTATTAGGGTATTCTCGGGACATCCATTGTTAAAATTTATCAAATTGATTATCCAATTTTAAAATTTAATCTATGGAAACTCTAGTCAAAGCTTCTTCTTCATCATGGGATTCATCAATGGGATAGATAGGGACATGATTAGAATGGGAAGAATTAGCATTATCCTCATTAAAGAAGTTACCCAAATTAAGCTTCATCTCCTTGGTAATTATACATTGGGAAGCCTTAATTCTAATGCTTCGTCTAACGAGGATAGCATAGGTAGGAATAATAGTGGTAAAACTCATGCACTAGAGGGAAATTTGAATTTTGAATTTGAATTTCGAATTATGGGAATAAAGTTTACAAAATTGAATAATGCAAAATTTGAGAAAATAATGATTAAACAATTTTGAAATTTGTTGAAATGGGAAAATGACACAATTTCCAAAAATAATAAATGAAAGGAAATTGAAATTTCAAAATTAGGGCCAAGGGGATACCACTTAATCTTAAAATAAACAAAATCAGAATTTTTAAAATCAGGCCAGATTATAATTAACCACTTAATTTAAAAAGTTTTCTTGAAATTTGAAATGTTGAATTTGGAAGGTATTTTTGTTTTTAGAGAGATAAAAATTTGACAAAATCAACCAATCTTCTGGATTTAAGCTATTAAATTTCAAGAAAAAAGTCGCGGACCATGTTGAAAGTGCACATGATCTGACCAACTTTTTTCAAAATTTTCAGGGATGAAAGCCACGATGATTTTAAAGCTAACCCCAAAAAATTGGTGGATTTTGCGATCTCTAGATAGACGAAATTAAGGTTTGAATGTGAAAATAGGACCTTATTAGGGTTTTGAAAAAAATGAGGAATTAAATTACAAATTTGAAAAGGGACAAACATAATGGATAGGGACACCTTGAAAAATGCTTAGAATGCTGAGATTGATTGAAATTGATTGAGATTTACACAAAATCCAATTAAATTTGAAAATTAGGGTTTTACAACCTAACCACTTAATTTTTGAAATTTTGAATTTTGAAAAAGGAGAGAAATTGAAAATTTGAATTTTAAGAAAGAGGGTAATTCTGAAAAACAGACACAGATCTGAAAATTAAAAGGAAATTCAATTTTTGCACAAGTTCAATCTTATTTTTGAAAATTTGGGTTTTGACAATTAATCACTTAATTTTATGAATTTGATTTGCAAATTGAACAAGACAATGAAGAAATTGAATTTGACAAACAAATTAGTAATTTTCAGATTTAAGACAATAGCAAGCAATTTTTACAAAACACAAGTTCAATTTCAATTTTAAAAACTAGGGTTTTGAATGAATTAACCACTAAGTTTGCAGAAAAATTAAACTTGTAAATGAAAAATATGCAATGATTTTTCAGAATAAAGCATGCAAGATGTTGAGTTCACCAAAATGTAACGGGGTGAAAAGTGAATGATGGAGAGATCAAGAGGAAAGCTTTTCTTCCCTCCAAGAAGAGATGAAAGTTTCACTGTGGATTTCCCTTCAATCACCTCATGCACATTACATTTAAAAGAGGGGGGATAATTCACTAGATCCAATCTCTAAGGAGAGAGATTGAATACTAAATGAATTGATAATGGTGTGAAATGACAAGTTAACCCCTCTTTTGGAATGAGTAATGGTTGAATTATGTATTTTGGGACTAAGTGTAAAAGTAGCAAAAAACTGATTATAACTTGACATAGAAGCATGGGATGAAGTTGTGCACCTAAATCTGGTTATAATATGTCAAAACGAAGTTGCCCTACGAATTTGAGGAAAAGTTGTTGGGACCATATTGAAAGTGCACACGATCCTCCAAAAAATCCACAAAATGAAAAGGGTTTTTCTGCCTCTGCAAATGGAGTCCAAATCTACAAATACAGTTGTGCACCTACAACCTACACACAAAAAAGAGAGGAAAAGGGGTTGGGATTGGTTGTTTGCCTTCAGGTCAAACCCTAGTTTTGGAATTAACCAAATGATGAAAGAAAGTACTTGCAAGTAAATGTAAATGAAAGATTGAAATGTAATTCACTTCAAGGGAGGTTGTGATAGAAATGTAGGCAGATTTTCTTGTATGGAATTGAATGTTGAAACGGATCTCCTCTTCAATGGTTGAATCCTTGACTTGAATGCAACACCTAGCCTTGAAGGGAGACTTGAGAATACTCATGGCTTGAAAGGAATTATTCAATGCTCTTGAATGCTTCAATGTGTGATCTCATGTATTCGAACTTAAGCACTTCTGCAAATGGGAGGACAAATACAACTTATATATTCGTTGATTAGAGTTAATTGGGATGATTTTTCATCATAGGCCGACACAAGGGAGGTTTTCCTGCTGGAAATGCAAAGTTCAATACACAATTTGAAAGAAGGGGCCCCAATATAGGGCAGGGATAGGGGCACATGCCCTTAACTCTGGATAGGAAGCGGGTTTAAGCAGTGCGAGGGGCAGAAAAAGTGCAGTTTTCAGGGATTGAGAAAGTCTTAGATCTTCGATCAGGCTTGGGGATTTGATTTGCCAACGTGAGGACCCTAATGTGATCAAGATTTGGAAGGGTCGCAATTTAATGACACTACAGGTTTGCAAAGAGGTTCTCTTGAACTCAAAACCCTAAAACCCCAGCATTCTGGAGTTTCCTACTCTTAAAGAAAATTTCTAAGGCACTAATTATGCTCTTTGTTTTGTAGTTTAAAGAGCTCTTATGAAAGCAACAGCAACCCCAAGGAAGAGGACCTAGAATGAGATTAAGCTTGGGAAAAATATCATCACCATGAAATATCAATACTTGTTGGCATTATGGATGAATTGATTATGTGTTGCATTGATATTTTATCATTGATGTCAACTCTAGCTATTATGGTTGGTTACCGCAGACAGGTTTTGGTTAGCGATAGAAGATCTAGTGTTACTGGCAGAGAGACTATCTGTTGGACACTTCTAGCATGTTTGGATCAATGGATTATGCTTGATTTTATGTGTTACATGTTCCTGGAGCATGTTTTGTTCAGTTGGTATTGACTTGGTAATTGGATGCTATCATACACTCTTGTAAACCCATACTGGCATTGGTTTAAGGTTTTACCAGTAAAGCTTTCACTGAGGAATCTTGACAGGATGCATAAGAAGTGTTGGTGTAGCTTTCAAGATGTTGAAGATGTTCTCTAATCATGCTTCAACTAGGTGGAGACATCGCTTTGGCATGGTGGACCCAAAATAGGTCTGGTGCCTATCTAGGTTATGGACCGGTACCATGTCAATGTGTACTCTACACGTTACCGGGATGATTTAGGATGTTCTATGGATTGGTTATTACTGTTTTGGTCTTAAGTCGACATGGAATATCATTGTAATATGGATTTATGTAATGATCTTATTGTAATATCTCTTAGGTGGCCGACCTAATTGGTTTAGGCCTTAGGGTTGGTATAAATTGATGTAAGATCTCATTGTAAATCATGGGGAATAAGTGTCGTGGTCTTGAAATGCAATATCATATGTGAAGGATATTTGGTCGATCATAGGTGATTGAATTGGGATTAAGGAAGAGGTTAAAGGCCTCTGGTATTGAGCTTAACCAGGACTGTAATTAGGCATGGTAGATGCTATCTCTGGTAGTTCATTACTCTGTATTTTTATCCATTTATCTTGAGGTGGTTATAACCTCTCTGTAGTCAGTGAGACTCTTTTGTAATGAGCGGTGCGCTCTAGGCAGTGTGCCTTCCTGCATGTGCAGGCCCCTCATTGTATCACATACTTTCTACAAAAGTATCATCTGATTGTGGGTAGGCTTCCCACCATGGTTTTTCCCTTTCCAAGTTTTCCACATACAAATCATGGTGTTATGTGGTTTGGTTTCTTTGCATTGATTATCTATTTAATTGTTAAGTTGTATTGTTTATTGGTATATGTTCCTACCGACATCTATTTTTTCTTTACCGATACTTAATCTAGTTAAAGGCTATTAAGTGGATTAATTGATATAATCTATTAACAACTGATTCACCCCCCCCCCTCTTAGTTGTTCAACGGTTATCCTAACAATTGGTATCAGAGCTTTGGTCCTCTTTTGCATAAGCTTAACCGCTTGAGGTAGATCCTATGGCAACTAATCCGCCGGCAACTATCTTCAGAAAATAAATCCCTAAGCTTGATGGAACAAATTATGGGATGTAGAAATATCGAATGGAGACTCATCTTAGATGTCTTGGCAAGGATATTTGGGAGATCACTGAGAAATGTTACACACCTTATGATCCAACATCTGGCAATCCTACTCCTGCAAACTTGGATAAGAATATTGAAAATGATTGCAGAGCTAGAGAAGCCCTCTTGTGTGCACTTACTAATCAACAAATCATGGGATTGATTGATAAATCATCGGTAAGGGTTATGTGGGATAAATTGAAAACTCTAAATGAAGGTGATCCTACTGTCAAAATTGCTAAAATTGATGGTTACAAGGTAAGATATGAAAACTTGAAGATGGAAGATAATGAAAGAATTATTGTGTTTATGGAAAGAGTAAATGAGATTGTTATGGGAATTTAATATTGTAGAGGATATCTAAGTGAAGATGAAATAGTTTCCAAAGTCTTGAGAGCCCTTCCACTGGCTTACAAGATAAAGGCAACTGCAATTAATGAGTTGAGAACAATGGCAAACACTTCAGTTAACAGAGACATTCTAATTGGGAAATTATCTTCTTTTGAGCTTGAAGAATTTGGATCTTCTGGAGCTGTAAAATCTGAACCTACTTTTCATGCATCATCAACTACTGGAAAAAGTGATTGGAAAGCCTTATATGCAAAAGAATTGGAAGATATGAGGAAAGAAGATGAAGAATTTGAGCAACTTGAATCCTTATTTGCTAGAAGAGTACCTAAAGGACCGACAGGAAGCAAGTATGAAGGAAAAGCACCTTTTAAATGTTTTGCATATCATAAGATTGGTCATTTTGCATCTAGATGTCCTGAAAGGAATGTAAGATTTGAGGAAAGAGTTAAGAAATTATTTAAGCCTAACTAGAACATATATAGATTCAAGAAAAGTAAACAATGCTACATAGCGGATGAGGAAGGAGTAAGTGATGACTCTAGGGATGAACCGACAGAAGACTCTACTAGTGGATCCGGCAATGGAAAGGAATGGGTGTTCTATGCTTTAAAGAAAGATGACCCAGAACCAGCTATCATGAATGAAGAAAAGGCCTTGGTAGAAAAAGTTGAAGATAAGGATGAATGGGTAATTGATAGTGGATGCTCACATGATATGACTGGAGATAAAAGAAAAAAATTGTCCCTGTAAGACTACAATGGCTGTCAAGTCAGATTTGGAGATGAAAAAGCATGTATGATCAAATGTAGAGGTACTATTTCTCTGGATGGTAAGCATAATACTAATAATGTCTATTATATAGAAGGTTTAAAGATAATCTTTTGAGTGTTTGTCAATTGGTGGACAAGGGTTTCCAACTTCAGTTTAAATATAGAAAATGCAAAATCATTAACAAGACTGGTTTGGAGATTGCAACAGGTATTCAAACTGGAGGTAATATCTTTCACTTGAACACTGGTAATAAGACATGTTTGATTGTCCATATTGATGAGAGTTGGCTATGGAATAAGAGGTTGTGTCATGCTAATTTTGATTGTATTGTTAAGATTAGTTCAACTAAGGCAGTTAGAGATATACCTAAGATTATGAAGCCTCATAATCTGGTATGTAAGGAATGTCAATTGGGAAAGCAAGTTAGAACTTCTTTTAAGAGCATACATGATAAATCTAATGATGTACTTGATTTGATTCACACTGACTTATGTGGTCTTGCAAGGACTAGAAGCTTTCAAGGTGATAGGTATTTCATGTTGATTATTGATGACTATTCTAGGATGATGTGGGTGACTTTTCTTAGGGAGAAGTCTAAAGCCTTTGACAAATTCAAGATCTTTAAATTAAGAAAAGGTTGAAACAGAAACTGGATTGAAAATCAAATGTCTAAGATCAAATCAAGGCAGTGAGTTCACTTCTCATGAATTTAATAGTTATTGTGAGACAAATGTAATTAGGAGACAGTTATCTGCACCTCAGACTCCTCAGCAGAATGGAGTAGTGGAAAGAAATTATAGAACCATCTTGAATGCAGCAAGATCTATGATGATGGAAGCCTAATTTCCTCACATCTACTGGAGAGAAGCAGTGAGTACAACAGTCTACACATTCAACAGAGTTCGCATCAAAGGTGAAACCGGTAAGACCCCTTATGAATTATGGTTTGGACATACACCTACTATTAAATATTTCAGAATTTTTGGAAGTAAATACTATATCAAAAGAGATGATTCAATTGGAAAGTTTGATCCTAGATGTGATGAAAAGATATTTCTTGGTTATTCAATTCAAAGCAAAGCATATAGATGTCATAACAAAAGATTGCAGAAAATTGTGGAGAGTGCTAATGTGAAAGTGGATGAGAAATATAGAAATCAATCTATATCATATGATAGGGATCTAGCAGTGGAAATGGTCATAACTGAACCGAAAATGCCTCAACCAATATAGGACACTGAAATAGTTACATCAGCACAGTCTAAAATCTCAATTGTGACTGGTGAGCAGAGCAGTGAACCTAAATTTTAGAAGACACCAAGGTATGTAAGGTTAAATCATTCTAAAGATCAAATAATTGGAGATAGGAACAAGGGAGTTATGACAAGAAGACTGGAAAATGAAGAAGTATGTCTTATTTCTCTAGTTGAACCGACATCTTTTATTGAAGATTGTAAGGATAAACATTGGCTAAAGGCTATGGAAGATGAATTAGATCAGATAGAGAAGAATGAGACTTGGACTTTAGTTCCCCAGCCTAAAAATAAGAATGTTATTGGAACTAAATGGGTTTTTAGGAATAAACTAAATGAGGATGGTCAAGTTGTAAGAAACAAGGCTAGGTTGGTTTGTAAAGGATATTCTCAAATGGAAGGAATTGATTGTGGTGGAACATTTTCACCTGTAGCCAAAATTGAAGTTGTTAGACTATTTCTTGCCTATGCGGCTTATAAGAACTATAAGGTTTATCAAATGGCTGTTAAATGTGAATTTTTGAATGGTGAACTTGAGGAAGAAGTATACATTGAGAAACCTGATGGATTTTCACTAATAGATGATAAAGATATGGTTTGCAAATTGAAGAAATATTTATATGGATTGAAACAAGCTCCTAGAGCTTGGTTGCAAGGTTGGATAAATATCTTTTGAAGCTTGGTTTTACTAAAGGCACTGTTGATAGTAATTTATATTATAAAATTACTGATGATGATATTATGATTATTGAAGTATTTGTTGATGATATCATTTTTG
This sequence comes from Cryptomeria japonica, assembly GCF_030272615.1. NCBI lineage: Eukaryota > Viridiplantae > Streptophyta > Pinopsida > Cupressales > Cupressaceae > Cryptomeria > Cryptomeria japonica. Next base: position 45,147,077 of record NC_081415.1, on the reverse strand, counting down.
GAGGAGAAGATAAATTGTGCCTGGACTTTGCTAACAAGATGAAGAATGAATTTGAAATGTCCATGATTGGTGAGATGAAATGTTTCTTAGGTTTGCAAATTACTCAAACTGAAAAAATCATCTTTATCTATCAAACTAAGTATCTGAGGAAATTATTGAAGAAGTTTGGTATGGATAATTCCAAACCGATAAGTAGTCCTATGGTGACAAGTGAGAAATTATCTATCAAGGATACTTCTACACTGGTAAATCCGACAAGGTATAAGTCTATGATTGGTGGCTTGCTATACTTAACTCAGACTAGACCGGATATTATGAATATAGTAAGTATTGTTTCAAGATATCAAAGTAATCCTAAAGAAAATCAAACATGTGCAGTAAATAGGATATTCTGGTATTTGCAAGGAACAACAGAATATGGCTTATGGTATTCTAGAAATGATGATTGCACTTTATGTGCATATAGTGACTCAGATTGGCCAGGAGATACTGATGATAGGAAGAGCACTTCTGGTGGAGCTTTCTTTCATGGAAAGAAATTGGTGTCATGGATCAGCAAAAAATAGTCATGCATTTCTTTATCTACTGCAGAAGCTGAGTATGTTGCAGCAGCAACTAATTGCACTCAAGTCTTGTGGATGAAGCAAATGTTGAAGGATATCAGGGTGAATTGTAGTGAACCGGTAGTTAGCAACTATGATAACTCTGCAACTATTGACATGTCTAAGAATTTGGTATTTCACTCTAAGACTAAGCACATATCAATAAAGTATAACTTTTTGAAGGACAAGGTAGAAGGAAAGGAATTCAAATTGGTTTATGTGAACACTAAAGAACAAATTGCAGATATATTCACTAAACCACTGTCTAAAGAATTATTTGAGTATTTGAGAGACAGGTTAGGGGTTTTTGCCCCTCTGATAGAGACTTGATTGATGTAGTTTTTCATTAGTCTGACATGCATTATCAAAGATACTATTCATTTCGGCACTGATGAGTGGTGCTACTACTGAGGAGGAGTAGTCAGCTTTGAGATTCAGAGCATTACATTCTTGCTTTGATATTTGTGTCAAATTTATGGCATTTATGTCAAAGGGGGAGAGATAGTGATGTGAAAAAGAAATTCAGAACTTTACGGAGATATTATTCAAAGGGGGAGTTTGTTGGTTGTCTTCCATTGGGAGAGACTTGTTTGGCATTTCTTGGTACTTAGATGTTTTTCACATCTGGTGTTGCCATCAATGCCAAAGGGGGAGATTGTTGGAATTATGGATGAATTGATTAGGTGTTGCATTGATGTTTTGTCATTTATGTCAATGCAAGCTCTTATGGTTGGTTATCGACAGACAAGTTTTGGTTAGCGATAGAAGATCTAGTGTTCCTGGTAGAAGAGACTATCTGTTGGACACTTCCGACATGTTTGGATCAATGGAGTATGTTTGATTTTATGTGTTACATGTTCCTAGAGCATGTTTTGGTTAGTTGGTATTGACTTGGTAATTTGATGCTATCATACACTCTTGTAAACTCATATCGGCATTGGTTTAAGGTTTTACCAGCAGAGCTTTCACTAAGGAATCTTGACAGGATGCATAAGTAGTGTTGGTGTGGCGTTCAGGATGTTGAAGATGTTCTCTGATTGTGCTTCAACTAGGTGGAGACATCTCTTTGGCGTGGTGGACCCAGAATAGGTCCGGTGCCTATCTAGGTTATAGACTGGTATCATGTCAACGTGTACTCTGCACGTTACCGGGATGATTCAGGATGCTCTATGGATTGGTTATTACTGTTTTGGTCTTAAGACGACATGGCATATCATTGTAATATGGATTTATGTAATGATCTTATTGTAATATCTTTTAGGTGGCTGACCTAATTGGTTTAGGCCTTAGGGTTGGTATAAAATGATGTAAGATCTCATTGTAGATCATGGGAAATAAGTGTCATGGTCTTGAAATGCAATATCATATGTGAAGGAAATTTCGTTTATCATAGGTGATCGAATTGGGATTAAGGAAGAGGTTAAAGGCCTCTGGTATTGAGCTTAACCAAGACTATAATCAAGCATGGTAGATGTTATCTCTAGTGGTTCATTACTCTGGATTGTTGTCCATTTATCTTGAGGTGGTTATAACTTCTCTATAGTCAGTGAGACTCTTTTGTAATGAGTAGTGTGCTCTAGGCAGTGTACCTTCCTGCATGTGCAGGCCCCCCATTGTATCACATGATTTCTATAGAAGTATCATCTGACTATGGGTAGGCTTCCCACCATGGTTTTTCCCTTTCTGGGTTTTTCATGTACAAATCATGGTGTTATGTGGTTTGGTTGCTTTGCATTGATTATATGTTTATGTTAAGTTGTATTGTTTACTGATATTTGTTCTTATCGGCATCTATTTTTTCTTTACCTGTGCTTAAATCTGGTTAAAGGTTATTGAGTGGATTAATTGATATAATCTATTAACAACTGATTTACCCCCCCCCTCTATTGTTCACTGGTTATCCTAACAAATACAAGGGCCAAACATTGGTTTCAAAGTTTGAAAATGAGGTACAGTGGGTCATAGATACAAAAATTGGGCACATTGAATTGGAGGCAATCCAAAGGGAAATGTCAAGCCAAGAATCTAATGTTGCATATAGGAGAATTAGGTGATTTGGACTTATAGAAGCTACATTTTTTCCCCAAGCAATCCAGTCACCAAAATTGATATTAGAAATTGCTCAACATTATGACCAAAATACCAGGAAATGTGTAAATACCAAGGGAAATGTGGTGGTAGATCTATTGGCTAATATGTTTTTCATGACCTTTGGCATTTCAGAATACAACAAAGTCTTACAGACAACTAAGGAATAATTCATTCAAATATTCAACAAGAATATGGTAAACAATAGGAATCATATTGATGAAGTATGGCTCAATCAACCCAGGAAATCAAGTTTGAAAGTGATAGATAACATCCTAAGGGTAGATTTTAGGGATGCGTCTTGTGATCTGATCATCATGCTTAGTAGGGCCTTCAGAAAGGAATATTGAAAGCACTACCACTTGTTGATGTTCCATTATATCCACACTATCCTTAAAGGAAGGAATACCTTGATTGGGCATAGATCATATTAGATAATATTCATGAACAAATGTGTAGTGTACTTCAGACCAAAAGATTCTTTATGACCTCCTATGTGATATGGGTAGTTGCTAGAAGTTGCATTTATACAGGGCTAAATACTAATAGAAAGTTAGGGGAAGCACCCGAAGAACAAAAAGTATGGGAATACTACACTCAGTTGCCCATTCAACAAGCCAAGGGCCATTTTAAAAGAATTGATGATGCCTTTATATATGCAGTTATTTGTAGGCTAACAGGTGATGTAGGGTATAGTTTATCCCCTGAAGCAATGAAACTAATCCAAGAATGGGGAACCTGGTTCTTTCATAACCAACAGTCTACTTATATTTGGTCAATTGGATTCATGAGTAACCCTTTCCTTCTCCCTCTCTACTGCAACAATATAATCATTCTTCTTGAGTATTCAAGACAGATTGTAGAGGTCCAAGCCCTCATGACTCATAAACACAAAATAGGGGTAACATTCTTGCTTTCCCTCAAGCATTATAAATGCCATAATTTACAAACTACAAAAACCACCTTTCATGAGTTGCAAGATCTATGCCTCAAATAATTTTGTTATGCCCAGTCATAATATGATCCATTTGGCAAGTTGGAGGCAATGATGTTAGTTTCATATGAGGGACACATACCTACAATAGAGGACATTTGGGTAGGAGTGCAAGATAGTTTTGAGGCCAAGAAAAGGGGAATCTACTAGCTAACAACATCCCAAATGAAAAAATTTAACCTGGAGACAAATATTCCCAAAGATTTTAGGGATGATAGAGTACTCCTAGACCCAACTTGTGATGAAATTCGGGTGGATCAAAGGCCTCTCTCACTGATAAGATGGTCAAATAAATAAAATGTACAAATTGATGATGTTTCAGAAGAAGTTGTTGAGAGAAGCCGACAATGGCTAAGTATTAGGCTATAGGCAAGTAGCACAAGAGATAAGAAGAAAAATAAAGCCATTGATAATCCCCAATCAAAAACCAATCAGGTTATGTAAGGATGACAAGATCTTAATCAAGGAAAAACATTCTCGTAGACCAAGAAGCTCTTAATCCAGCTATTGAAAAGGAGGAATTAAAGAAGAAATTAGATGCAAAAATGAAAGAATCTCAATTCCTAAAGATAGTAGTCGAGCAAGAGATAACCACCGGATTACTCGTTGTACCTCAAGTATTAGTTGTTCTGGTTGTACCCAATATTTGTATGGTTTTGATAGAAGGAACATCACAAGGGAAAGATGCCAAACAACATCCTTCCTCTTATCAAGCCCCTATAGAAACCACTGAGTAAACTCACAAATGAGTGACCATCCATAATATTGAGTCATATGAGGATGAGGATGATGAGCCTATTTCGATAGTAGCCTGCAAAAAAAAGAAAAAATCTCATGTGAATACAGGCTACCTCCAAAAAAAATTTAGAAGCGGTGTTGGTATAGCTTCCTACTATTCCTCGAGATGGGCAGCTAGCTCAAACACTTGTTGATGAGCCTAAAGACCAAACAGTTGAGATCACCCAAATGCAGGTATATGAGGTGCAGGAAGAAGCCATGGAGGTTGATGAACAAGATGAATGGATGACGCTCACACCAAAAGATCATGAAATACTCCTCAAGTAGTTTGAGGAAGTCCAACATAAGAAGAAAGATGGCGTAATTAAAGAGGCCTTTGAATAAGAGTAGGTGAAAATCTAGAGGATTTTTCTAAACAACAACAATAGGACTTTGAACAAGTGCTACAAAAGAACCTTGCTCAACAACTTCCCCAACCTCTACATTGGCATGAGGAATCCACATAACAACAACAACAGGAGAAACATCAAGATGTGAATAAAGATCAACAAGAAGAAGAGGAAGAAAAATTACAACTGGAAACTCATATTGTAACTGCTCAAGTTACCACACAAAGTGAGCAATAGGACTCTAGTATGCCACAGTGGTTGAATTTTAATTTTCAAAAGAAGAAAAATATTGTCTTGCCAAGCATATCATTGCAAGATGCAATTGCTAAATAGCCAAAAAGGACAAAGAAAGCTAAGACTCTCCATAACCTCAAAAGGAGTGATTTTGAAGATCTCATGGCTAGTATAGCATCCCTTATACCAATTCAATATGGTGAAGATCATGTCCCTCCAAAGTACAGGTCTCCTAGGTGAATATTGGCAAATAAACCAAATGGGGAGACATAGCTTCCTTAGATGTAGCCACCGCCATCATAAAAATAAGGATAGAAAAGGAACATAAATCCAAGAAAGAGGCTAAGGCTCTGCTGCAACAATATAGGCAATTTCTCTTGGAAATGTGAAGACTTTTGGATTCAAGATTGGGTGATGCTCTACCTTCTACCTCAACACTTCTACAAGAAGAAGTCAAGTCACTGTATGCCATGAGGAGGGTAGCATCCACTGTAAAAACTTGGGCAGAAGATCTTACAAGAGACCATGGAGATATATGAAGATGCTCATCTCCTCAAAAGGGGCATCATCCTTCTTTTGGCACGCCTGGTGGGACTCTTGTCCCTTTTGCATTTAACATCCTTGTTGCAGATATTGTATTTTGAAGTTGTAGATCTAACATTTTCAACGGCATTTTAGTATTTTCACGTCTGCGTACTTTCGGATCACGTTTATGGTTTTCTGCCACGTTTGCAACATCTTGGATTGCATCTACATCCTCGACAGTATTTTAATTTTTGCAGATTCTAAAAACCGCGTCTGTGTTCTTTAGTCGCGTCTGTGGTGTTTTTAGGTGCATCTATGTCCAGAAGTCGCGTCTGCTTTCTGAAACCGTGTCTGTGTTTCACAGAAGCACATCTGCGTCAAAGAGTCACGTCTATGTTTGGGGTAACCGCATCTGTGTATACTTATTTGCATTTCATATTTTTATTGATTCAAGTTTTTAGTCATTCGGTTTTATTTTTAGATCTGGTTTATTTTGAGCTAACATTTGCAGATCTAGCTAATGAAATTGGTGCAGCTTGCCTTGAAAGCAAAATCGTTTTGTTGAAGGCCCCTATTTTCACAAAGTATTTTGGATCTAAAATTTACCTAACTTGTGTGCTTGTAGGAAGGGGTGATTATTTCAAACAATCCAAACTACTAACAAATCTTTGTTGCAGGACCTTGGCAAGGGTTTTTGGATTTTTTTATTGTGTGCCTTGTTTTCATAGACTAGCAAACTCTTCAATTGGTGCACTAAAATTGAATCATTGTCTTTTGTGTCTTGACCAATAGGCTCTTTTTGTTTCATCTTTATAGGGCCTGTCTCCCCATGTGGTCATTAGGACTACTAGTGAGGAGAGAACGACCCAAGTGGTAGCGAGGAAAACCCACCTCTTCCGAACCACTATAAACAACTGTATTCGTGGTGAAAACTATGGATAACGTGTGTTGATTAGTTCATACTGACACTATGTCTCCCCATAAACCTGTTTGATCAAATTTATTTGATCAGTTGTAGGGCGTAACCCCTAGTGGCTGGGAGCCTTCTATATTTACAAAGTTGAAATGCCGCATGTATGGCCACACGAGCAGATGCCCTTATTAGCACCTTTTTGTTTTAGAAGCCAAAATCCTTCTAGTTGTTGGGGCAGGAGGTCGGACCTCTGGTAGTAGCCCACACACATACGGTTCTTAGTAGAGATACAAAGTTCACCACGGGGAGTTTTCATGGGGACTAATGCTTGGCTAACCCGAGAAATGAGTGCCGAGGGTGGAGCTAGTGAGGTCAAGCATCTAAGTATCCGCTCTGAATAGCATAGCCTCGGGGGTAAAACCCCATTTGGGATCAACAACTATTATCTTGGCCAGCCATAAGAATTGTGCTTGACTTATTTTAAACATTCAAACGTTCAAGACCAAATAGCAAAACATTGTGTCTTTTGTGTCTTTAAGTGTATGCAAAACATTTTTACATCAAACAACACACTTTCTTTGAGTCATATTTTTGAGTCTAGACACTTGCAAACATTGAGTCCTCATCAACACTATGTCCTCTTGTCACAAAAAATAGTCAAACATTCAGATTTGGTCACAAAATAACTTTACAAATTGGAAAAAATTGCACAAATTTTGTAGAAATATGTCTGTGTCTAATATAACCGCGTCTGTGTTGTATAGCCACGTTTGTGAAGGGCAGCAACGCATCTGTGTTCTCAGTATCAACATTGCATTTTACAAAAAATCTCAGAAACACATCTGTGTTAAACAAAACCATGTTTGTGTCAGGAAATCGCGTCTGTGCAGTATACAGGCATGTTTGTGTTTAGAATTGAAAAACTTTTACAATCTAGCAAACAAACACAATCAGTTTCAGAATTCTTGAGCTTCCTAGGTTATTTCTCGAGGTTTTCATCTAGAATTCAACTTGTCTTTGGGTCTCACACAGTCCATCAATTCTTTACACCTTGCATTACATTCACATTTGTCTAAACTTGAGTCAAAAGGTCACTTGCTTGTCCTCATCATACTTTGTCAACACACTACATACAACAACATTTTTCTAAGTGGTCCCTCATTAAGGTCTATCACCTTTGGGTCTCATTTGTTCTTACTTAGAGTCAAGGTCAACTTACCTCGTCAAGAGAAACTATCCTCTCTTTGGAAGTCACACCTACTCTACTACATACACACTTGGTCTTACACTTTGGACATTGCAAGTACACCTCAGATTCATTTACATTCCATCCAAACTCTTGGTCTTCCATACTCTTTCCATTTTCATCTAGTCTCACATCTTAGTCAATACCTAGTTCATGGTTGAAACCCGTTCCCAAAAATCTAGGAGAGAAACTAAAGAGGCTCAAGAGTCCACAAACATGAGCTCCTATGAGTATTACAATGATATCTTTTTCAATTCTGATCATACTACATTACCTGACATGGATGCCTATAGAAACATTCCAAATGTTGGGAACATGGACACTACAAACAACAATGATACACACAATGACAATATGGACAACTTTTCTGTACATTCAGCAGAAGTGGAAGACACCATTATGAATCCCCATTTCAATCAATTGGTTGAGGAAATAATGAGGAGAGATAGACAATACTTTCTACAAGTGATGGCATAAAGTGGAGCTAAGATACCTCATGATTTTGACATGTCTCAAATAATGGAAAATCGACCTTTGCAACAAAATCACTCCAACATGGATCAAAGGAGGCCTAATAATGGAGGCAATAGAGCACCACATATGGTGCCTGAATCACCATCATCTTTGTTTCAAAAACCATAGGTCCCATACACACATGGCCAAGCATATGATACTCACCTTCGCAGACCATTATGTAAGTCTTATGCAGAAAAATATGCTCAATCACATACCAATGCTAAGGATCAACCACCAAAGCAATTGGATATTCAAAGGCATGCTCAAAATTTGGACACAAGGAAACCCTGTGTCAAATTTGGGGACAACACACTAGAACAAACTCATGACATGCCTGTAGAGTATGGTATACATGGACAAAGCAGATATTTCATTCCTCAACATGAATCTATACCAAGTGGTCCATATATGCAGCATCAATACAGACCTCCTCCATATGAACATGTGTATGATCAATATCATCCATATATGCAACATGCTCCTCCTCTAAGTGGTGCCTCAAGCATGGGGTATGGTCTAAGAAGTCGATCTCCACCTAAGAGCAATTTGGAACAACAAATCAAGGACTTACAAAAGAAAATGGAGGACATAAATACATCGAAGCCAACATACACAATGAGAGACATATGTCCTTATCCATTTGACAAGAGCATTCCAATGCCTCCTTTTCCTACACACTTTGTGACACCTAAGTTTGATAAATATAGAGGAAAAGGAGATCCTAAGGCACACATAAGACAGTTTTTCACAGCTTGCATTGAGGTAGCTTCAGAAGAGACATATTTGATGAGATTATTCCCACAGAGCTTAGGTGATCAAGCTATGGAATGGTTCTCCCAACTTCCACCTGGAATTAAGTCATGGGGTGATTTAGCGGAGGCATTTATTCAACATTTATCCTACAATATAGAGACAGACATATCAGTCACTACTTTGTGCAACACCAAGCAAAAGGATAAAGAGTCTTTTTCATCATTTTTACAAAGATGGAGGAATCTAGCCAGCAGATGCTCTTGTGAAATTCCACAAAAACAAATGGTAGAGATGTTCACTCAGAATGTTAACAAAGACATCGGCTATGATCTAAGAAAAGCTTGCTTGTCCACCTTTAAGGACGTCATTGAAAAAGGCTTAGCGACAGAAAAGGTCCTAATTGAATAAGGAATCATCAAAATATTCAAAGAAAACAAAGATGACTTTAAAGGAAAAGATAAGCCAAGATTTTGGAACAAAAACAAGAACACAGTCAATGATGGTGTTGTTGTTGCCAATATAGTGTGACCCAAATTCATTTTTTCAGGATCAAGTTCTACAAACAATCAAGTGAACACTCAAACAACTTCTAGATCACTAAGGAAGTATACTCCATTGGGAGAACCACTTGTGTCAGTCTTCAAGAAGCTAGTGGCAAACAAAGTAATCACAATTCCAGATTTTCCTCCATATGAGCCAAAGGTTAAACCAAATTGGTGGAATGATAATAAGTATTGTGAATTTCATAAGAGCAAGGGTCATAAGATAGGAAATTTTCATCGACTGAAGAACATCATACAAGATCTCATTGATAGAGGTGACATTGAGATTGAAGGACACTCATCCAATCAAGAACATGAGATTTTTAAGGAACCATTCCCAAAGCATGACAAGGGAAAAGCTAAAGCCACAGATGACCAAACCAACTATACCAGAGCATCTTACAACTATGATTCAACTATCAATCACATCTCGATGGATAATTATGTCTCTACCATTATCATCAAGGACAAAACCCCTGAGAATTCTACCCAGAGACCCAAGATTGTTCTGAAAGGCATTGGATCTTCTTTTGAAACTACCTTTGAATGTCATGTTACAACCCGTCAAGGTAAATTCACTTTGCAAGGTGCTCCAGCTAAAAACACCACTTCTTCATCAACCAGGCCTGAGTATGACCTTGTAGAACAGTTAGGAAAAACACCCACGCTTATTTCCATCCTTGAGCTTTTACGCATATCCCCCGCACATAAATCCGTTCTTGACAAAATCTTGAGAGAAAATTCTATCCCTACTGATCTGAACGTGGACCAGTTTCAAGCCATGGTGGGATACCTTTCCATTCCACACTCCCTTACATTCACAGAAGCTGATGACGCCTCTGTAAGTCAGCCACATAATGCACCATTACACATTGAAGCCTTCATACACAAGCATCGCATAAAATGAGTCCTGATAGATGGAGGAGCAGGTCTAAACATTTGTACATTGAGCACTATTAAAAAATTGGGATATTCTAACAAAGCTATGAATTCTACAAACAAAATCACCATCAAAGCATATGATGATGAAGAGCGTTCATCCAAGGGCACAGTCACCTTACCTCTCAGAGTTGGGCTGGTTACAAAGGATGTGGTTTGTCAAGTACTTGATCTTGATCTCACATACAACATATTGCTAGGACGTCCTTGGATTCATGAAATGAGGGCAGTCCCCTCTACATATCACCAATGCATTAAGTTTCCTCACAATGGATTTGAAATAACAGTTAATGGTGATCCTAATCCATTCATATATTGCAAAAATTTGAGACCAAAAACTGAGACCATCATTCCCAGTAATCGCGAAGTTGTTCCTTCTTCTGCGTACATTGATCCTGAGTCATTAAAACCTTCAACATCAAAACAAGGTGAACTTAAGGGCAAATTCCAAGACAAAGGCATGGGTGAATACACTTTGAATCAGACCATGTACTTACAACTGTAGATGTATAAAAATGACCATATTCCTAAATGAATATTTTATGTTCATTTCTCTATTTAATTAAATCCAATTTAATTAAATTATCCACATTCCTCTATTTAATTAAGAAAATTACTCAATTAAATTCACTATTCCCATTTAATGAATAAATCATTTTATTCAATTAAATCCCCCCTATCCACTTTTAATTAAATTCAAATTTAATTAAATAGTTATCCTAAATTAAATAAATCTAATTTATTTAATTACAACCAAATTGAATGAAATTCATTAAATTCAATTAAATCCTATTATCCCTCCATCCACTTGCATTCTCCTACATTTCCCACTTGCTTCCTAAACCCATTCCTAATTTCTTCTAGACTCTTCTAATCGTTTCTAATTAGCCTAACCCATCTTCTAAACTTTTTCACATCCCTAAGCAAGGGGAGGTCACTTCTCAAAACCTTAAAGTCTTTGATAACCATTAAAGGCTTCAAATCTTCAACCACTTAATATCCCCAAAGTCTCCCAAACCATGAATGGCTAATTCAACCCTCTTACATGGTTAGAGACTTTTTGCCTAACTTAACCTTCATCCAACCCAAGAGTCTCATCAAGCCTTTAATGCTTTGACCATGATTATCTCTTAATCATTTGCACAAGAGTTTATCCTTGGATTAACTCTTAATCCAATGGGTAATCTTAACTTAGGCTTGACCCTTACCCTCTAGATAACCATAAGGTCTTCTCGGGCATTTAATGCCTCCAACCCCTTCTCTCAACCCAACCCTATGTTGACACTTGTCACCATTTCATTGGTGCAAATTGCAAACATGGATTCCCAACTTTCAAACTTAGCCCTTGATTAACTCTTTCAATCTTGACCATCCATTGCCCTATTTTTGCTATAAATAGAGCTCTCATTCCTCCATTTTGGGAGATCAATCCAAGTTTGTAGTATCACACTTATGCTCAAATACATTCAAGCTTTCATATATCATTTTTATGCTCATCATTTTAGCCTCTCTTTTAAATAGGATTTAATCTAAATATGCTAATTTAGAGTATGTTCCTTATCATTAGCTTAAATCATAGACTAATATAGTATGCTAGGATAGTTTGTTTACTAACCTTGTCATCTTATAATTAGTTTATTGCATTTCTAGAATCATGCATAGCTTAGGATGCATTTCATTCTAAAATCTATCAAAAGCATCCCTCGTTCTTGCATTTGCCATCCCTAAACCATTTTGCTTAGTGATCTGAGAGCAAAAACATTGGTTTGAGGGACCATGTAAGATAGAGAACCATGGGACCAACCTTGGGAAGCTGAGTGATACTTCATTACTCCATAGCTTGCACCAAGAAGTCCTGTGTGTGTGTGAGCAAGACTCCATAGAGCTCCATTTTTCACATTTTGAGTTCTATCGACCTGCTTTTCCCGCATACAACAAGAAGTCATGAATTCACCAAAAGAATATGGATGACCACATCCTACTAAGTGGGTATCTATCATTACACTTGAATGGGATCCTACAATCTTACAAAAATGGGGTGAACTGAAAGAGGAAGACTTATACAAAATGCTTTACAAAGACCTTGCAAATGAAACACAAGATCACATCAATTTACCATGTGAGAAGTATGGCAAAGGGTTCAAGATTCTACAAAAATTTGGGTATGATGGCAAAAGTCCTCTTGGGTTAAGAAAGGAAGGCATCATTGAACCTTTACAACCTGAATTGACATTCAAAAAGGAATGCTCCAAAGGACTTGGTTTCATGACTTCCAAGGTTCATACTCAAAAGACAGAAGAAGCATTACAAATCAAAGCTGCCAAAATTCAACAAGAAAATTGCTATTCCACAGACTCCAATGAATGGGAATGGGGTTCAGACAAATCCTCTAGTGACTATGAGCTCACCGAGACATTTAGAGAACCAAGTGAGCCAACAAAAGAAGAGGAATTTAATAGGAAATTCAAAGTTGGTCAAGAAACAACCCCAGAGGATTCCACAAAGGCCTTGTCTCTAGGTTCTAGGTTGAAATCACATAGAATGAGAACACCTGTCCCAGAATACGCTACTAGTGATGATAATTTGGATTCGTTCACGATCGAGATTGATGAGGAGAGTGCCAATGATGACCTCGATAATTACCTTGACATACCCAAATATAATTGCATCTTCACTCTTAGCCCCGCTAACTTTGAAGACATCAAAGGCCTTCCCCTTGTCCACCACCAACTCATTGACTGGGATCATGAAGGACCTGCACAGTTTGACACATTCCAAAATGATGAAGCTTTTATTGACTATCTTGGCATACGAGATGATCTTCCCCCTAGGGACCATAAAGCGGGATACACTATAGAACTCAATAGCGTGGCATATTTCGGTGAGGGCATCGAGCCTTCTAGTCGCAAAAATATAAAAATAAAAACAAACCAAGGGTCTTATGGCGAAAACCATACTATGGCACTATCTGATCCCAAAAAAGTAAAAAGAAAGGACGTATCTAAGGGTGAAAACCTCTCTAAGGCACCCGAAGATGGAAGGCTCGACGTTCTCCTAGCATCATATGAGGAAAAGTCATCCATGTTGGTAGAAGAGACTATCAAAACAAATATTGGTATGGAAGAGGCTCCACACAACATATTCCTAGCCCAATCTTTGACGAAGTCAGAAAGGTCAAAGTTCATAAGTTTCTTCAAAGAATGACAAATCAACTTTGCATGGTCATACGTTGATATGCCTGGATTGGATCCGGATTTGGTAATGCATCATTTGATAGTTAAACCGGGGGCAAAACTAGTGAAACAAAAATTAAGAAAGATGCATCCACAAGTGGCATTACTAGTCAAAGCAGAACTTGAGAAATTATTGGATGTCGGATTCATACACCCAATTGATTATCCTGAATGGATCTCCAACTTAGTGCCTATCAGTAAACCAGATCAGAGTATCAGAATATGTACAGATTTTAGAGACATCAACAAAGCTTGTCCTAAGGATGATTTTCCATTAACAAATATTGACTTGATTGTTGATCTCACAGTAGGTCATGCGATGTTATCTTTGATGGATGGATTCTCTGGTTACAATCAAATAAAAATTGCATCTGAAGACCAGCACAAAATAGCATTCACTTGTCCTTAGGGAACCTTCTGCTGGAATGTCATGCCCTTTGGGATAAAAAATGTAGGCACTACATATCAAAGAGCCATGACTACTATCTTTCATGACCTCATGCACGTTACTCTGGAAGATTATGTTGATGACCTCTTGGGCAAATCAATAGACAAAGATACACATTTGGACATACTTTCAGTCATCTTTGATCGGTTGGAAAAATATAAAGTAAGATTAAACCCCAAGAAATGTGTCTTTGGAGTAACCTCCAGGAAGCTCCTGGGATTCATTGTCTCAAAGAGAGGAATCGAAGCAAATCCAGCAAAAGTTAAGGCTATCCTAGAGATGCAGCCACCAAGAAATATCAGTCAACTTCGATCTTTGCAAGGGAGACTCCAATCCATACGAATATTCATAGCACAACTTGCAGATAAGTGTAATCCTTTTCAGCACCTGCTACATAAAAACATCAAATTCAAATGGGATGATAACTGTCAACAGGATTTCCAGATACTCAAAGATTATCTTTTGAATCCACCAGTTTTGATGCCACCAATTCCAGATCAGCCTCTACTACTATACATATCAGCTGCTTCAACAACACTGGGGGCACTCTTAGCACAACAAGTTACTAAAGGCAAAGAAAAGGTAGTATATTACATCAGTTGCACATTGGTGGGATATGAGCTAAACTACACACCAATTGAGCGTGCATGTCTCGTCGTGGTCTTTGCTTCACAGAAATTACGGCATTACATGCTAACTCATAAGACTAAGTTGGTTGCAAGGATTGATCTGTTGAAATACCTTCCCAATAAAGCAACACTTACTGGGCAACTAGCCAAATGGGTAATGATCTTGAGTGAATTAGACATCGAGTATGTGGATAGAAAAGCAATAAAAGGACAAGCTATTGTAGATCAATTAGCAGATGCTCCCATGATAGATGATGTTCCTCTAATTTTAGAATTTCCAGATGAATCCATTTTAACAGTGTCACATGCAAAACCATGGCAATTATACTTTGATGGCTCATACACATAGCATGGGGCAGGAGTTGGCATCCTCTTTATAACTCCTCAAGGGGATTCTATACCAAAATCATATCACTTATCATTTCCTTGCACTAATAACATAGTAGAATATGAGGCATTAACAACAGGATTACGGATTGTTGTTTAGTGGAAGATCCAAGAACTTCGTGTTTTTGGGCACTCTCAACTAGTAATTCGTCAAGCAACTGATGATTACCAAACAAAGGATGAGAAATTAATGCCTTACAAAAGAATGGTGGATGACCTAAAACAACATTTCACCAAGATAGACTTTGAGCAGATACCAAGAGAGCAGAATCGTGCCGCAGATGCCATGGCTACAATTGCTTCACTGATCGATCTACCTCCGAATGAGACCTGCTATGAGTGCTTGGTGGATAACCTTTTGGTTCCCTCATATGAAATCACTCCTACTGAGATGATATGTGTCATTGGTCGTGAGTCCCAATTATAAGGTTCCATTTTCACATACCTTCGCGATAATACCCTTCCTCCTAATCTATCCAATAACCAATGTCACACTTTCATTCGTTGATCTTCTCGATATGTCATTTTAGCTGATGTCCTATACCATCGAGGTCTAGATGGCACTCTTCTTAGATGTTTTGAAAGCGACGAAGCTCAGATTGCATTACGTGAAGTACATGAAGGGATATGTGGTCCACATTCTAGTGGTCCTACCTTAGCCAAGAAACTCATTAGGACTAGATATTACTGGCCCAATATGGAAAAAGACTCATATCAGTTTGTTAAGAAATGTGAGCAATGTCAACTTCATGGAGACCTCATTCATGCGCCAGCACAAGAACTTCAACCGATTGCGACTCCTTGGCCTTTTTGTCAGTGGGGACTCGATCTCATAGGCAAGATTCACCCTCCATCCTCCAACGGTCATAAATTCATTATCACTGCCATAGAGTATTTCACAAAATGGATCAAAGCCATGCCTCTTATGCAAGTCACTAGAAAACAGATTGCTACGTTCATTCTCAACTATATCATTTGTCAATACGGTATTCCTGTTTCCATTATCATCGATAACAGGTGTCCCTTCAAAAATCAGGATGTTTGTGAACTCTATGACCATTTCCATATTACCCATCATTTCTCCACACCATACTACCCCCAAGGTAATGGTCAAGCTAAGGCATCTAATAAAAAAATTCTTAAAATCTTAAAAAAGACAGTCAACGACATTGGCCATAATTGGCATATCCAACTTAATATCGCACTTTGGGCCTACCGCACAAGTGTCCGCACACCTACAGGAGCTACATCCTTTTCACTTGTCTACGGCACTGAAACTATCTTGCCTATTGAGGTCGAGCTACCCTCTTTACGAGTCTCTTTGCAAAACATTATCAGTGATGAAGAATACAAGGTCTCTCGCTTACAAGAACTTGAACTATTGGATGAACAAAGACAAACTGCTTTTAATCATCTCAAGGCTTATCAGCAATGAATGAGTCGTAGCTACAATCACAAAGTCAAGCCTCGCACATTTGAGGTAGGTGATTTAGTTCTCAAAAAAAACCCCAAAAATTGGCAAGATAGAGAGAAGAAGGGCAAGTTCGAACCAAACTGGCTTGGTCCTTACATCATTACAGCAGCATATGGATCTGGTGCATATCAACTCTCAACCACAGAGGGCGAACCTTTAGAGGATCCTATCAACAGCATGCACCTTCGCAAGTTCTACACATAGCTCTTTGGAATATCCTAATTCAAAAATACAAAAAAATCAAAAATTTCAAAAATACAAAAAAAAATCATAAAACAAATAATCGTTACTTGGTGAAAACCTGGCAAACAGATGCCTTGTGACACAAAAACATTGAAAAATCAAAAAAAGTAAAGAGAAATAATTCCGTCCAATGGTGAAAACCACTTTGGTGGCGCCCTGGGCAAGTACCATGGTGAAAACTGGGTCACTAGCGCCATGCGTAGAGACATTGCTCCTCCCTCCTTCAGGATTCACTTTCATCCTTTCATTTTGCACACACTCACATCCTATCCATTCATAATAAACTTACCCATTCCCATCATGGCTTGTTATTGATCTACCCAAGATTGGTTAGCCATTCATAATAAACTCCCCTTTTCACTCCTTTCCATTCATAATAAATCAGCTCCTATCTGTGGCTAAGGCAAATCCTACGTTTAGTGATGGATCTGGAACTAAGAGCATCACATGTTTTGAGGAGTACAATTTCTTCCAGTTTTCTTCAGTCTATCCACACACAATCCACAATAAAGAAACATTTGCATCGCCAATCCGCAATAAGGTTTCATCTTCTCCACAATAAAGTATTAGTTTCATGGATTCAGTCAGTTTCAGATGAGACACAACAGCAACAATGGGCTTCAACAAATCAAATCCTTCAACAAGACTCAGACAACATTATGGTTCAGTGCTATCTATCCTTTTTGTGAAAGTAAACATTGTGACCACAATCAAATATGACTTATACAAGTGACAAGAGACACTAAACTCGAGGACTACAGTGAATGTTGGTGTCAAGTCTTGGTTTTCTTTTGATTTTTATCTGTTGGTGACATGTCTTTTAGCTTTTTCGAGATGTCTTTGACTAGAGATTCTATCTCCAGGATGTCTTTGACTAGAAAGGCGAGGATGGGGTATCGTCACCTATTTTTCTTTGCTGCCTGTGGATTGTCTCTTAGTAATGCTATGACTTGTCCAAGGATATGAGGACACTGTGAGTCTAGTATGAATTAGGGCATTCCTTGTTTGTGACTGTCTTATCTCCATGCAAATAGGTACAATGACTTTCTGGGTTGAACATATGCCTTGATTGTCATAGCCTACTTGCCATAATAAAGCTCAATGATGATAATGCACAAGAAGCTCTTTCACTTTCATATCTTCTATCTTCCATCCCCATTTCTTGATTGACTTCCATCGTCCTTCTTGAGTCTGTGTAGCTCGCTATCACATGACTGCGTATAATGACACGCCAAAAACATTTGCATTTCACATAGTTTCACCTGCATTTCCACATATTAGTCATTTCACACAGACATATAGATATCACAATTGCATGACATCCTGCACACAACACATATTAGCACATTTTACATTTTCATCATGTAAATAATCATTTGCATTATCATATTCATTTGCATTTCGTACATTCACATTTGCATTGGCATAACATATTAAAAACATAAAAGAACAAAAATATTGCATTTCATTATGTACATATTTGCATCCATATCATAATCAACACATAAAAATATACAACATAAAACATCTCATCACATAGGTACACATGCATATAGTTGCCGCAAGGATGAATCATCTCATATATATATATATATATATATATATAAAGTGTCATGATACAATGATGTCAAAATCATATGGCTACAATAATCCGCAGGTGTCTACATCATCATACAAAAATGGTACAATACTGATACATAGGGATCCCTCTATGGCTATGATGAACTCCCTCCCTCAGAGCCGCTTGGCCTCGATGGAGTCTGAGCCCTAGAAGGACCCGCCCCAGGATCATCTCTCTTGTCCCCTCTATCTAGTGGTGGTGGAGGACCCATAACCCCACCGCTAGATGCTTGTCGCCTCTGGCTCCCTCCCGTAGTTGTCGCTATCTACAATGGTCTACGGAAGATCCTCGCCCACTGATCTGGTGGCACTGCACCATAATATAGATCCCACCAATAGCCTATCTCCTCTCCTTCCCGTAGGACATAGGCATATCCAACCCCTATGTCCTTTGTCGCCTGCCTCCCAGTCCTCAATGTTGTCTCAGCGTCTGTGTAGCATTGAATGGCCTGGTTCTACTCCCACTCAGTATCTCTGAGCTATCTCCTTAGTCCATCCCTCTCCCTCTCCATCTTCTGGATCTCATCTGCCTATCCCTAGCAGATCTCCCTCAGCTTAACCAGCTCATCCTCCTCCGCCTCGGCCCCCTGTGCCTCTGCCTGTGGCTCCCTCTGTATGGGTGCCTGTCCCTATGCTTGTGCCTATACTGGTGGTTGTAACTGTACCTGCCTCTGTCCCTGTCCCTGCACCTGTCTGGGACCCTGTGCTGTTGGCACCTGTAGCGGCAATCCACCACAACCCCTCACAATCTGAGCCTGTCTGTCATCTCCACCCTCCCTCCACGACACCACCCTCCTCTCTCCAACTACACCCTGCCTCCTCCATTGGCCTCTCCCCCCATCATCTCCATCATCATCACCATCACCACCACCATCTCCATCTAGCGGCTCTCCTGGATCTGTCAAGCATGGGAATGGATGCTCTGCCCAATATGCTTTGTACTCTGCATCCATACTGGCATCCTTGATCTTTGGCCACATGTCCTAGGGTAAGGGCATCATCTCCACTAGTTGTGTAACAGCCTGATCATATGATAGCAATGGCCCAAAGTGCGCCTGATCCCTGACTGTCCGCGCGTACATACCAGAACCTCGTGGCATCTGCTAGATTCTGCCAAACTGCCTGCCCACCCTATCAACCAGCTACCTCTCTAGTACATAGGGCATCCGCCCAAACAGATACCTACTCCAAAAGGTGTAGGGTAGCTCTACTACATCATCCTCCCACTACACACATCCCAAGTATGGCCTCCATATAACCATATCAATCTCATCTATACCCCACCGCCAGTACTCCAACCTATCAATCTGTGGCTGCGAGGTGATCATATCGTACAAATGCATAAAACTGCGTCCATGACCCCTGCCCCTAAAGTGTATCGGTCGTGTCACTGGCAGATGCTCATATGCCCACACCTATAGCAATGTCACTCCATAGCCCAATCCCACTGATCTGTGGTACACAAACTAATGCAGCTCATAATATAAATGTGTCAGCATGCACGGTCCCCAGGCATATCTGGTGTGCTGAGTAACTAGTGTCTCCAGTGCACCTCCCCAGCCCACAGCCAACCCTCATGTCGCTCTATCCGGACACAAGAACCCACTAATCACTCCTCCCAGTACTGCTGGTAGCTCTAACCCTGTCACTGCCATGGTATCCCAAGCAACATGTCCATCCCTCATCTCCAATGCCGGATCCTGGAACACTCATCTCAGGGCATCCCTGTCTCTATCTCGATCATAAGGAATCAGCTCCCCATCGATCGATATTCGTAGAATCCTATATACATCCTCCAAGGTGATTGTCATCCCCCCCATCGGCAAGTGGAATGTGCAAGTCTCAGAGTGCCATCTCTCCGCCAGTGCAGTCAACAATCCTATGTTCGCCCGAAACTCAGGCACATATAGAATATGTCTCAATCCCATAGCCTCAATCGTAGCTCGGTCCTCGAATGTCAACTTAGGTCACAACCTTTGAGTCGATGGGAATCTCTCCCATGACTCTAGCATAGGCTGATACTCCTACAGTCAATCAAATCAATCATGTCAGTCATAGTGGCATTCCCTGTTCATCACAAAATGCTACTTTTTTATCTAAGTGCATATAGTACTCTATCCTGGTGACACTCATTGTTCATCACAAAGTGTTGCTTCTATCCTAGTGACACTCACTGTTCATCACAAAGTTTTGCTTCTATCCTAGTGGTACTCCCTGTTCATCACAAAGTACTATGTGTTTGGCACTCCCTGTTCATCACAAAGTGCTGCTCACATTTGCACTCCCTGTTCATCACAAAGTGTTTCTCGCATTTGGTACTCCCTGTTCATCACAAAGTACTATGTCTTGGTACTCACTGTTCATCACAAAGTGCCTTGATCTATCCTATCCTAGGGCCTCTGCTTGCGTAAATCCTCTTGAGTAGTTTCCTAATTAGCAACGTTTGTTCTATCATAGAATTGTCAATCCTAGCCCTATTTACTATCCTAGTCTTCCCTAGAGGACCTGCTTGAGTGTATCCTCTCAGCAGCTTATCCAATCGATAGCGTATGTTCATCACAGAACTGCTGATTTGACCTAGAAGACACAAATTCACATTTTTAGACACAAACGCACTTTCATGACATAAATGCGCTTATAGACTGCAAAGATGTGCATGCTCTGCACAAACGCACCTGAAAAACATAGATGTGCCTATGCTCTGCATAGACGCACCTCCCTTACACAAATGTGCTTGAATTTCATAGACGTGCCTGCATGACACTGACGCGGCCGCATTCTACATAGACACTTTTCCTAACATAGACGCGCCTGGCACCAACGCAGACGTGCTTAGAAAGCATAGACGTGCCTGGCACCAACGCAAACGCGCCTGGACATTTTTGACTTTTTTTGGACCCTATCCTAGAGCGTATTTATTACCCTATCTAGCATGCATTAATGACAACATTAATACAACAAAGTACAAGGAGGTTTTGTGGTACTTACCAGCTCTCCTGCCTCTGTTGGCCTCTGAAATCGGTGAACGCGATCGAATCTATGAATCATTTCCATCGCCGTTGACTGCTGCTGCTCTATCTCGCTCTGCACTCTAATCTCTTGAAGGTGTAGATGACAATGAGGATGTTTTCCCTCGTGGTCTATTTATAGACTTCCCTAGCCCTAGTCCTAGCCCTCGTTTCCTGAGTCAATCTTCGTTATCCCATGATTCAGTCACTTTATCCGGTCAGTCCATTCTAGCCTTTCTTTCTTATCGAGAGATTGTCTACGATCTTTTCAGACATTTTTTCATCCAATCTCTCGAGGGGGCATATCATTCCCATCTTGGGGCAACTTTGTATCAGTTCATCTTATCTTCTTTGAAACAACGCGACAAGCCACATTGTCTCAAAGAGGGGCAAAATGTAGACACCTAAAATTGTCATGTCTAATTAAATAAATATCTTTATTTATTTAATTATCTAAGCCTAATTCTTCTATTAATTAAATAAATATTTATTTATTTAATTAATTCATTTATCCTCTTCTAGCCTTATTTCTCATTTAAATAAATACATTTATTTATTTAAATTATCCTTTTCTTAAATTAATTAAATATCTTATTTATTTAATTGATCCCATTTCTTCTATTAATAAAATAAATCTTTATTTATTTAATTAATTCATTATCTTTTTCTACCCATGACACATGTCATTCATCTCCTAATTCCTACACTACCTGCTCCCTTTCATTATTTTATTATTTCCTCTACCTACCCTCTAATCATAGCCGACCTCTTTTTACACCTGTCAATCTTATCCCTCCATTTCTTATAGTGTCTTCTATATAAGGAGATGCTTCCTTCATTATCAAACCCTAACTAACTACCCGACTACTTGACTATACTATGTTTTTCATATGTGATCCTACTTGCAACCACATTTCCGTTCTTTGTTGAGCTCTTGTGCACATATAAAATCTGAGAGCAAATATATCAAGCAAGATCAATGGAGATAGGAAGAATGGAGATCCAAACCCTATTGGACATGTGATGGTATAATCTTTGGGATTTCATTTGATTTGCATTGTCTTAGGTAATCTTCATATGTTATGGTGGATCTTTGTTGTTGTTAGGCTAGGGTTTTTGTGGTTGAATCTATTTATTCTTTCAATATTATTGTTAATCCATTTTCACCATATACAGTATGCCATGAGGAGGGTAGCATCCACTATAAAAACTTGGGCAGAAGATCATACAAGAGACCATGGAGATATATGAAGATGCTCATCTCCTCAAAAGGGGCATCATCCTTCATTCCACACAATGGGAAGCTCAATCCAACAAGTTCTCAGAACAAGTTAGGCTTGTTATGGAATTGCATGCAGAAAATATCAATTATTTGCAAATAAAGTATTGGAGTTGAGGAAAAATCAACTCTACAACTACCAAAGATCACCTGCATGCAAACCTGTCACAAAAAGAGAGAAGCAAAATAGCTATGGAAGCCAAAATTCAGAGATCCAGAAAAGAGGAGTCATATTGATTGTGCAACAAGAATGCAATTCAATAATTACTGTTGGCATGAAATTACAAAGAGAGAATCCTTATAAAAGGATACTTGAAACCCTAAAGGTGAAAACCTTAAAGAATTATAAGATTCCTAAGTTAAGCTTAAGCATAGAGTATAATAGACTAATAATTAAATGAATAATTATTAGATAATAAAAGATTACTCTAACACCCCCCCTTAAGATAAACTTAGGGAGTAGTTAAAAAACAACTAAGGACTAAAAAGCATGTAAAAAATGCAGGGAAGCAATAATGGGTCCTGCCAACTAGGCCTGATGAGGTACCCAAGTACAATAAAATCTTTGTAAAGTGGAGAAAAAAGAGAAAACCCTATAGGAACAAAACTCCTCTCCAAGAAGAGATGAAAGCTCAAGTGAAGGACTAAGAAGCCTCCAAACAAGAGTGTTCCAGAAAATAGGAACAAAAAAAGAGAATGAAGAACACCACTGAAGCATGAAATAGCTGCAAACACTGTTAAAGAGTAACTGTTGATTTGAAGAACCTCCTCTGAAATAGAACATGACTAGGTAGAAAAGACTATAATCTACATGAGTACCCTCAAATGACACTACTCGAATCAGATGGAAACCAAAGGCAAACAACTAAACTCGAAGATATAGATGGCATGAAACACCAAAGCCTAAAGAGCTGATCAATCGAACCAAGGAAGCATTAGAACAACATGACAAACCTCCCCATAATGTTGAAAAGGGAGAGAGGCAGGTACACTAAAAAGGACAGCCAACAAGAACTGCAGGATGAAGAACCAGGAACATCGAAGTTGCAGAGAAAGTACATAGTGTCGGGGAAGGAACACTCACTTGACACACATCATGAGGCTAATGTCATGGAAGGAACACTCACTTGACAAAGGTAGATGGAAAACAAGCCAAACATCAACCCCCCCATGGCACTTTATAAGTAGTACATGTGCAATAAGGCACAAGATGTGCAAGATCTCAAGTATACAATGCATGGTGGCACTTTATCTCAATGTGTTTGCATAAATAAAATGCTACAATTATCAGAAGAGATAGAAGACTTGAAATAGAAAGAACAACCAAAGACGACACATCCTACTCAAATAAAAAGATCCCAAGACCTAAAACATCCAAGATAGTCACTAGAGTGTTGAAAAGCAAAAAACTGAATAAAATATACCTGGAGCAGAATCTGGAAAAAAAACTCATATGAATGTAAAGAACACAAAACAAGCTTTCCAATGATATAAAGTTTTCAAAAAAGGGAGTTCAAATGCTCAAGTTATGTCTCCCAGAGGTCAAAAATGAACCTCTAGCTTTGACAGCAAAATATGTCATCAAAAAAGAAAAATCAAAAGTTCAAACCTCCAAATCTAGATAGAGCTCAGAAAGAGCTTTTCGACGATATAAAATTTGTCAAAAAATGCCTTCGTATGACCAAATTATGGCCAAAAGAAGAAAAAAAAACCCCTCTTTTAGGGCATAAAGAGGGTTTTAAAAAATTGACGAAAATTTTCTGACGCATTTGCAAGTACAACCGTACGGATGTTCATGCCTCGTAAAGCGTGCCAATAAAAAAATCATGGCCCAGATGCCCTTGTCACCAAAATAGGTCAAATTATATATCAAAATTCATGGAATCGGCCTCTTGAATCCAACTATGATTTCCTTTTGGTACCAAAATGTACCAAAAAATCAGCTACCCCCATAAATGGAAAAAAAGCAACTGTACAAACCCCTGAATACACATATTTGAAGAACAAGGCCTAGAATCTCTCATGAAGAGAGCAGGCGCATGTAGATCTAGAGCTTTGATACCATGAATAAGTTGAGAAAGTACAACTTCTAAGATCCCAAGCGCACCTCCAAAGAAAATCTTCTGAAAAAAATCAAGAACAAACAACAGCAGATGTAGGCTCTGATACCATATTGAAGTTGAGGAAAAATCAACTCTACAACTCCCAAAGATCACCTACATTCAAACCTGTCATAGAAAGAGAGAAGCAAAATAGCTATGGAGGCCAGAATTCAGAGATCCAAAAAGAGGAGTTATATTGATTGTGCAACAAGAATGCAATTCAATAATTACAGTTGTTATGAAATTACAAAGAGAGAATCCTTATAAAAGGATACTCGAAACCTTAAAGGTGAAAACCCTAAAGAATTATAAGATTTCTAAGTTTAGCTTAAGCATAGAGTATAATAGATTAATAATTAAATAAATAATTATTAGCTAATAAAATATTACTCTAACATAAAGATTAAACAGAGGAATGAACAAAAAAAAAATAATAATAGTGAGGAGACAATTTTTAACGTGGTTCACCCAAACTCAGGCTACATCCACAAAATAGAGAATCCAATATTATTATCTAGCAAATCGAACAGATTACAACCAACAATCTCTTGCACCTCAATACCACTACAACTGCTACAGAAAATTCTCTATAGATAACCTTAACCCTGAGCCATTTTATCAAGACTTATGTCAGTTACAAAAATAGGGTTAGAATATGTTATCCAATAG
The DNA here is from genome assembly GCF_030272615.1 of Cryptomeria japonica. Classification (NCBI taxonomy): domain Eukaryota; kingdom Viridiplantae; phylum Streptophyta; class Pinopsida; order Cupressales; family Cupressaceae; genus Cryptomeria; species Cryptomeria japonica. Next base: position 45,121,506 of record NC_081415.1, on the reverse strand, counting down.
AAAAAATAACTCCTGACGCCTTTATAAAATAATAAAAGCCATCTAGGGGCTCACAAGGTGTTGCCCCTCGACCCCGCCCTGTACCATGACAGGGAGAGAGCTAGGCGCACTGCCCCTCGACCCCGCAAGGGGCGCTATCCCTTGACCCCTCCTTGGAGGCACTGCCCCTAAACCCCCGTTAAATAATTTGGGGGCAAACTACACCAATAGAAGTGGGGAAAATTTAACCTCCAATTCTAATTAGGCTCCATACAGCGACAAGGGTGCTCAAGAAGATTAAGGGATTGGGAGAAGATTTGATTAGAAAAGAAGCTTTATAGGAGGAGAGGACCTTAGTGGCTTGTAGTCTTGCATCTATATTTTGGAGCTAAAGATAGATATTTTAGATCAGTACAGAGTTAAGCCACTCAGAGAACATCCATCCTTCTTAGGCTTGCTTGAGTAGTATGAACAATATGTAACAAAGGTACTGGGAGAATATGGAAAGGATGCAATGTAGTTAGGTTCACTCTACCAAGAAGCAACCCTCAAGAAATGGGAAGCATATGTAGTTGAGCATTTCTCCTCAACTTCTGAATTTGACATCACCATCATGGACAGGCATATGCATCTAGTTATCCAGTCTTACCAAGCCACACAAACAATGGATAACCTTTTTGATAAGATGAATGAACTAAGAGAGAATCTCAGAGTTGCAAAGTTTTGAGTCCAGTATGTGCCAAACCCACCTCAAACTTCAATGAAGTGTTATGTAGAGAACTACCACAACTACAAGAAGAATAAGAAATGAACAGGTGGGTGACACTAATTATACTCCCAGTTGTCATGAAGAAGAACGTGTGACCTTGGTATGAGCAGAAATTCTAAAAGGAGATCAAGAGTACACTTGTCATACATGCACATCATTGCAAGGTGAGAACAACACACATGAGACGAGTAGCTACCTGTAGACACATAAATTTTTCATCTTAATCTCAAGTGAATCCACTTTATTTTTCATGCATTATTCAATCTATTATCATTTATCATCATTTATCAATTATTAATATTATCATTAATATGTTGATATGGTTTTGTCATTGATGTTAACACTTTTCAAACACTTGAGAACACTTGGAGATCTTTGGTTATGTTCACCGGCATGATCAGTGACTTATGCACAGTCACCAGTATCTGGTTAACCGGTAGGATTATATTATTCACCGGCACTGAGGATGATCTGTTATCATCTAGAGATTACTTGTTTATGTTGAAGACATCATTTGGATATTTGGTCTTGGTGATTTGTTCATTGGTCTAATCGGGTTTGCATATTTGTTGTTATCGGCAAATAGGTCCAGGATATGCACCAGCAAGCTTATCTATTCCAGATCAGCATGACACGTTATGAAGATGATTTATTATTATTGTAAATACATTGAGCCAACATCATGCATCGTATATTGATTCATTTGTAATTGATTTTTTTGTAATATCTTAGTGAGCCGACCTACACATTTGGTCTTAGGTTTTGGTATATATGTAAGATCTCATTTATGAGATTGTGTGGTAGAGTGTGGAAAAGGATTGTAATAAGGTATATGTGAATATAAGCAGAGCTATACACATAGACATCATTCAAGATTGAAGGAAGGTTTGAAGAAGGCAAATCAGAGCTTAACTAGTACTGAATCCAGCATATGAAGATGCTATTTTGAGCAGTACATTATCATTGGATTTGACCATCCAAATGTAGTCAGTGTGACTCCCATTTTGTGATTGAGTAGTGAGCTCTAAGGAGTTGGCCTTTCTGCATGTGCAAACTCCATATTGTACACACATACTATCTGCAGTAGTATCATCTGATTGTGGGTAAGGTTTCTCACCATGGTTTTTCCCCTTACAGGGTTTCCATGTACAAATAACTATGTTATATGTTGTGTATGTTATTTGTCTTTCTGTTTCATGCATTAAACTTTACCGGTACTGCAATTAACTGTTAAAATGTCTATCGGCATTAAAGTTTAGTTTTCTGACATTAAGCATTAAGTTTGGTTAAGTTAGTTTTGATTTGTATTTATTGGACAACTAATTCACCCCCCCCCCCCTTCTCAGTTGCCTCTGAGACCTAACATAATATTATTATTTACCATCAATAATATCTATATTATCATTTATACATTATCAATATTATTATTCCATTTATCATTTAATAATGTTCATCCATTTTCACAAATATATGCATAAGCATTTGCATCATTCATTTATGTTTTCTCCTCTACCCACTTGCATTCACCGCACGCATGTGGGATAAACACTTAAAAATTTCAAAATCGTCTTTTGTCCCACATTCATCTCAAAATTTGGATTCAACTCAAGGATGCCTATTTAAGAAGAGCCCCTCTCTCATTTGGAGCCCACTACTTTACATTCAAATTGTATTACTTGCATCTATCTCTTGCATCTTTGATAATTTGATCTCTTATCTTGATTTCTATTGCATCTTTTATTTTCATTTCTTTTCATCTCAAATCTCCATTTTATCATAGCTTTCATAGAAGTGCATCTGAGAAATAAGAGGGCAATTGAGTAGATTTTGTAATATGCATGTGTGTTTTGATTTGAAATATTTGGTTTGCATGTGTGTTCATTGTAGGTACTTCATTCTTTGATGTAAAATCTATTTGAATCTTCTCCCATAAGATCTCAAATCATATTTTAGCATCTACACTACCATCACACTTGAAAAAGGATTGCTATTGTCTTGTGGCATGTATGAGTTAGTTGAGGTTCAAAATAAGTGAATTGAAAGTCAAACTGCAACCTCCACCATTTTGTAACTGAGTCATAGGCAGTAGTTACTCTAGAATTGTAGGGGCCAAGGCCTATAAATGTAATGAATCAAGCCATTTAGAGGGTCCAAAAATTGAAGATTGGAGGCCATAGTTAGGAATTTATTTACAATATTTTTATTTCCAGTTTTAAGTTTCAAACATTGTTGAAATTTTGCAGTATCACTACTTGTTGGTACTTATTATTTTCATTATTAATCAATGTAATTTGTTTCATAGATCACATGTTTCATGATCTAGGTTAGCTGAAATTGGTATCACAATGTTTTGATGTATTCTTTCATTTTGGATAGCATACTTATTCTGAGTAATGTGGGTTTCATGATTTATAGTTTGCAAAGCTGCTTTGTTGATAGTCATCTCTTTTTGTATGTAAGATCGTAGACCTTGCATGTAGATAGAAAGTTTAACTTGTGCTATCTAGTATGTTATTGATAATGTCTATTCATTTGGAATATTTCTTTCAAGTTCGGCAATCTTGCATGGTTATGTTTGTTCCTTCTATGCACCCTTCTCTTTTGTATTTTATTTTAAGTGGATATGCATAGGTTCTTTCTATCATCAGCATACCACCTTGATCAAACAAGTCACATAGGCCCTAAACTACCCCTACATAGTTGTGGTCCAACAAATGAGATGTTGGAGAGTGAATATTTTACAGTTTTACTCTTTTCAAGAGAAGATCCGCTTCACGAAGCTTGCATGTTATGTGTGTACAAAAGGCCCATCAACACCTAGGTTACAGAGTTCAAAACCCTAGTCCTCACAAAGATATAGAAAATGAGCAAGAAGGCATCCATTGCTGGATCTTCCTAGAGGTTAGATGATGATATGATGAGATAGTTAGAAGGAAAAATATTGCCTTTGTAAGTGAGTGGTCCTGAGGGTCCTGAGGATAGACTTATAGATGATTTGATCGGTGTTAGGTATGAAAAGTTTCTAGAGGTGGGATGAATCTTGTTTGAGCTTTGGTACCATAAAAGAAATGCAAAATTCCCTATGAGAAATGCCTAGATTTTAGACATTGGTAAATTAGCATTGCCAAATGTGTTTGTGTATTTTTATTTCATGTGTTGGAAAGAGGAGTGCATTAATAGCTATTGGTTGGGAGATTATCAATTTGTTAAAATTGGCAATTACAGAGATTGTTGATTGGAAAAAGTGGCATCAAATCCTACTACCCTCAAAAAGTTTAAAGAGGGTTACAAAGTACACATTTACACATAGAAAAGTGTTATAATTCTTAGGTTCAAAATTAAGGGTCCTAAGAAGTCAATAATTCCCATTTCAAAGCTTGAAAAATATCCTTTGTCCTTAGACCCCTTTGAGGGCCATTTTTTGAAAACCTACTATACTATGTCAAATTTGGGGCCATGATGCTACGCATTTGATGTCAATTTCCCTAAATTGTATGGGTTGTGACTTCCAAGATCCAATGGTAAAGACAAAGTTTGACTTTGAAACATTTCTAGAATAGAGAATGCATGAGAGCTTGGTTGTGGCAAAGGCACAACTTGAGATGTTTGAGGTCATATGGTATTCCTACTCTATCATATGTTTTTGTGGAGAGGGAAGGGGTTATGGGATGGCAGGTTACAATTAAATATGAATAATGATGATAGAAATATGATCTCATCCAACATTGGACATACATTTGGGACAATAATTGTAAGAATGAAGATTTTATCATCTTTCAGAAATACTTTGTATAATTTAGGTTTTAAGTTATTTTGGTGAACTTGAAGGATTCCAAGAGAAATGATGGATTTCCTTAAACTAGCTAAGAGGAAAAAGGATCTTGGTATTTCACATAATTGGGGAGATTGGTATCTCCACACAAGTACAATTTCTATCAGAGTTCAAGTGTGATGAACCCTTGCTGGTTCAACTCTTCAACCTATTGTAATTTGTAGATCTTCTTTGTAACTTTGATTATTAAGATGGTCTTTCAGAAATAGACAGAAGTTGCATACGGGGGTTTCTTTAATTTGCAACACATATTGAAATAATGCATGAATTTAATCAAATGAAACAATAAACTAGAGAATTTATAAGCATACTCGTAGGTCCTTAGCCAATTTATTGAATTTAAAAGAATTCAATCAACAACTTACAAGTTCTAATGTTTATTCTGAAACAATTCAGATCTACTCTAATTTAATACTAAGACACCCAAATAGTAGAAGATGGCGCCAATAAATGAGCAACCTGTGTGCTTGGGAAAAGAAGCCTCCAAACCACAGAAGAATTAACAGCAAACAATAAATAGGAAACCTACAACAAATTTGCCTTGTAAGAAGCCAAATCTACCCCAATTCAATTCAATTTGACTTCTGAATGAAGCCAACCAAGTTGCAACAAATCGATTGATCTTTCACAATCTCAAAGCTACTGAATTTTGAATAATGCACGCTCTCCAAAATAGGTCCAAACCCTAACCACCATAGCCAAGTGCTCAGAAGAAATGTCAAATGCTCAATATCAATGAATGAGGTTTAATTTCCATCTTGGCTACCTAAATACCCAAAAAGTACAATTTTTGGCAATTAGGGATTTAAAAATTATAACTTTCTTTTAGGGTTCCCAACTTAACCCTAAAAGCAACGCCTAGCTTAGGAGATATTAATTTTTCACTTAAATAAATTTAAGTGATGCACTTTGTGATTTTATATTAATATTTCATAAAAATATCAATTGCCTGTGGAACCACTTAAAAATTCATCTCTCATTATTGCTTAGAAACTGAATCAATTAGAAGCTGGGGCCACAGTTCGCCACGCCAATGAAAATAGGACCATGTCTATTTTTAGCAATTTTTCCCTAAAAAATTAGGAAATCCTCATATAATGTCAAAAACTGATCAAACAAAGACCAGAATTGAACTCAACACTGAACTAGAACAAATAGACAAACCACTCCCCAAGATATTGCATTACTGACCCCCTTATCCATACCCTACTAGCCTACAAGGGTCAAAAAATAGGCTAACTCCTTAAACCAATATCCCTCACTAGGATGGGGACATTACATCAAGGTACATGTGTATAGTCTCATGTTCTACAAAGTGTGTACCAAGAAGGGTAGCCTATTTGGAGATAATATGGCAATTAAGTGAAGCTAATAAGATACATTTTAGAAAAATTAGAAAAGGCTCATTGTTTCTAACTTCAATTAAATTTATAGATTTTATTGTTGCAAACAAAGATGGTCTTGATAGAGCATATTCTATATTGTAAGCATATAAAATGAGGTATGAAAGACAGAGAGAGACTTTGATCTAGAAGGATTCATATCACATATAAAGAAAACTAGGTTTTCTCATGTGATGTTTTATGAAGAAGGTGTAATCAGGAATTGTATTGTTGAAAAAGTATATGAAAGAAGGAAAAGATAGAATATGGCTATGAAGGCCAAAGAAATAAGGAAACAAATTGACCTAGTTTTTTTAGTTATAAGAAAAATCCTTTTGTTAGAATAGAAAAGTTGATAGAGAGTGTAGAGGCCTTGCTTAAAAGGAAAATTGTCAAGAAAGGAAAGCAATATAAGGTTGTTGGTGAAGAAATAAGGCAAGAAGAGCCACCTAAAAAGAAAGTAAAAGTGACATTAAAGAACAATAAAAGAGAAAAAGGAGTCCAAATCATTGATTTGGAAGAAGATGCTCAAGAGGTTGAGTCAGATACACAAGAGCGCTCATCATCTCTTCTTGTTCTCTATCCTTTTTCACCTCATTATTCTCCACCATGTTCCACATCAAGGATGATAATTCCAACAATGTCATAGAGTATAACTTTGGAGAGCTTGAAAATTGTAGAAGATCACACTAATGATATTAGGGCATTGGCTTGTAATCAATTTCTTGATGATGATGATTTTGCGAAATCAAAGGAGTTTAAATATTTTTTCTTTGTCTAGAAAAAGAGATGAATATCAAAAAAGAGTAATGAAAGAGAGAAACAAGGCTCTACCCTCAGAGTGGGATAGAATTGGAAAAGAGCTCTTAAATGAATTTGATTTTAGAGTTGGTAACATTACACCTGATGACTGAAAATAAAAGGTTAGAGAACATGGAATTATTTTTCTTCCACAGTAGGAAATTTGCACTGCCTTGGCCTTGGCCTTTCACACAACAAGGAAACAAAAGAAACAAAAATACGCTTCAAAGGAAGAGGCTGAGAAGGACTTATTTGGATGAAAATACTTGGTAAAAATACGCTTCAAAGTTCTTTAATAAAGAGATTATCAGACACTCCTATTCCAAAAGCTATGAATAATGAAATGTTTGGTAAGGAAAAAAAAGATAATCTTTATGCGAATCATGGGGCCTTAAAAGAAAAATATATGCAACAAGTAGTTAAAAATAATGAGTTGGAGAATCAAATCTAGATGTTGAAAAGTTCCCCCAATGCTTATTATGTCTGCACCCTCGACTTCAACTCCATAGTTTGCATCAAATAGAGAAGCATTGTTGAATGAAATAAAAGATTTGAAAGAAGAGATTAAGAATGAAAAAGAATTAAAGTTGAAAATTATGAATAAAATTGTCAAGTCTACCTTAGTTAATCACAAGTTAACTAAAATAAATATGAGAATTAATGAAGCATATAAAGGCTATCGTGACCTTGTGGGTACAAAAATCAAATAAAAGCAAGATGCCAAAAAACTTGAAGCCAATAAAGAAAAGGTAGCTTCCTAGGACACAAGCTCTAAGAGACATGGTAAAAAGGGCTAAATTTGAAGATGATAAGCCACTAGAGATCCAAATTATGTTTGATAATATTTTGTTGATTGAGAAGATAGTTGCATACATGATGAAACTTGAGAAATAGATTGAGAAAAAGTTGAAGATAATTGATGAAATGGAGTGTAAAGTGTTGCCAAGAATTAAGGATGAGTAAGGAAAAGAAAAGACCCTTGCGAAATGGAAGTAAAAATTCAATTATTCCATTTCAAAGGTCACTACATTGGTATACAAGGATGGAGAATGGAACATGAGCCAATTAAATAATTTGTTGGATGAAATGCATAACATTGAAATGATTTGTGGAAGTTATCAGAAGAACTCAATAGCAATTTTTAGATTCAAAGTATGCAAAATTCAGTGATACTATTTTTAGGATCCTAGAATACTAATGGCCTAACACCAGGACATTTGGATTATGGGAGACAAGATATGATGAAGATAGAAGGCACATGAGCCATTTAATTTGGTCAATCAAAGTTCCTTTTGATGGTGTTTATTTTAAACATGACTGAATTTCAAAGTCTCCTCTACAACAACATCATCTCCACTTTATTTGCTTCATTATCTTTTTTATTCCTAAAATGTGGAATTTTGTCAATAAATCCCTTTTTCATGCTTTTGAGTGGCAGCTAACTTTTCTCTTTTTCTTTCATCTTTCTATTCTTCTTCTCTGCTAATTTTTTTATAACCTATCTTTTAGGATAATTTGTAAGAACTATTGGAAACTTGAGTTGTGATGTTTTGTCATTGATGTCAACATATTTTATTTTGTCATTAATGTATCTATGTATTGCAAATGGTTAAGAAGTGAATGATCTGGTATTGTTGAGTGGTCTGGTAAAGATGTTGAGGTGTTTGCAGGAGGATAGTGAAGTGGAAATTTCAATATGTAGGAAAGAGTATTTAATTTCCTAGTGGAAGAATATTTTGCATTCCTTTAGTATGTGAAGATTACATGTTGTGTCTCTAAATATAATATTTATGTTCTATGTATATTGCACTATCAGGTTTGCATGTCCTTTATTTCTCATATGGTAGAGTTGGCTTTTGTTTTTTTCTAATAGTGAGGTTGTCTATTAGAACCGGTCTAGAGAATTCTTGGTGGCTTTTGGATATGTGGTTTCAAGTATTGTGGTTTAGAGGACATGTTTATGTGGTTTGTGCAATGTTATAGTTTAGTTTTTTGGTAATGATTTGATTAGCAAGTGGAGTTATGATGTTCCAAGTTTTGTGCTATTAGTTGGTCTGGTTTTCGGTTGACTGTGGTGATGTATCCTACTTGGATCATATTCTTTGGTTTGGGTTTTCTTTGAAGAATGAGTTTGGTTAGTGTTATGGGTCTCATCGTGGCATGTGGAGATCAATATTGTGTAATTTGTATTGGAGGATAGTTTTGGGCTGACTGGTTAACATGCTTTAATGTTTATCTACACATTTCATTTGATGTTGACCTTGGAGGATGTGTTAGTGTATGAGGTGTTGGCAACAATGCAGAAAACTAAGAGGGGGGGTGAATCAGTTTGCATAAAAACTTACTGCAACTTAAACCACAAAGTAGATCTGATAATTAATAGTTAAAGCATGAAACAATACAACATCAATGACACACATAACACCAAGATTTTTGATGTGAAAAACCCGATTAAGGGGAAAAAACATGGTGGGAACCTACCTGCAATGAGATAATACCCTATTAGGAGTAAATTTAAATATTACAATGGGGAATGCACATGCTTTTAGACACACTACCTAGAGCTCACTGCTCAAAATAAGAAACCCAAAGGCTACAACCTTTAGGGAAGGCTCACTGCCTTACTGGAAGTCTCACTGACTTACAAAAAAATTTGGACAACAATCTTGATTACATGAACTATGAAAATAGCATCTCCATATGCCTGAGTATAGTTCCAATTAAGAACATAGTCTACTCTGCAACACTTCTCTTCTCCTTCACACCTCTGAAAGATAAAATCACTTGTTCACATATCCAACTCGATCATATACACTCTAAATATCACAGACACTCGCAGACATACATCTTACATGATTATTACATTTATTTATACAAGTCATCAACCTATATTTCAAGGTCAACCAAACCCTCAATACAAATAACAAAATAATAACCTCACATGCTATAACAATACATGCAGACCAAATGATGATGGTTAAGACATAGTTTAGACCCAAATCAATACCATAAACATGCAACACCTCCAACAATTACACCTTGATCTTTCACAACGTGCTACAACCACCAATAATGTCACATAACACGAAGAACATCACCGGACAAAGAAAATCTTTAATAACGTACACATTTATCAATGTGGACCACCAATACATATAGAACCTGATCTAGAGACATTCACAAGCAATCTGAATTGCACCACAACAACTCGGATTACAAGAATCATCATCATCTCTCTACCGAAGCTCAAGAACACCATCATAACTGATTGTCAACCTAAAAGATTCACTTGTGGATTCCCAAATCATGAACCAATTGAACTAAGGATGCACATCAACTTCCAGAATACATCCCACGCATCCAAAATAAAAGGTATAGCAATTTTGAAGCAATATGGAGCATAAACCAGAATACTGAATAACACAAACAACTAAATAATATCCTTAATACCATATCTCAAAACTTGATTGTTGCATAAGAGAATATGTTGAAATCAATGAAAACACATCAACCAATATCCAATAATATCCCCCTTTCGCATTGATGGTGACATATGAATGTGAAAAACAATCCATGCAAAGAAACAAATCAACTCATAACAATCCCCCTCAAAATCACAAGGATCAGCTCCCCAAACAACTCAAAATACTTTAGGGTTTTTCACATGCTTCTCTCCCCCTTTGACATCAATGACAAAGGATTAGGAATCAATATTCCCTCCCCTTTGAATTAGCTACACAAATCTAAACATTTGAACCATGACACCAACACTGACTACTCCCCCTGAGTAGCAGCCTCACTCATCAATCTGGAGTATAAAATATCTCTGTGAAGTTCACCGAACTAATAAAAATCCATGCATCTTAGTTCTCATTAGGAGGGGCAATCACCCCTAACTTCTCTCTGAGATACTCAAAAGTATCTTTAGGCAAAGGCTTCATAAATATATTTGCAATTTGTTCATTTGTGGATACATACTCTAATCTGACTTCTTTCTCATTCACCTTCTCTCTCAAGAAATAAAAATTGATTGATAAATGCTTTATTTTGGAATGCAACACCGTATTCTTTGAAATATTGATAGCACTATAATTATCACAGTATATAGCAATAGGATCATCATAAATAACTCATGTATCCTTCAACATCTGCTTCATCCAAATTACTTGAGTACAATTGCTAGCAACAACAATGTATTCAGCTTATGCAGTAGATAAGGAAATAGCATTTTGCTTCTTGATTCCCCAAGAGACTAACTTCTTACCCAAAAATAATGCACCACCAATAGTAATCTTCTAATAATCAACATCCCCTACCTAATCAACATCTGTAAAAGCACTCAAAGTAAATTCATCATTCTTAGAATACCACAAACCAAAATCAATTGTCCCTTTCAAATATTTGAATATCCTTTTTATAGCAGTAACATGAGATTCCCTAGGATCAGCTTGAAATCTAGCAACATGACACACAACATTCATTATATCAGGCCTAGTCTGAGTCAAATACAACAAACCACCAATCATAGATCTATATCTGGTCTGATTAGCTTTCAGAGAATCGTCATCTTTTATCAACTTACATCTGGTCACCATAGGTGTACCAACAGGTTTATAGTCTTCAAAGCTAAAAAATTTCAACAATTCCTTCACATACTTTGTGGTCTTCATATTTTGTGGTTTAAGTTGCAGTAAGTTTTTGTGCAAATTGATTCACCCCCATCTCAGTTTGCTGCATTGTTGCCAACAATTGGTATCTAAACTAGATCCTTCGCAAAAATCTTGACTGCTTGAGGAGATCTGGGATGACAACCTTTGCTTTCAAGAAGGATAGTCTGAGATTTGATGGAATGAACTACACTCTCTGGAAAAGCCAGATGCAATGTCATTTGAGATGCATTGGAGAAGAGCACTGGAAGATTACCAAGAATGTATATAATGTTCCTCATAATGGTCCTACTACTCCGGATGAGATAAAGAAAGCAAAATACAATATCAGAGCTAAGGAAGCATTTTTGAGTGCCTTGTCAGATTCTGAGATGACTAATGTGATGGACTTAGAGACAGCTCATGAGATTTGGATAAATTTGGAGACCTTGCATGAAGGTGATAGCCATGTGCAAATTGCTAAGTCACAGAGCTTGAAGGGTAAATATGAGAACCTAAAGATGGGTGAAGATGAGAACATTACTTCTTTTTTGCAAAAATAGAATGAGCTTGTGTGTGGAATCAAATGTTCCAGTGGAGTATTAGAAGAATCTAAGATTGTTGCTAAAGTGTTGAGATAATTGCCTCCTACTTACAAACATAAATTTTCTACTATTGATGAGATCCAGACTGTAACAAATGTGACAAGAGACATGTTGATTGGTAAGCTTGCTGCTTTTGAGCTGAGTGAGTTTGGAGACTCTCTTCCTAAGACTGAATGTGCATTTAAAGCTACTATTCTCAAGAAGTAGAGATATGATCTGGAAGAAAGATCTACAAGAGTAGCTAGATATGAGAAAGAAATGAAAGAGATGGAAGATGAAGAAAGAGATCTTGAGGAGCTTGAAGCACTTATTTCTAGAAGATTGCCTAAAGGTGTTGGTAAGTATGAAGGAAAGTTACCTCTTGAATGTTTTTCATACAATAAGATAGGACATTTTGCATCAAGGTGTCTAGAAAGAGAGAGAAATCCTATGAAACCATTTAAGCCATATAAGCCTAAGTATCAAAATAAGTGTTATTATGTTGTTGATGAAGGTGTGATAAATGATTAGTCGAATAAGGGAAATTCAGGAGATGAATTTGTGTTCATTGCTATCAAGGAAGATGATCTTGTAACTACATATTCTACAAGCTGCATTAATGAGGAGAAAGATTTAGTTGATAAAGTTGAGGAGAAAGATTATTGGCATTTGCATGAAGATTGCATTAATTATATGTTATGTTGTCACTGATGTCAATTAACCGGTAATGATATTGTCAATATTGTTGTAATATTGTTACTGTAACCGGTAGGAAGAATTTGTGGAGTGAACCGATAACCGATGTAAACCTTATCTATTGATGTAACCGGAAAACCCTACCTATTGTTTTTGATAAACCCTAACTGATTAAGTTTGGTGAATTGGTTATATTGGCTTATGATCTGATGATGACCAATAATGATTATGACACGTATGATTATTGTATGAAGACAATTTCAAGAGATTTTGGCGAGTTGTTGTAATGGTTTTTGCCTAGGGAATGAGAAAATGCATTGCATCTAATGCAAAGCGAGTGATGAGTTACTAAGTTTGATGAAGCGGTGATCAAGGAGAGATCAATATTCTTGATTGATGTGCAGAGATTTATATGTAATCCAACGGTCACACTTGGACTGATTTGTTTGCAATCTCTATGAGAATTAGGTTTTTGTTGTATTACCGACCTGATTGATTTGTTTATAAGGTCAATGAAGTTGTTTATAAGGTCAATGAAGTTGTTTAGTTTAATGAGTTGGCAAAGAGTGAGCATAGATCAGTTGAGTGTGTGGTTGCCAAATCGGTTGATGTATCTGCAGTTTGAGTAAAGGCAGATAGGAGCATGAAATGGATCTGATCAAGCAAGTGTAGTGCTCTTCAGACATATCAGCAAACTCCTGTTGTTTTCTAACAATTACAGTAGAATTGAAATCCCCTAACCGCGTAAGCTCTAACAAGCTTGGTGTTTTTCAAATCCTCTAACAAGGTGATCTATTAGCTTGGATTTTCAAATCCTCTACCGAGGTTACTCCTTACAAGGTATTGCCTCTAACAAGGCATTTGTAGTCAATCCCTTAACCAGGTGATTCCTAATAGGATCAGTTCTTAACAGGACTTTTTGTAAAGCTTTAACAAGCTAGGTTCCTAATAGGGTGAACTTCATAAGAGTTTAGATAGTTATCTTGTGAGTCTCATCTCACTGTGGTTTTTACCTATTTTGGTTTCCACGTCAAAAATATTTGTGTCAAGTGGTGAATGTTTTTGTGGTTATTTTTTCATGGTTGATTTACTTAACTACTTAACTATTTGGATAAGTCATGATAACCAGAAGCATTGAGAAATGAAGAATTTGTTTACTGTTAATTTGTTAACAGTCAACCGGTTTATCTTATGAGTTTTTATCTTCACAGAGGTATTATATTGTTAGTTCTAAGTTTACTTTGAGCGATTGATTTTTGAGATTGGTGAAGTTTGTATCATTTTTTCTATCTACTGATTCACCCCCCCCCCCCTCTCAGTAGTTGACCGGATACTTATTCTTTCATCATACCATCAAAGATGAATGGGTAATTGATAGTGGTTGCTCTCATCATATGACAGGTGATAAGAGTAAATTTATAAATTTGGAAAATTATGATGGTGGTATAATAAGATTTGGTGATAACAAAGCTTGTGTAATTTGTGGTAGAGGCTCGATTTCTCTTGATGGTAAGGACAATTCTGATGATGCATGTTGAAGGTTTAAAGCATAATATTTTGAGTAGTGGTTAGATGGTTGATAAGGGATATAACATGCAATTAAAGAATGGCAAATGTGAGATCTTGAGTAGCTTCAGAACTGAGATTGCATCAAGGACAAAGACTAAAGGTAATATCTTTCACTTGAATACTAGTGGTAAAAGTTGTTTGATTACTTAGATTGATGAAAGTTGGTTATGGCATAAAAGGATGTGTCATGTAAACTTTGATTGCTTGGTTAAGATAAGTTGTACTCAAGCAATGAGAGATCTACCAAATTTAATAAAGCCTTCTAATATAATATGTAAGGAATGTCAATTACGGAAGCAGAAAAGAGTAACTTAGAAGAGAAAATAGTACAATTCTAATGGATTGTTGGATCTTGTGCATATTGATCTATGTGGTCTTTGTAGAGTGAGAAGCTTGCAGGGTGGCAGGTATTTCATGTTTTTGATTGATGATTATTCAAGAATGATATGGGTTACCTTCTTAAGAGAGAAGTCTGAAGCGTTGGAGAAGTTCAAGATTTTCAAAGCTACAGTTGAAATTGAGACTAGATTGAAGCTAAAGTGTCTGAGATCAAATAGAGGTGGAGAATTCACTTACAGTGAGTTTAATGCATATTGCGAAGAGCATGGAGTTAAGAGACACTTATCTTCTCCTATGACACCATAGCATAATGTTGTTGTAGAGAGGAAGAATAGAACATTTCAAGAAGCTTCTAGAACCATGATTATTAAACGAAATGCTCTACATGTGTTTTGGAGAGAAGTTGTGAGTACTGCAGTATACACTCTTAATCAGGTAAATGTCAAACGTGATATTGGTTAGACTCCTTATGATTTATGGTTTGGTCATGCTCCTACCGTTAGATATTTTAGAATTTTTGGTAGTAAATACTATATCGAAAGAGATGAAGATCTTGGAAAGTTTGATGCTAGATGTAATGAAGGAATCTTTCTTGGTTATTCTACTAAAAGTAAGGTCTACCGATGTTATAATAAAATATTGAGAAAGATGGTTGAAAGTGCTAATGTGAAGGTTGATGAAGGTAATATGAGACAGATTAAATCTTGTGGATATGATTTTGATGATCAGGATGCCAGTTCAGATAGAGGAAAGCAAGTGCAAACCCAAAGTCAAGTTCATATTGCTCCGGAAAATCCTAAGAATGAAGGTGCAGATGCTAATGCAGAAGAAAGAATTCAAGAGCCTGGAATTCAAGAAAATCCTAAAACCCCCAGGTATGTGAGGTTGAATCATTTAGAAAATCATATTATTGGTGATAAGAATGAAGGTGTGATGACTAGAAGAAGACTAGCTGAAGAAATTTGTTTGATTTCTACAATTGAGCCTAAGAATGTTGATGAAGCTTGTAAAGATGAAAAATGGATCAAGGCTATGGAAGAAGAATTGAATTAGATTGAGAAAAATAATACATGGATTCTTGTTCCTAGACCTAAGGATAAAAATGTAATTGGAACCAAATGGGTATTCCAAAATAAGTTGAATGAATAGGGTGAAGTTGTTCGGAATAAAGCTAGACTTGTGTGTAAGGGATATTCACAAATGGAAGGAATTGATTATGAGGAGACATTTGATCTGGTAGCTAGAATTGAAGCTGTTAGATTATTTCTTGCCTATGTTTCTCACAAAGATTTCAAGGTTTATCAGATGGATGTCAAATCATATTTTCTTAATGGTGAATTGGAAGAAGTCTACATTGAGAAACCAAATGGATTTGAGTTGATTGATGAAAAGGAAATGGTTTGCAGGTTGAAGAAGGCATTATATGGATTGAAGCAAGAGCCTAGAGCTTGGTATGCTAGATTGGATAAGTATTTGATGAAGCTTGGATTTAAAAAAGGTACTGTTGATAGCAATTTTTATTTCAAAATTGATCAAAATAACATCTTGATTGTTGAAGTTTCCATTGATGATATTATCATTGGAGGAAATGATTACCTATGCAAAAGATTTGTTGAAGAGATGCAGAATGAATTTGAGATGTCTATGATTGGTGAAATGAAATTATTTCAGCATTATAAATTACTCAGTTAGATAAAGGCATTTTCATATCTCAGTCCAAGTATGTGAAGGAATTGTTGAAGAAATTTGGTTTTGAGGACTCTAAACCTATCGGTACACCTTGTTGGGAATTGACACTCAATTGATTGGTTTCAATATGTTTTCATTGATGGCAACAAGTTTCGGCTTCACATTTTGGTTTGGTTAATTACCGGTAGACACTTCACTGGCACCGGCAAGTATCTTCACCAGTTGGAAGGAATTCTTTGGTTATCGGTATTGCAGGTCGACATGACTTCATTAGGTTATCGGTATTGGAGGTCGACATCATTTTGGGAGATCCGACATCAGCAATTGATTTTGATATTAATGTATTTATGTAATTGAGCCGACATGTATGTTCATATTGTAATTATCTTTGTAAGACAGCATAAGGCATGATGGATTGTAAAGGGTATATAGGTCAATTGATTAGATCATTTTGTAATATGGATATATGGTTGTAAGGTAATGGGATGTAATGAAAAAATTGAGAGATATGTAAGAGAGATAATGTATGTGAGGAAATTTATGTAAGAGGTTATTCCAGTAAGGGTTTAGGGTTTTAGACCGGAATAGACATAGTTTAACTGAAATTGTATTCAGGCATAGAAGATGCTATCTTTGCAGTTCACTCATTTCTCTAGATTGCAGTCTAGATTTGTATGTAGTCAGTGAGGCTCCTTTTGTGATTGAGCAGTGTGCTCTAGGCTGTAAGCCTTCCTGCAAGTACAAGCCCCTATATTTTATAATATCTTTTCATATGGCCAGTGGATTGATATTGTGGGTCACAAATCCCACCGTGGTTTTTTCTCATTGATTTTTTCCACGTATAATTCTCTATGTTATGGTATTCATTTGTGTGATTGGCTTATTGGTTTCTTTACTTCTTTCAATCTTATATGTACAGGTATACTGGTTAGTGAATGCATGTTTTAATAAGGTTAAAACTGATCATTCAGGTAGAACACTAATTCACCCCCCCCCTCTTAGTGTTCTTGGATTCCAACACACCTATGGTGACCGGATGTAAGTTGACAAAGGATGATGATTCACTAAAAGCTAATGAGACCATATATAGATCTATGTTTGGTGTTTTGTTGTATTTGACTCAGACTAGACCTGATATAATGAATGATGTGTGTCATGTTGCTAGATTTCAAGTTGATCCTAAGGAATCTCATGTTACTTCTATAAAAAGGATATTTTGATATTTGAAAGGGACGGTTGATTTTGGTTTGTGGTATTCTAAGAATGATGACTTTAATTTAAGTGCCTTTATAGATGTTGATTAGGTAGGTGATGTTGATGACCGGAAGAGTACTACTGGTGGTGCATTCTTTTTGGGTAATAAGTTGGTCTCTTGGGAAAGAAGTTTGTCTCTTGGGCAAGTAAGAAATAGAATGATATTTCCTTATCTACAGTAGAGGTTGAATACATTGTTGTTGCTAGCAATTGCACTCAGGTAATTTGGATGAAGCATATGTTGAAGGATATAGGATTTATTTATGATGAGCCTATTGCTATATACTGTGATAATTCAAGTGTTGTAAATATTTCAAAGAATCTGATGTTGCATTCCAAAACAAAGAATATCAATCTAATTTCATTTCTTGAGAGAGAAGGTGAATGAGAAAGAATTCATATTGGAGTATGTATCTACAAAGGAACAGATTGCATATTTATTTATGAAGCCTTTGCCTAAAGATACTTTTGAGTATCTCAAAGAGAAGTTAGGGGTGATTTCCCCTCCTAATGAGAACTAAGATGCATGGATGTGCATCAATCCGATGAACTTCACAAAGATATTTTATGCTCTGGATTGATGAGTGAGGCTGCTACTCAAGAGGAGCAGACAGTGTTGATGTTCAGTTTAGATGATCAAATTTGTGAAGCTAATTCAAAAGGGAGGGAATCCTGATTCTGGAGCCTTTGTCATTGATGTGAAAGGGGGAAAGAAGCATGTGAAAACCCCTGAAGTATTTTCAGCTTTTGATTTTGATGGAGATTGTTATGAGTTGTTTCGTTCTTTGCATTGATTGTTTTTCACATTCATATGTTGCTACCAATGCCAAAGGGGGAGATTGTTGGATATTGGATGATGTGTTGTCATTGATGTCAACATATTCTTCTATGTATTCCAATGTTGCGTTTTGGTTGGTTGAGTTGGTTTAGCCGGTGTGTTGCAGATGAGGTGGTGCAAATTAAAGGGTTTCTGGTATGTTGTTTGTAGAGGGTTTGTTCCCATTTGTAGAGATCTGCATGATGTTTTGATCGAGTTTGGAGATTCGATATTGAAGATGTTATTCAGTTGTTCGTGTTTATGCTTCGTATCTCTCTGGAATTGCTATATCTTTTGTTGCAAATGCGTGAGATGTGTTTTGGACGTTGATGTGTGTCCTCAATTCATTTGGTTCATGATTTGGATATTGTTATGTCTTGCATATCTATCCCCCATTAGTTTCCTTGTGTTGCAATATGGGTCCCCTATTCTTGCTTGCTTTTGTTTTGTCCTTTTTCTTTTTGTTCTTTTACCTCAGAACTCCGGAGCCCCAAGGTCTCTTTTTGTTCTTTTTCTTTCACCAACCCCAGAACTTCGGACCCCTGGAGTCCCGAAGTTGGTCTCCTTTTTCTCTATTTTGTATTCTTTAGCTCAAAACTTCGGTGTCCTAAAGTCCTGAGGTATGTTTTTGTTTCTTTGCCCTTAGCCACCTCAGAACCCCAGACTTCCGGAGTCCTGAGGTCAGTTTCTTTGTCTTTTATTTTCTTGTTCTTTACCTCGGAACTCCAGAGTTCCAGAGTCCTGAGGTGTGTGTTTGAGTCTTTTACCTCGGAACTCCGGAGTCTCGAGGTGTGTGTCTGATCCACCCCATAACCCCGGAGTCCCAAGGTGGATCCTTGCTTGCTTTCTTTCCTATCTCAGAAATTTGGAACCTCAGAGTCTCGAGGTGGGATGTTTTGTTGTTTTTTTTTGTCTTCGAGCTCGGAACCTCGGGACCCCAGAGTCCCAAGGTCCTGTTTAAAATGCTCGTACAGATAGGTTTGGGAGGGGGTATAAATATGAATAATGAACTTTTAAAGTTCATTTGTACATTCAGAGCTCCTTCTTCCTTGCCTCCAAACCACAAGCCTCCAAACTGTCAAGCTTCCTTTTGCATTCTTGGGCACTTTTGATTCGCCAGGTAGGTGATTTTTCTTGCTCTTTTGGTCATTTGTAGGTTAGATCTTTTTTCACTTTGTCGTGGGTTTTTATTTTTGGTTATGGTTTTCTTCTTTTCTCATTTTTGTGTTTTCTTGCATGTCCTCGCATGCCCTATTTCCTACCCCAAGCCCCCGGAGTTCCGAGTGGTTTGCTCTTCCCTACCCCAGAACCATTTTTATTGAGTTTGAGGAAATGTGGAAAGAATTTACACAACCATTTGGTAGATTCAGGGGCTTCAGGAAATGTAATGCCCTACTCTATATGTCAGAAGCTCGAACTCAAACCAATACATGCAAATAGTAAGGTGGTACAACTAGACAAAATTGAGGTTAACATAATCGGAGAATTGAAAGATGTATACATCCAATTAGGTGTTGATCCCTGGATTTCCCATTACATTGACATTCAAGTAGTGGATATTCCAGAAGTATATGGGATGCTCCTTATTAGGGATTTCTCAAAGACTTTGGGAGGATATTTCTCAACTTGTTTTACATAGTTGTGGCTTCCATGGAAGGGGGTAAGCAACCAGATCCGAATCCATAGTGAACCTAAGTTGAAGAAGTTAGTGACATATTATGGTGCTCCCAATGAGGTGGCATTTTCTGAAGTAAGTTTGGGATTCTACAGAGAAAATGAAACCCTTTTAGCCTCTTACCGACTCCAATTCCCTTGTACTAAAAATATGATGGAGTACGAGGCCCTAGTTAGAGGATTACTCTTCACTCATAAGAAAGGAGCTAAATGCTTGAAAGTGCAGGGGGATTTTAAGTTGGTGGTCAAATAAGTGTGAAACCAATATGCATGTCACGATAAAAAGTTAGCAACATATAAGAATAGAGTGTGGGATTTGATTGAGTATTTTGATGCTTTTAACATTCAGCTGGTACCCAGGAAAGTAAACGGAATACCTGATGCATTGGTTGTAGTTGCCAGTACATTAGAACCAGTGAGCCAATCCCCTTTGAAGAAGTTTTCCGTAGAGTTAACCTCCACACCTGTTGTACCTGATAATATCAAACACTTTCAAGTTTTTCATGATGATGCCCACATTCTATCCTTTCTCACCAATTCAGGGGCTTTTGAAGAGAAAATTATTGATGAGAAAGATAAATCGGATGATCTTGATGTCGAAAATGATGTTGATATTATGGATTTACCAACTAACGTTGTTCCTAAAGGTATGGTCACCTTAGAGAGACTTTTTGATTCTGACCCTAGAGTAAAGGAGAGATTAACAACGGATTCAGATGTCAGAAAGTATGAGCCACATAATATTGGTCCAGAAGGACAAGAGAGGATTGTCTATATTGGGAAGTGTAGACACCTAAAATTGTCATGTCTAATTAAATAAATATTTTATTTATTTAATTATCCAAAATAAAGAAAATTCCTTCAATCCAAATCAAAATCAAAAGCTATTGGACTCAGCAAAAATCAAGGTCAAGGATAAAAATCCAATGAAAGAAAAAGAGCAAGAGTTGATCTCCCCTAATATCAAAATAACTGGGGGCAAAAGTTCTAAAATTTCAAGTCAAAAAGCACACTTGTTGATCTTAAGTCCCCATCATGCTATCCTACTTTCACTTCTTTTCACAATCATAAGCCTTCATCACTCATCCACTTGTTCCACACATCCATCCCCTTTTGGTGATACATCACGGACCTTTAATGGAGCTTCCTCGAAAGACTTTGCTATCAGTGATGCCCAAACTTCTTCAGGTGACACGCATACAGGCTTGTGTAGTCCACACACTAGTAATTCTATCGCAGTTCCTTCATCAAGGAAGACAGTCACTCAAGCTACACATCATTCAGTCAAGGAACAATGCAACTACAATCACAAGGTAAAGCCTCACACATTTGAGGTAGGCGACTTAGTTCTCAGAGAAAATCCCAAAAATCAGCAAGACAGAGATAAGAAGGGCAAGTTTGAACCAAACTGGCTTGGTCCTTACATTATTACAGCAGTATATGGCTCTGGGGCATATCAACTCTCTACTACAGAAGGTGAACCTTTGGAGGATCCTATCAACAGCATGCACCTTCGCCGGTTCTACACATAGCTCATCAGAGTATCCTAATTTCAAAAATACAAAAAAAAAAAAAAAAATCAAAAAATTCAAAAATACAAAAAAAATTATAAAACATAAAAAATCGTTACTTGGTGAAAACCTGGCAAACAGGCGCCTTGTGACACAAAAAAACTGAAAAATCAAAAAAGTAAAGAGAAATAATTTCGTCCAACGGTGAAAACCACTTCGGTGGCGCCCTGGGCAAGTACCATGGTGAAAACTGGGTCACCAGCGCCATGCGTAGAGACATTGCTCCTCCCTCCTTCAGGATTCTCTTCATCATTTCACTTTGCACACACTCACGACCAATTCGTTCATAATAAACTTACCCATTCCCATCATGGCTTGTTATTGATCTACCCAAGATTGGTTAGCCATTTATAATAAAACATCCCTTTCCATCCATAATAAATCAGATCCTATCTATGGCTAAGGCAAAATCCTACGTCTAATGATGGGTGTGGAACTGAGAACATCACATGTTTTGAGGAGTACAGTTTCTTCTAGCTTCCTTCAGTCTGTCCGCACACAATCCACAATAAAGCAACATTTGCATCACAGATCCACAATAAAGTTTCATCTTCTCCGTAATAAAGTAGCAGTTTCATGGATTCAGTCAGTTTCAGATGAGACACAGCAGCAACAATGGGCTTCAACAAAATCAAATCTTTCAACAGACTCAGACAACATATGGTTCAGTGCTATCTATCTTTTTTGTGAAAGTGAACATTGTGACCATAATCAAATAAGACTTCTACAAGTGACAAGAGACACTAAACTTGAGGACTACAGTGGATGTTGGTGTCAAGTCTTGGTTTTCTTTTGATTTTATCTTTTGGTGACATGTCTTTTAGCTTTTTTAGGATGTCTTTGACTAGAGATTCTATCTCCAGGATGTCTTTGACTAGAAAGGCGAGGATGGGGTATCGTCACCTATTTGCATTTGTTGTCTGTGGATTGTCTCTTAGTAATGCTATGACTTGTCCAAGGATATGAGGACACTGTGAGTCTAGTATGAACTGGGGCATTCCTTGTTTGTGACTGTCTTATCTCCATGCAAACAGGTACAATGACTTTCTGGGTCAAACATATGCCTCGATTGTCATAACCTATTTTGCCATAATAAAGCTCAATGATGATAACGCACAAGAAGCTCTTTCACGTTCATATCTTCTGTCTTCCATCCCCCTTTCTTGATTGACTTCCATTGTCCTTCTCGAGTCCGCATAGCCCGCTATCACATGACTGAGTATAATGACACACCAAAAATATTGGCATTTCATATAGTTTACACCTGCATCACCACATATAAGCATTTCATACATACATATAGATATCACAATTGCATCACATCCTGCATGCAATACATGTTAGCACATTTTACATTTTCATCATGTAAATAATCATTTGCATTATCATTTGCATTACATACATTCACATTTGCATCATGCATCACATATACAACATAAAAGAACAAAAAAAATATTGCATTTCATCATATAAGCATCACATAAGAACATTTCATCACATAAGGTACATATGCATATAGCTGCCGCAAAAATGAATCATATCTCATATATAATCAAAGGTGTCATGATACAATGATGTCAAAAGAATCATATGGCTACAAAATCACCCGCAGGTGTCTACAATACAAAAATGGTACATATACTGATACAAAGGGGAGCCCTCTATGGCTATGATGAACTCCCTCCCTCAGAGCCACCTAGCCTCGACGGACGCTGAGCTATAGAAGGACCCGCTCCAGGATCACCCTGCCTATCTGGTGGTGGTGGAGGACCCATGACCCCACCACTAGATGCCTGCCTCCTCCGACTCCCTCCCGTAGTCATCGCTGTCCGCGATGTTCTATGGAAGCTCCTCACCCGCTGATCCGCTGGCACTGCACCATAGTACAGGTCTCTCCAGTAGCCAATCTCCTCTCCGGCTCGCAAGACATATGCGTAGCCTGCCCCTGCATCCTCTACCGCCTGCCTCCCTGCCCTCAGAGCTGTCTCAGCCTCAGTATATAGCTGGATGGCCTGATCCCTCTCTCACTTTGTATCCCAAAGCCTGATCCTGAGACGATCCCTCTCCCGCTCCAACTCCTGGATCTCATATGCCTGGCCCTGGCAGATCTCTCTCAGCTCTAGCAGCTCATCCTCCTCAGGATCTCCACCCTCAGCCTCTGCCTGTGGCTCTCCCTCTGTGGGTGCCTGTACTTGTGCCTCCCCCTGTACCTGTCTCGGTGCTTGAACCAGTGCCTATCTCTGTACATGCTGGGGAACCTGCACCTGTCTCTGTACCTATGCCTATACTGGCACCTGTCTCTGCACCTGCCCCTGCCTCTGTCCCTGTGTTGCTGGTACCTGCAGGGGCAATCCACCCCAACCCCTCACCACCACCTAGGCTGGTCCCTCCTGTCCTCCCTCTCTCCAAGGTGCCACTCTCCTCTCCCCCACTACTCCCCTCCACCTCTGTCGGCCTCGGCCTCCATCCCCTCCACCATCATCATCATCATCCCCTCCAACCTCTCCCTCCAGTAGCTCTCCCGGATCTGTCAACCGTGGAAACGGATGCTCTGCCCAATACGCGGAGTACTCTGCATCCATGCCTGCATCCTCAACCTCCGGCCACATATCCCAGGGTAATGGCATCATCTCTGTCAGCTATGTGACGGCCTGATCATATGATAACAATGGCCCGAACTGTGCCTGATCCCTGACTGTACGGGCATACATACCCGAGCCT
Source organism: Cryptomeria japonica (assembly GCF_030272615.1). Classification (NCBI taxonomy): domain Eukaryota; kingdom Viridiplantae; phylum Streptophyta; class Pinopsida; order Cupressales; family Cupressaceae; genus Cryptomeria; species Cryptomeria japonica. Next base: position 45,097,183 of record NC_081415.1, on the reverse strand, counting down.
CGTGGCATCCTCTGGATCCTGTCGAACTGTCTGTCAACCCTGTCTACCAGCTGCCTCTCCAAAATGTAGGGCGTCCGCCCAATCAGATATCTGCTCCTGAATGTATATGGCATCTCCACTGTGTCATCCTCCCACTCCTCGCACCCCAGGTACGGCCTCCAGATGACCACATCGATATCATCTATCACACGCCTCCAGTGCTCCAACCTGCTAATCCGAGGCTGTGATGTGATCATATCGTATAGGTGTACAAAGCTCCGTCCATGCCCTCTGCCTCTGAAGTGGATCAGCCATGTGATAGGCAGATGCTCATATGCCCACACCTGTAACAGTGTCACTCCGCAACCCAAGCCAACTGATCCATGGTAGACAAACTGATGCAGCTCATAATATAGATGTGCCAGGACACATGGCCCCCATGCATATCTGGTGTGCTCAGTCACTAGTATCTCCAATGCTCCTCCCCAGCCCACTGCCAATCCCCGTGTAGCCCTGTCTGGACAAAGGAACCCACTGATAACTCCTCCAATCACAGCTGGTAACGCTAAACCTATCGCGGTCATGGTATCCCATGCCACGTGCCCTGCTCTCATCTCCAGTCCGGGATCCTGAAATACCCGTCTCAGCGCCTCTCTATCTCCATCTCGATCGTATGGGATCAGCTCTCCATCGATCGGTATATGCAAAGTCCTATAGACATCCTCGAGGGTCACTGTCATCTCCCCCATCGGTAAGTGGAATGTATAGGTCTCGGAGTGCCATCTCTCAGCCAGTGCAGTCAGCAAACCCATGTTTGCCTGAAACTCAGGCACATACAGTACATGTCTGAGGCCCATCTTCTCAATAGCAGCTCTATCCTCAAACGACAACTCTGTTCGCAGTCTCTGTGTAGACGGGAATCTCTCCTGTGCCTCTAACATAGGCAGATACTCCTGCAGTCAAACAACTCAATCATGTCAGTTATCGTGGCATTCACTGTTTATCACAAAATGTTGCTTGCTATCTAAATGCATATGGTTATCTATCCTAGTGACACTCATTGTTCATCACAAAGTGTTGCTATCTATCCTAGTAGTGCTCCATGTTCATCACAAAGTACTACGTGTGTGACATTCCCTATTCATCACAAAGTGTTACTCACATTTTGCACTCCCTGTTCATCACAAAGTGCTGCTCATATTTTAGTACTCCCTGTTCATCACAAAGTACTTTATCTTGGTACTCACTGTTCATCACAAAGTGCCTTGATCTATCCTAGTCTTCCTAGAGGACCTGCTTGAGTGTATCCTCTCAGCAGCTTATCCAATCGATAGCGTATGTTCATCACAGAATTGCCGATTTGACCTAGAAAACCAAAACCATGCATTTTGACACACAAACGCACTTTAAACTCATAAACGCACTTTTAGACTGCACAAACACGCTTCTGCAACACAGACGCGCTTTATGGACACAAACGTGCCTACATCTTGTACAAACGTGATTCTAGAACCTAAACGCCCCTACAGGACATAAACGCTTCTAAAATTCACAAACGCGCCCGCAATCAACGCAAACGCGGTCCCAGACGTGAACGCGCCTGGAACCGACACAGACGTGCCTATTGGACACAGACGCGCCTGTTGGACACAGACACGCCTGGCACCAACACAGACGCGATTGCGCGTTTTTGCATTTTTTTGGTACCCTATTCCTAGCGCATTTATTGCTACCTACTAAGCATTAATGACAAAAACTTGAAATGCGTGAAAGTACGAGGAGGTTTGGTGGTACTTGTTGGGAAAAATGGTGTCTCAACCTTGCATTTATGCGAGGTTACTATTTATAGTAAGTTTTTATTTGAGCACGAAATGGTGCGAAACTCTCCCTGAAGCTTCTGGTTGGCTAGATAAGCATTCCGATAAAGTTGCGTCGCAAGGTCACAGTTAGTTTTGAAGATATTAAAGTTTTCGTCTTGGAGGGGTGCAATAAAATGTTTAAACTTAATTTTGGGGACTTTAGAGGCTCCGAAACACCCTGAAAAGTTTCCGTAGCCAGTGAAGCTGGTTACGAGGTGATAGAGCACTTCGCGAGCTTTCCGGCGCTTTAAACGGTTCGTCAATCGGACACCCGGTTCTCAAGTTATGGCCTCCGGAAGTTTGTACTCCTGAAATAGGAAAAATAATTTGTATCGAATACATAAATGAGCTGTAAAAGGGAGCGACACGTGTTGATGTGTGCTTTAACATGTCATAGAAGGGAGATAAGGTCGGCTACACCTTATTGGGTGGTTTTAGCCCATGGTTTTGTAATACCGTTTGACAGTTTCTTGTATTGTATCTCCTATTTATGAGGTGTGTGAGATAGAGGTTGTGTGTAAGAGTCTTATGGCTATTGAGTTGCCTCTGAATCTCTGATTAGTGATACTCCTGCGAAGAGCTTGCTCTGCAAGTATTTTGTAATCTGTTTTGATTGCTGAATAAAATATTGAGCTGCTTTTGGAGGGTGGGGTTTTTCTCCCGAAAGGGTTTTCCCCACGTAAATCATTGTGTTGTAGTATGATTGCTATTATATCTATTTTTGTTTTCTGTAACTATTGTAACGATCTGAAAAATTTTTGCATTACCCTCCTCTCAAGGTTAGTGTAGGAAGTTGTTTCCACTACTTAACTTCCTTACAAGTGGTATCAGAGCCTGATCACCTTTGGTTTCAATTGTGGGCAGTTGGGTTTTTTGAACTAATCCAGATTTGAGTGGGAGCTTGTGCAGAAGACACTTTTTGATCTTGTTGCAGGAATATTCAGATGGCGAGTTCGTCAGGGAGAATAGAGGTGGAGAAATTTAATGGAAGTAATTTTGAGATGTGGAAGCTAAAGATGGAAGATCTGCTAATAGATCGAGATCTTTGGGATGCTGTTGACGCGAATGTCCAAAGGCCCTCAGATCCTACTGCGGCAGCTCAGTATGATGTTATGGACCGAAAAGCCAAGGGTCTAATCAGACTGTGCCTGGCAGACTCTGTTCTAATCAATGTCCATGAAGAGAACTCTGCAAAGAAGCTATGGACTAAGCTTGGTGAGATGTATCAAGTGAAATCTTTATTAAATCAAATTTTCTTAAGAAAGAAATTGTATTCCTTGAAGATGGAAGAGGGTGGACGAATTGCAGACCACCTAGAAGCATTCAATATGATTGTGGCTCAATTAGTATCCGTCGGTGTTAAGATGGACGAGGAGGAGAAATGTCAGATCTTGCTTTGTTCTTTGCCTGATTCGTGGGATTCTCTTGTTATGGCTATTGGTAGTACTTCTGTTGTTTTGAAATCTGAAGACGTGGTGGGTGCCCTACTCAGTGAAGAGATGCGAAGGAAGGTATCCATCAGTTCAAAGGAAGCCCTAACCGTTCGTGGAAGACCTAAGGAGAAAGGCAAGAAGAATGAGAAGCGCGGCAAGTCCAAATCCAAAGGGAGATCGAAATCTCCTGGAAAGTCCAAAGTCATTTGCTGGAATTGCGGTAAACCGGGTCACATCCGTAAGGACTGCAAAGAAGAAAAGAAGAAGAAAAAGAAAAAGTTCGATTCTGATTCTGAGTCCGACAAGGAAGATGGCGATGCATTTATTGCGGCTTTGGCGACTCATGCAGGTAATGATGCCTGGCTAATTGACTCAGGTGCATCTTTTCATATGACTTCCAATAGAGATTGGTTTTCTGAATATGAAGGATTTAATGGAGGTAAGGTGTACTTGGGTGATGATTCACCTCTAGACATTGTTGGTCGAGGTAAGGTTAGAATCAGGTTTTCTGATGGTAGAATAAAAGGGATTAATGGTGTGTTGCATATCCCTGGATTAAAAGGAAACCTGTTATCTGTGAGCAAACTGATAGATGCGGGTGTGCAGGTAGTCTTTTCTGAAACAGGATGTAAGATGATTAAGGGTGCTATGGTAGTTGCTAGAGGTGTCAGGTTTGGCACTTTGTATAAGCTTGAAGCATACACTGTTGAGTGTAATAGCACTTCTGTAAAAAGCAAATCTGCGGATACTTCACTGGAAGATTTGAAGGTTTCACCTTCAGCAGATGGAAATGGTTTTTGGGTACCTAAGGGTGCTCTTTCGTCTGAAGCAAAGTTACCTGCAGAGAAGACTATGTTATGGCACCAGAGACTTGGCCACATTGGAGAAAAGGGTCTAAGGACCTTGAAAAATAAAAACCTTGTTGAAGGTTTGAATGACTGTAACCTTGACTTTGATTTCTGTGAGCATTGCATTTATGGAAAACAAAACTGCGTTCAGTTTTACTCGAGTTCTCATAAAACTTGTGGTGTTTTGGACCTTATCCATTCTGATGTGTTTGGTCCAGTAGATGTCTCTTCGATTGGAAAATCCACATATTATGTTTCATTTATTGATGATTTTAGTAGAAGGACATGGGTTTATTTTCTAAAGAGTAAATCTGAAGTTTTTAGTCGTTTTAAAGAATATAAAGCAATGGTTGAGTTGCAGACTGGAAAGAAAATAAAATATTTGAGAACTGATAATGGCGGTGAGTTTTGCTCTAATGATTTTGATAGATTCTGTAAAGACTGTGGAATTAACAGGCAGAAGACAACTCCGTATTCTCCACAGCAGAATGGAGTTGCAGAAAGAATGAACAGGACACTGATGGAGAAGGCTAGGAGTATGTTGAGTGGTGCTGGTCTCGAACAAAAGTTTTGGGCTGAAGCTGTTGCCACTGCTTGCTACCTGATTAACAGGTCTCCTACATCAGCTCTTGTTGATAAAACGCCTATGGAAGCATGGTCAGGTCACAAGCCTTCATTGAGACATCTTAGAGTTTTTGGTTGCGAGGCATATGCACATGTGCCAAAGGAGAAGCGAACAAAGTTGGAGAACAAGGCTGTGAAATGTATCTTCATCGGGTATAGTTATGGTGTGAAAGGATACAAGCTTTGGGACCCTGTTGCACAAAAGGTAATTCACAGTAGAAGTGTTATTTTTAGAGAAATTAAGTCTCCTTCTGTTACATTGCAGCCAGAACAGACTAAAAAAGAAGGTGTGATTCAACTTCCTTCTACACCTGAAAGAGTTGAATCGAGACCCCTAGATAGGCAAGAATTTGAGGAGAGCTCGTCTAGCTCTGAATCTTCAGAAGAGGAGGAAGAACCTCCAACTCAGCTTGTTCGAAGGTCTACAAGACATAGACAACCACCTGAAAGGTATTCACCTGATGATTGGAGATGTATTTTTGCTCTGAATACTAGTGTGGATGAACCGAAATCTGTAGAAGAGGCATTAGGTATGAATGATGCAGAATCCTGGAAGATTGCTATGGAGGAAGAAATGGCAGCTTTGAAAAAGAATGATACATGGGATCTTGTACCATTGCCTGAAGGAAGAAAACCTGTTGGTTGTAAATGGGTGTTCAAGAAAAAGATTGGTTCAGATGGAAGCATTGAAAAGTATAAAGCAAGGTTGGTTGCAAAAGGCTACTCTCAGGTTGAGGGTGTTGATTACGGTGAGATATTTTCTCCTGTTGCAAAAATGACGTCCATTAGATTTTTGCTTTCTATTGCTACTGCTTATGATTTAGAGGTTGAGCAAATGGATGTGAAAACTGCTTTCCTTCATGGTGATTTGGAGGAAGATATTTATATGACACAGCCGGAGTACTATGTGGTGAAAGGCAAAAGTAATTTGGTCTGTAAATTGAAGAAATCTTTGTATGGCCTCAAACAAAGTCCTAGGATGTGGTACCAGAAATTTGATACATATGTGTTGAGTTTGGGATTTGAAGGTTCTAAATCAGATCACTGTGTTTATTATAAATCTTATGGTGATCATTTCTTATTCATTGCATTGTATGTTGATGATATGTTATTCATTGGCAAAGGGAAAGGTATGATTTCAGAACTGAAGTCTTAGCTCGCTGCTAAATTTTAAATGAAAGATCTTGGTGCAGCAAAGCACATTCTTGGGATGGAAATTAGAAGAGATAGGGTGAACAGAAAGCTATGGCTAGGCCAGAGTAAGTATGTGAATTCAGTGTTATAGAGGTTCAACATGCAGAATTGTAGACCATTGAGTGTTCCTTTTACAGTTGGAACGAAACTATCTGTTTCAGATTGTCCTACATCCCCATTGGAGATGGAAGACATGAGCAGAGTGCCTTACCAGAGTGCAGTTGGAAGCTTGATGTATGCTATGGTCTGTACTAGACCAGACATTGCCCAAGCAGTGGGAGTACTTTCTAGATATATGTCTAATCCTGGTAGAGTTCATTGGGATGCAGTCAAAAGAGTCTTCAGATATTTGAAGGGTACTTCAGAGTATTCTTTGTGTTATCATGGTAATTCAGTTGGAGACATGACTTCCCTTGATATCCATGGTTATGTGGATTCAGATTGGGCAGGTGATATTGATAGCAGAAGATCCACTAGTGCTTATGTATTTACTTTGTTTGGTGGTGCAATTAGTTGGATGAGTAAGCGACAGGCTGTGGTTGCTTTATCCACTACTGAAGCAGAGTATATGGCAGCTACTCATGCTTGTAAAGAGGCCATTTGGCTTAAGAGACTGTGTTCGGATATTGGAATAAAACAAGGTACAGTGACAGTTTACTGTGACAGTCAGAGTGCAATTAGCCTAGCTAAGAACCCGACATTTCATGCCCAGACCAAACATATTGATGTTCAGTATCATTTTGTTAGAGATATGGTCGAAGATGGTAGGGTGAAGTTGGTTAAGGTGGACACTTTGATGAATGTTGCAGATGCTTTAACTAAGGCTGTGAGCACAGAGAAGTTCGGATGGTGTTCAGAGTCTATGGGCCTTATGGCCCCTAGCAATTGATTCATTGTGTTGACATTCCCTTCCGCTCATGCAAGGTGTTCGACAAGTGGGAGATTTGTTGGGAAAAATGGTGTCTCAACCTTGCATTTATGCGAGGTTACTATTTATAGTAAGTTTTTATTTGAGCACGAAATGGTGCGAAACTCTCCCTGAAGCTTCTGGTTGGCTAGATAAGCATTCCGGTAAAGTTGCGTCGCAAGGTCACAGCTAGTTTTGAAGATATTAAAGTTTTCGTCTTGGAGGGGTGCAATAAAATGTTTAAACTTAATTTTGGGGACTTTAGAGGCTCCGAAACGCCCTGAAAAGTTGTCGTAACCGATGAAGCTGGTTACGAGGTGATAGAGCACTTCGCGAGCTTTCCGGCGCTTCAAACGGTTCGTCAATCGGACACCCGGTTCTCAAGTTATGGCCTCCGGAAGTTTGTACTCCTGAAATAGGAAAAATAATTTGTATCGAATACATAAATGAGCTGTAAAAGGGAGCGACACGTGTTGATGTGTGCTTTAACATGTCATAGAAGGGAGATAAGGTCGGCTACACCTTATTGGGTGGTTTTAGCCCATGGTTTTGTAATACCGTTTGACGGTTTCTTGTATTGTATCTCCTATTTATGAGGTGTGTGAGATAGAGGTTGTGTGTAAGAGTCTTATGGCTATTGAGTTGCCTCTGAATCTCTGATTAGTGATACTCCTGCGAAGAGCTTGCTCTGCAAGTATTTTGTAATCTGTTTTGATTGCTGAATAAAATATTGAGTTGCTTTTGGAGGGTGGGGTTTTTCTCCCGAAAGGGTTTTCCCCACGTAAATCATTGTGTTGTGGTATGATTGCTATTATATCTATTTCTGTTTTCTGTAACTATTGTAATGATCTGAAAAAGTTTTGCATTACCCTCCTCTCAAGGTTAGTGTAGGAAGTTGTTTCCGCTACTTAACTTCCTTACAGTACTTACCGGCTCTCCTGCCTCTGCTGGCCTCTGAAATCGGCGAACGCGGTCGAATCTATGAACGAAGGCCATCGCTGCTGACTGCTGCTGCTCTTTTCTCGCTCTGCACTGTGATCTCGTGAGGGTGTAGATGACAATGAGGATGTCTTTTGCCCGTGGTCTATCTTATAGCCTACCCTAGCCCTCGCCTTCATTTTTCGAGTCAGTCTTTCTCATCCCGTGACTTTGTCACTTTATTCGGTCAATCCATTCTAGCCTTTCTTTCTTATCGAGAGATTGCCTGCAATCTTTTCAGACATTTTCATCCAATCTCTCAAGGGGGCATATTATTCCCATACTGGGGCAACTCTGTATCAGTTCATCTTATCTTCTTTGAAACAACGCGACAAGCCGCATTGTCTCAAAGAGGGGCAAAATGTAGACACCTAAAATTGTCATGTCTAATTAAATAAATATTTTATTTATTTAACTATCTAAGCCTAATTCTTCTATTAATTAAATAAATCTTTATTTATTTAATTAATTCATTTATCCTCTTCTAGCCTTATTTCTCATTTAAATAAATACATTTATTTATTTAAATTATCCTTTTCCTAAATTAAATAAATATTTTTATTTATTTAATTATCCTACTTCTATTTATTAAATAAATCTTTATTTATTTAATTAATTCATTAGCTTTTTCTACCCATGACACATGTCATTCATCTCTTAATTCATATACTACCTACCCCTTTCATTATTTTATTATTTCCTTTACCTACCCTCTAATCCTAGCCGACCTCTCTCTTTTACACCTCTCAATCTTAACCCTCCATTTCATATTGTGTCTTCTATTTAAGGAGATGCTTCCTTCATTGTCAAACCCTAATGACTCACCCTAATCACTCATGCTAATGACCTAATCACTCATGCTAATGATCTTTCATGCAATTGACTACACTACGATCCTACTTGCAACCACATTCCGTTCTTTGTTGAGCTCTTGTGCATATAAAATCTGAGAGCAAATATATCAAGCAAGATCAATGGAGATAGGAAGAATGGAGATCAAAACCCTATTGGACATGTGATGGTATAATCTTTGTGATTTTGTTTTATTTTGCATTGTCTTAGGTAATCTTCATATGTTATGGTGGATCTTTGTTGATTGTTAGGCTAGGGTTTAGTGGTTGGATTCATTTAGCCTTTCAATATTGTTATTATTGTTATCCATTTTCACCATGAACAGGAAGATTTGCACTCAAAATGAAAGAGATTTTTTTTACAAATCTTGAAAGAGTTCATTGATGTAATAGCATGGGGGTATGAAGATTTAAAGATGGTCGATACATCGATCATCACCCATATTATCCCCCTAAAACCTAACATAAAGTCATTTCGGCAGAAGCAACGACCAGTCAATTCACTAATAGAACCCTTGATTTTCAAGGAAGTACAAAAGTTGCTCTCTGCCAGGATTATTTTTTCGGTATGACAGTCTACTTGGGTTGCTAATTTGGTACCAGTAAGAAAAAAGAATGGAGAAATACGGCTTTGTGTGGACTTTCGCAATCTCAACAAGGCCTCTGAGAAAGATAATTACCCTCTTCCTTCTTTAGATGAAGTACCACAAATAGTAAATGGTTCACAAATGATGTCGTTCATGGATGGTTACTCAAGATATAACCAATTCTTAGTGAATTATGAGGACCATATGAAAACAGCGTTTACGATGAAGTGGAGAACATATGCATACGGAAAAATGCCATTTGGGTTGATCAACGCTGGGGCTACCTTCCAAAGAGCAATGGATATGGCCTTTAAAGATCTGATTGGAAAATGTATTATTATTTATATGGATGACTTGACAATATTTTCCAAGGTCAGTGATGACCACCCAGACCACCTCCAAAAATTATTGGAAAGATGTCAGAGATATGGGATTTCCCTTAACCCCAAGAAATGTGTATTTGGAGTGGCTGAAGGAAAGCTACTTGGCCACGTAATCTCTGAGAGGGGGATATCTATAGACCCAGATCGAGTAGAAGCATTGTTGAAGTTACAAATGCCCTACAGTAAAAAGGAGATGAGATCTTTCTTTGGGAAGATTAATTTTGTCAGAAAGTTTATCACTAGGTTTGTAAAGATAGTCAAGTCATTGAATGAAATGATGAAGAAGGATGCTAAGATCGAATGGACAACTGAAGCAAAAGAGGCTTTCACCCAGATCAAGAAATCCATCGTTGAAGCTCCTGCATTAACCAGCCCTGACTACACTCTATCGTTTTGCATATATTATTTTTCTTTGTTACACTCGGGGGCAGCCGTTTTGACGCAGAGGCAAGCAAGGGATGAGAAACCCATTGCATTTATGAGATCTCCTTTAAAAAGTGTTAAGGTTAGATACTCTGCTCTTGAAAAGCAGGTTTTTGCGTTAGTGAGAGCAGTCAATAAATTTAGGCATTATATCCTGAGGAGTAAAATCTACGTGATTGTCCCTGATCAAATGGTGAAGTCATTACTCATGCAATCCGAGCTAGGAGAATATCGAGGGAAATGGATGGCAATATTGCGAGAATTTGATCTAGAGATGCATCAAATAAAATTGGTTTGAGGCCAAGGATTGTCTCAGGCCATGGCGACTAACATCCCTCAAATCCAGTGCCAATAGTATACGTTTGAGTCATTCACTCAGGACCCATGGTACAGGGATTTGGTATTTATATTGTTGAATAATAGGTGCCCTGAGGGGTTGGCAGCCACGTAAAGACGAGCATTAAGGCTCAAAAGTGCCAATTATATGATCAAGGATTCGACACTTTATAGAAATAATTATGAAGGTATTTACCTTCGTTGTCTTGATCATCAAGAAGCCCACAACATGATTGAGGAATTTCACAGGAAATATGGTACAAGTCATAGGTCGGTGGATGCCACTGCACATCAAATCTTGAAGGCTGGATATTACTGGACTAGCATATTTAAGGATACTCATGAGCATGTCCATCATTGTCATACGTGCCAAACTGCAACTTCCAGAGAGAGAAATCCCACCATGCCTCTCCAACCAGTGTTTGAGGTAAGACCTTTTACCCAATGGGCACTAGATTTCGTAGGTGTTATTAATCCTAACTCGTCTATAGGACATAAGTTCATTCTTACTGCAATGATTACTGCACCTGATGGACGGAAGCCATTGCATGTCGGAATGCTACTACTGAGGTAGTCTTGAAATTTATCAAAGAGCACATTGTCGCCAGGTTGGATATGTCATTCGCTCTAGTATGTGACAATGGCCCTTCTTTTACTTCTGCACAATTGATACAATGGTCAAATGAATATAAAGTGATATTAAAATTTTCATCCAACTACTACCCGCAAGGTAATGGAGTAGCTGAATCTAAGAACAAGAACATCCTAGATGTCATTAAGAAGCTACTTGAGAAAATTTTTAAAGGGATTGGCATAATCAGTTGAGATACGTCTTATGGGTTGATCGAACCAGAGTAAAAGCCACCCTGGGAACTTCTCCGTATTACCTTGTTTATGGCCAGACCCCTGTCTTCCCAATCAGCTTACAAATACCCATCCTCCAATTAATGAAAGAACTTGACATTGAGGATCGGGTAGAAGTTCGCCTCTTAAATTTACTAAGACTTGATGATAAAAGGATTAATACTCTACAACACTTTGCCAAGAACCAAGTCATCATTAAGCGATGGTTTGATAAGAGGGCTAAAGTGAAAGCTTTTCGGATCTCTGACTTAGTCTTGTTATGGGACAAGGCCAAGGAAAAGAAAGGTGATCACCACAAGTTTGAAAGGTTGTGGTTAGGTCCTTACCAAATAGCCAAAATTTTAGGGGAAAACACCTTTAGGTTAAGCTCTTTGACTGAAGAACTTGTACCATTTCCCGTCAATGGTCAGTTCCTCAAACATTACTTCAATTAACCCCCACTGAAGCTTGACCTATTGTATATAGTAGATTAGTTGTTTCTTTTGTTTTGTTTGTTTGTTTCTTGTTTGGTTCTTGCATGTTTTGTTTTGTTTTTGCTTTGCTGCATGCTTGTTTCCCTTTTATGTTTGTTTTGTTTCATTTGTTTCCTTTTTGTTATGTCGGGATATACATTTTTTGTTCTCAAAGATTCTAAAAGGAATGTGTCCTTCGCAAAACATGTTGCCAAATTCTGAGAGACTTCGACTCTTTGCTATTTACGATTTCATTGTCATTTGGTTAATTTTGAAACCTTTGTCTATACTTGTTCAAGGTGGTATATAATGGTTTAAATATGATTTGATTTTTGGACCTTCAATTGGAAAAGGTTGGCTTGATAAACTTAGCACTATCATCACATTCAGATACATCAGAAAGTTTTGTAAGATAGCGGATAAACTGGTTTTCAAGTGAAAAATCCAAAGTCATGATGTTTCACGTTATCCACAGTGGTTCCCAACCTAGTAATTGGACTTCAATGTCTGAAAAGTTGCTTAAAATGTTATTAAGGAAAGAAGTCATTTTATGTTCTATAATGTTTTCAAAAAAAAAAGAGAGAAAAGAAATGATCCTCTTAAAGCAACTAAAATGGGTGTTTCAAGTAACCTCCACCGGTGTTATGGACTCCTGGCTGACAGTGGAACATTGCTTGACAGGAACCAGAGGTATCTTTGTCAAGGCTATAGACACCTAACTGGTAGCAGAGCTATGCCCAGGATAACATTGCACGAAACGCATTGGTTGGCTTCACCTACGTAGCTTGCGCCCAGTTTTCTCTGATTTTCAACATTATTGAAAATGGAGTAATAAATCATACGCACACACTTAAGAGTTAATCATGTTCAGTTCTGGACTTGGTTGTTTGTTCATTGGTTCACTCATCTTTTTCTCTTATACATCCTTTTGAATGATAATAGCCTTAGGTGTCGGGTTAACCCAAGATTCTAAAATTCTAAATTGCCTAGAGTCATTTTTCTCAGATAGTCACCATTTGTTATGCCTTGCATATCTATCCCCCATTAGTTTCCTTGTGTTGCAATATGGGTCCCCTATTTTTGCTCACTTTTTCTTTGTCCTTTTTCTTTTTTTTCTTTTACCTCGGAACTTCGGAGTCCCAGAGTCCTGAGGTCTCTTTTTGTTCTTTTTCTTTCACCAACCCCAGAACTTCGGACTCCTGGAGTCTTGAGGTCTCTTTTTGTTATTTTGCTTTCACCAACCCTGGAACTTCGGACCCCTAGAGTCTCGAGGTTGGTCTCCTTTTTCTCTGTTTTGTATTCTTTACCTCAAAACTTTGGTGTCCCGGAGTCCTGAGGTATGTTTTTGTTTCTTTTCCCTTGGCCACCTCGGAACCCCGGACTTCCGAAGTCCCAAGGTGGGTTTATTTGTCTTTTGTTTTCTTGTTCTTTACCTCAGAACTCCGGAGTTCCGAAGTCCTGAGGTGTGTGCTTGAGTCCTTTACCTCAGAACTCCAGAATCCTGGAGTCTCGAGGTGTGTGTCTGATCCACCCCGGAGTCTCGAGGTGGATCCTTGTTTGCTTGCTTTCCTAGTCCGAAACTTCAGAACCCCAGAGTCCCAAGGTGGGATGTTTTGTTTTGTGTTTTTGTCTTCGAGCTCGGAACCTCGGGACCCCAGATTCCCAAGGTCCTGTTTAAAATGCTCATATGGATAGGTTTGGGAGGGGGTATAAATATAAATAATGAACTTTTAAAGTTCATTTGTGCATTCAAAGCTCCTTCTTCCTTGCCTCCTAACCGCGAGCCTCCAAACTATTGAGCTTCCTTTTGCGTTCTTGGGCATTTTTGATTCACCAGATAGGTGATTTTTCTTGCTCTTTTCGTCATTTGTACGTTAGATATTTTTTCTCTTTGTCGCGGGTTTTTGTTTTTGGTTTTGGTTTTCTTCTTTTCTTGTTTTTTGTGTTTTCTTGCGTGTCCCCGCGTGCCCTAGTTCCCACCTCGGACCCCTGAAGTTCCAGGTGGTTTTCTCTTCCCTACCCCGAGACCCCGGATCCCCGAAGTTCCGGGATTTTGTTGAAGTTTTCTTTTGATGACCCCGGAACCCCAGAGTTTCGGATTATTTCTTTTTGCGAGGGAGTCCTATCACCTAGCCCGAAACCCCGGAGTTCCGAGGTCTACCTTTTATAAATCCTCATGCTAAAAAATCCTATTTGCTATCTTTTCTTTGGCTCGTGACCACCGGATCTTGAGATGAGCCTAAATTACCTACCCCAAAATCCTGGAGTTCTGGGGTCATTTGTTATCTATCTATCCCGAAACCCTGGGACCCCGGAGTTCCGGACTTCATCCATGAGTACGTAACCCGGAACCCCAGAACCCCGGAGTTTGGAACCCTATTTTAAAAAGAAAAACTCCCTACCCCAGGACTCCGGAACCCCGAAGTCTTGAAGTGAATGAACTTTTAATTTCATTTTTATAAGGAACCGATCACCATTTTCTTCTTACAGGTTCAAGTAGTTAGATGGACTCATCTTGTAGCAAAAGAAGGAAAGATATTGACAAACTTATAGCTACCATGAAATACCACTATCAAGGACAAGTCTACTCCTCAAAGTTGGACGATCAAGTCAAATGGGTCACTGACACAGAAATTTTCCCTATCAAAATTTAAGATATCAGAACCCAACTAGATAAGTCAAGATTAGAGGCCCTACACAAGAGAATTAAAAGATCAAGCCTAGTGGAGACAACTATCTTTCCGCAATCAGTGCAAGCACCAGAATTTATAATGACAATTGCTCAGTTCTACGACCCGAATACTAGAAAGTGCATAAACATATAGGGAAGGACAGTTATAGACTTGTCTCCTAACATGCTGGGATTCGTGTTCGGTATCCCAACCAAAGAAGAGATATTCCTCTCAACTGAAGAGGAGTCCTTAAAGGTATGGAATGACAAAGTTGTGGCAAGAAAAAGACACATGAATGAAAACTAGTTGGAGGAATAGAGAAAAACAGGTCTCAAGGCAACAGAGATCCTGAGGGCAGACTTCAAGGAGCCCCAAAGAGATGATTATTATGTTGAGCAGGGCCTTTGGCAAGCCTGATTGCAAACATTTCCATCCATGGATGTTCCATTTTATGACCACTATCCTAATAGGTAAACAATATTTTGATTGGCCGCAGATCCTCTCTAACAACATCTGCAAACAAATGAAGGAAGTCCACCATAACCAAAAATTATTTTTCACATCTTATGTCATCTGGGTGGCTGCCAAAGCTAGAAAGTTTCCTAGACTACAAGTAGAGGGTCAATTAGGGGATGAGAAAGGACAGAAGAAGCTATGGGAATATTATTCGCAACTCCCCCTAGTCAATACAAAGGCTCATTTGAAAAGAATTAATGATGCCTTCATTTTTCCAGTAATAATTAAATTAACAGGAGACACAGGATACCAGATTAGCCTGGAGGCCATGGCTATTATTCGAGAGTGGGCATGTTGGTTTATCCAAAACCCACACTCTGCTTACATTAGGGTCAGAGAATTCACAAGGAACCCAATGTTGCTTCCCAGATACTAAAATGATAGAGTGATTTTGTTGGGATATGTAAGGCAACTTTTGGGCCTCCAATCTCTCCTATCATCAAAGCATAAAATAGGCATTGATTTTTCAGTAGCTATTGGATACTTCTCATTCTCAAAAATACAGGTTGCAAAGCTAGCAAAGCCAGAGCTTAAAGATTTGAACTTGAAAGAATATGATTATGCTAGGGAATTTTATGATCCCTATGGGAAGCTCAAACAAGCTATGCCCAAGGCATATGAGGGACACAAGCCGAGACTAGAGGATTTTTGGGCCAACCTCCAAGATAGTTTTGAGGTTGGAGAGAAAAACTATAATAGGTTATTTGTGCCACAGATAAGAGATTTTGAAATTGAGACCAATCTCCCTAAAGACCTCAGGGATGATGGAGACCTACTCGATGCGGCTTATAAAGGATTAAAAATTGATAAGAAGCCTCTCTCCCAAATAAGGTTGTCTGCGAATGAGGACGTGAATATAGAAAATATTTCTCAAGTGGTCATCAATAGGACCAAGAAATGGCTAAGCCAAAGGGTAAGGCCGAGTGCCTCAAAGGGAAAACAGAAGAGTCCACCTCATGGGTACCCCAATCAAGGGGTTATAAGGAGTATGCTCGAAAGACGAGATCAAGCTCAAGATAAAATACGTCCACTGATCCTAATGAGGGGGAGAAGCCTCAAGAAAGCACTGAGTACTTATTGAAGAAACTCCAGGAGAAGATGAAGGAGTTTGAGCTATTGAAGAAGCAAGTCAACGTTGGAGTGACTAATGGATTAGGAGCAGTACCACTAGCCAAAGTCCTTCCACCAAGGACAGCTATAGGGTAGACTGTAGGAGAGGGTACCCGGGAGCAGGAGGAAGAAATAGAAATTATTGAAGGTATACCTACTCAACCACCTTCAACAGTTGCCACACAGGATCCAGGTACCAACACCCCTACACCACCACCAGTTAACATACCCACAGAGCAGCCTGGAGTGCAAGGTTTCAGGTCTAGCATCGAAGGAATAAGAGTTAGGAACATTGAATCTGATTCAATTCAGGAGGAAGAGGATCTTGATCAACATCAGCTTCTAGGAGGCGAGTAAGGAGGGGATGAGGCGAAGGACCTATTGAGTGAAAGATTAGTTCTAGCCCCTCAAGATCAAGAGGACCTCCTCAAGGACATAGCAGTCGGGCAAGGTGAAATAGAGGCAGATGAGGAAGAGATGACATTCAATGAAGAGGTCAATGGAAAATCAAGAGAATTACATAAGCAATAGGCTCTCCAAACCAATCTAGCCCGCCAAGTTATCTCACCTCAAGATCCCGGGCAAACAGAGGCAGAGGAAAGAGATGAAGCAAAGGAGCAAGCGGAGGTCCATGTTATAACTACAGATATAGTGTCACATCAAGGTGACAAGGATGAAGATATATCGCAATGGCTCGAGCTCACTTTTGAAAAGAAAAAGAGAAAAGAGGAGCTTCCTAAGGTCACTTTGCAACAAGTAATCACCGACGAGCCACCAAAGGTTAAGAAGCCAAAAACCATACATCATCTATCAAAAATGGGCTCCGGTGAAGTGATTGCAGATGTGGCAATTCCACTCCAAGCTGAAGGACAAGCTTCCCCTAAGTATCAAATATCCTAAGTAAATTTGGGTAAACAAACCAAGTGGGGAGAGTTGGATACTCTAGAATTAGCCACAAGTGTTGTCAAGGGATGTGTAGAGAAATAACATACTTCAAACATGGAGCTCAAAGCACAACTAGGGCATACAAGTAGCTGCTAATTGAAATGAGTAAACCTCTAGACTCTTGTAGGGCTGACGACCTACCTTTGACCTCATCACTGCCAGAGGGAGAAGTGAAGGCACTAGTGGAGGTGAGATGGGTGGCCTCTGCAGCTAAATCATGGGCCCAAGTAAATGCAGCTAAGATTAGATTATTTCTGCAGGATACTATGAGGATATACCGAGAGGCAGTACAAGCAGACGGAGCTTTAGCTTCTTGTTCTATGCAATGGGAATGGAAGCTAAGCATTTTTAATAAACAGTTCCAAATTTTGAATAGAGTATTGCGGTTAGGGGAAGAGACAATAATGGAGGAGGACCTCTTAAGATGAGACAGATGTGAAAACTTGTAGTCCTATGTGTACATTTTGGAGCTGAAGATTGAAATGTTTCAACAGTATATGAAGGATATGGCAAATATTCAGGTTCCTCTCCTCAGAGAAATTTTGAAATATGAGAATTTTGTAAAACATATGCTTGGAGCCTTCAGTTTAGGATTAACTAATATCGGAATAATGGAGCAACAACAAGTTTTGAATTAGTTGGATGCATATGAGGCCCAGCATTTAGGACCTTCTACCTAGTTCGATATCACCCTCATGGATAGGTACACATACTTGATCACCTATTGTCAAGAGGTGGTGGAGACAGTAGGGGAGTTAGAGAAAGGAAAGAAGCATGCAAAGGAATTTTTGAGGAAATACAAATTCAGAATTAAACATGCAGCTGATCCTCCTGTCCAAGAAGTCACATGCATAATTGAAAATTATAGAGATTTCATTAAAAAGTGAAGGATGAACATACAGTTGCTAAAAATAGCAGGGTTTTTGCATGACCCCCAATTTTGTATTTGCAACTACAACTCCAACTTAGGTTCCAATTTTGAGCAAAATTTTGCATGACTACGAAAACTTGGCTCACCCAGCATGGTCTTCGTGTTGGCATTGCACACTCCAATGAGAATTGAAGGTGATTGAAGGTGTTGCCATTGATGACAACCTACTAGCAATCTTGCAACATTGTGGAAACTGGCAGGCACAACCATCGGTAGGCATAGGCACCGGCACTGACAGACACTTCACCGGTAGCGACAACAATGTTCACCAGCATCCTAGCCAACAAGAATAAAATTTTCATTATTGTATTTAATTGTAATATCTTTTGTAAGCTGACAAGGCATATTGTAATAAGACTCATATATAAGTATGAGATCTTGTAAATCATTTGGATAGATAATATATGAATGGACATATAATGGTAGAAGTGATGAGGGAATATTTTGTATAAGGTTTATGATTATTGTATGAGCTTAAACCGGTACTGAACCTGGCATAGCAGATGCTGAATTATAGCAGTACATTATATTGGATTTCCATAATCCATTTTGTAAGTCAATGAGACTTCCTTTTGTATTTGAGCAGTAAGCTCTAGGCAGTTGGCCTTCCTGCATGTGCAGGCCCCTCTTGTAAGTAATATCCATTCATTGACCAGTGAGTGAATATTGTGAGTCACAAATCCCACCGAGGTTTTTCCCACACCGGGTTTCCTCGTTAAACATCTTGTGTTATGGTGTACTTTCTATGTTGTCTTTACTGTTCATATTTACTGCATTAATTCTTGTTTACCAGTACACTGTTTTGAAATGCAAAATACTTAATAAGGTTAAATATTTTGTAAACCGATTAGATACTAATTTACCCCCCCCCCCCTCTCAGTATCTTTGGGACTCATCAATCCTAACAATTGGTATCAAAGCTTGGTCCTCTATTTTCAAAAGTCTAACAACTTGAGGAAGATTCTGACACTGGTACAGATGGATAATTTAAGAAATCAATTAGAAGGAGCTCTTGTGGACTATGATGCAGAGAAGTTTACAAAATATCAAACTTGAAGATGATTTAAGGACTGCACAGGAATTCATTCAAGGACTTCAAGAGAATTTCACTATTGCTAGAAATAAGAGAAAAGAACTTCATGAGAAGATGCAGAGTAATGATGATGAAAAGGAAACTCTTAATGATCTTGTAAGCAAGATGAGGCAAGAAAACATGACCTTGAGGAATGAAATGCAAGACATGACTATGAGATTTTGTAAAGACATTGAAGATAGAAAGAAGAATGAAGATGACTTGACTAGGAGACTCAATGATGCTGGAAATGAAAATCTAAGACTCGGTCATGAAAATGATATGTTAAAAACAGATCTGATTCACATGGAACATGATAAAACTGAACTTATGAGACATAAGAGATTTTTTGAAAATGAGTTGGCTATTGGAAATCAACATAAAGAGAAATTCAAGAAAAGTTCAGAAGAACTTGATGGTATGCTGAAAAGTCAGAAACCTAATGGAGACACTAATGGACTTGGATTTGAAGTTGGTGAAAGTTCCAGTACTACAAAAAATCACGACCACAGTAAACTGGTAGACAACCCAATGCCTACAAATTTAATGGGAAATGTTTTAATTGTAACAAGTATGGTCATAGAGAAAATCAGTGTAGATATAGAAACAATCGAACATTAATGTACCCACTGGTCAATGTTCCAAATGCAACCAAATTGATCACAATTCAGAAAACTATAGAATGAATGTAAGATGTTATGTTTGTGGAAGATTTGGGCACTTATCTAATCAATGCAGAACACAAATCGGCATAGGATATGGAAAGGCTATTCAGAAAAACAATGTGACTTGTTATGCTTGTAACAAGATTGGACATATTGAAAAAATTTGTAGAAGCAAGACTTCACTGGCAAACAATAAAGGATCCAATTTGAAAGGCAAAGAGAAGGTTGATGAGGTAAAGCAGGAATTTTCAAGACAATGGATTAGAAAGATAGATCGGAATGTTGATGAGACTATTCGTTCACCGGTAGAACAAAGTATTACTCCACTGGCAGGAGACTCTTCATCCAACTGAAAAGTAACCCTTGGGGGTATTTCAACAAGTTGAAAATCATGCAAGTTTACCCTTGGTTGATGGTGAGAAGATGGACTTCTTCTCTACCGGAAAATGTGTTAAGTTTCACTTAACCGGTGAGCATTTACTGTGGTTGTTGGAGGAAAAGATATTATAAATCAGTGATTTTCCCTCTTTTTCATTCACTGAGCATTCAAACTTTCAGAGAGCGCGAAAATCCAAGCGAAGGCATCCAAAGCGAGAAGTGAAGCAAGTTCTTTCAAGCATTCAAACCTATCAGGCAGATTAAGGTATTTATCAATGGCTTCCTCCTCTGCTTCGGAATTTATTGCAAACTCTACTGTTGTGGAAGTAGTTAAATGCCCTAGACCCATTTTTAAGATTATCCCCGAGATAGAAAAACAGGATGATACCCTAGGAGCTTTTTCAAAAATTCCAAAAGGTGTTGCATATGTTGAAGATCCTAGAACCTATATTCATTGCCATATTGAGGAATTAGGTTCAGAAGAAATATTGAAAATGTATAAAAATGTTATGTGTGATGAAAGTGGAATTGTGAAACCCAAACATAAGGTTATTGAAACTTTAGGTTTTGTGGAAATCCTTGACATCCCAAAATTTCCTAAGGAGGTAGTAAGGATTGTGCTTAGCAGAGTTCATGGTGAATTCTTTTGGCTAGACTCCATTCACAAAATCACTAAGGAAGAAGTTAGGGCAGTGATTGGCTTACCCTCCACCAGTAGTAGGTCAGATAAAACTAAAAAGGTTCCTAATAACATTGTGATGACATTAACAGGAGCAACCTATGATAGCAGATCCCTGAGAGTGAATGATGTAAAAGATGTGAATGTTAGATTCATAAGTATGATTTTAGGTTATAAGGCCACCCATGCAAACCGACTCAACTTTGTTTCCAGTCTTTATATTAAAAGTGCATATGATATGGTCAATGGTGATGCAAAGATAGATATATGTGAGTGGTTAAATGATGAGTTAATAGATAATCTGAAAAGATCAAAGGAGACAAGAAAGGTACTTTTCGTTTTGGCAATCTCTTAGTATGTCTGATGTTGTATCTTACAAAAGAGGTTCCTGGTATTGGTAAAAAAGACTTTGGTTATGATATACCAATAGGCAGACAACTGTTAGATATCTTCACTGGTATGGGGACAGATAAGGATAACAATATCACTGAGTACTTCAAAACATTCAAAGCAAAAATGAAAACAAGAGAAAGATTACCACAAAGTATTGTAGATAAATATGAGAAGGAAATATGTTTTGTAATCAAGAAGGATGAGATATGGATGGAGGCAGTTCTTCCTAGAACTGTATGGGTAACAGAAATGGGATATGAGGCAGATGTAAACATAATTGAAACTTATGCCAAAACCTTATTAGCAGCCCCTAGAGAACCAGAAGAAAAGGTTTTTGGAAATGAACAATCAATAGAAAGTGATGTACAAACATTGAAATGGAGAACGAGAAGAGAAAAATACATAAGAAGTGCATCTAAACAAGTTAAGGAAAGTAAAGAAAATGTCATGAATATCACTGGTATAAAGGAAAGTGACTTAGAAGGATTACAACCGGAGGCTCATCTCTCATTGGTTGGTACATCCTCTAACAGTGAAATTCCTGCTGAATTCAAAAGAGTAGATAGGAAGAGAAAACCATCACCAATACCCTCTCCTCCTCCCAAGAAAACTAGAACACCAAGGCAAAAGCAACAGGCAGTGAGACCACTGGTAAAGAAATTAACACCAAAGAAGAAAAAGCAGCAATAGGTTATACCACCATTGGACAACTTACTGAATGAAATAACTGATGACAGCAACTTATCCGATGTGAGAAAATTATATGATACATTCACTA
Organism: Cryptomeria japonica; assembly: GCF_030272615.1. Classification (NCBI taxonomy): domain Eukaryota; kingdom Viridiplantae; phylum Streptophyta; class Pinopsida; order Cupressales; family Cupressaceae; genus Cryptomeria; species Cryptomeria japonica. The sequence continues at coordinate 45,075,326 of NC_081415.1, read as the reverse complement.
ATGAAGAGAAAGAAAGTATAGAGAATAGAATCATCCTACATCTTGACATATATAAGCAATTGTTAATAGAAGTTGTAGATGATTTGCCTAGTGAATTGTATAGGCGGTTAGATGCTAAGAGGTTAGCAATTATGGAGCTAGACAAGAAAATTAAAATTGAGAAACTTCTAGTTGTACATCCGGTAAAATCTGTTGAAGAAATTGATGAACTAATCACTGAAGCAAACAGAACAGTTTTTGTAAGTGGACATCAGCATGTGAGCCTAATGGCTGGCAGGGTTAATGAAATTTTAGAAGAAACAACTGACAAATGGGTATTTTCTTTGTTGAGAAAGAAAAACAAGAAGAACTGAAAAGACCTAAAACTTTCAAGGTATATCAAAAGGACAAGGGAAAAGGAAAGGTAGGTGGACTACCAAACATTAAAGTAACTAATAACCTACCACCACCTTTGGTTACTCCACCGGTACGGACTGACAGTACACCAGCTACTGAGAATGTGGATACACCACATGAGGATATAAACCCTGAGTCTGAAATTTTGTACACTATGAACATAGACACTCAAGAGGTTAACATTGTAGTTGATAAGGAAAGCACAGAGGAAAATAAAAATGATGTTGCTACTGAGCAACTAGCTGAAAACATTGAGATTGGGGTTGAGACTCAAATAGAGAGGTCAGAGAAAACTGAACATTCAGTTGAAAACATTGAGATTGGGGTTGAGACTCAAACAGAGAGGTCAGAGAAAACTGAACATTCAGTTGATCCCTTGGTTCGTGGCATGGTTACTGATAACACTTATGCAAGCATTGAGAAACCAATAGAGACAACAACTAAGATATCGGTAGTAGATAACATAGTGAAACAAGCAGAGAAACCGATAGAGTCACAGGGACACATTGAGATAGTGAAATTGGTAACCATAGAGAAACCAAAACCTTTGCTAATGGAAATGAAGACACAAACTGACCCACCAGAGGTCGAGACAAGCAAAGTTACTCTCACTGGAAGCACTGAGATTGTAAAGGTAGTTGGGCAGACATCCAGCACTTCACTAACAGAATTTAGACCCACCAATGTGACTGAAGTACTTTTGGATTCAATAAAGAAAATAACAGATTGTAATGCATTGGCCTATAAGGAAATTGATGACACAATTCCTATTCTTAAGTTAATTGCACCCAAATGCAATGTAGATAATAAGGATTCTTTGAGTCGGTTAGACACATTGTCTAAATATATTACTGGCAATATACTAATTGTTGATCAAATAAATGAAGAAACATTCAAGGAAAAAATGGAAAAAGAAAAAGAGAAATTCTTTGAGGAAACAATAAAGAAGTCCACGGAACACATTGACACTCTTTTACCGGCACTGAATAAAACAATTATGGAGTTCAAGGAATTGTACAGAGACACTTGTAAGACAAATCTTTTGACAGTGGATATTGACAAGGAAATTAGCAAAGTTCAAAAGGAGATTAATTACATAGCTGATAATATCATTGGTTCATCTGAACCTATATCAGTTATTGAACAGGAAATTGTTGGATTTGAAGAAAAATTGGAGAAGTTAGAGAAAGAGAAGGAAAGGTTAAAGGCAAAATCCAGAGAGCTTAAGTGCAAATCAAGTCCTAAGTTAGATAACCTTATCTCTCTAAGAAAAGAAATCTCTAAGGCACTAATTCTATGTCAAAAGACATCGGAAGAACAAATGCATCATCTCACCGGTACAATTCAGAGAACTGAGGCAGCTATGAAGGATAGTAACCAGTTTATTCAAAGCTTGAATTTGGTTTTAGCAGACTTATTCCAGATTGTAACCAACCGGTTACAAGGTTCAAATTGAAGACTGCACTCATTTGGAAATGTTTACAACCTTTGTCATTGATGTCAAAGGGGGAGTAGTAGGACAAAGAAAAATGATTACCAGAGAAGATCATCTACTCAGGGGGAGCACACATTTTTGGTAAAATTTTGGACTTCATTTTTGGATACGATTTTTGGATTTTTCTCATGAGTGTTGCCATCAATGCTAAAGGGGGAGATTGTTGGCATTGCACACTCCAATGAGAATTGAAGGTGATTGAAGGTATTGTCATTGATGGCAACCTACCGGCAAACTTGCAGTATTGTGGAAACCGGCAGGCACAACCACCAGGAGGCATAGGCACCGACACCGGCAGGCACTTCACCGACAGTGACAACAATGTTCACCGACATCCCAACCGACAGGAATAAAGTTTTGATTATTTTATTTAATTGTAATATCTTTTGTAAGCCGACAAGGCATATTGTAATAAGACTCATATATAAGTATGAGATCTTGTAAATCATTTGGATAGATAATATATGGATGGACATATAATGGTAGAAGTGATGAGCGAATATTTTTTATAAGGTTTATGGTTATTGTATGAGCTTAAACCGGTACTGAATCTGGCATAGCAGATGTTGAATTATAGTAGTACATTATATTGGATTTCCATAATCCATTTTGTAAGTCAGTGAGACTTCCTTTTGTATTTGAGCAGTGAGCTCTAGGCAATTGGCCTTCCTGCATGTGCAGGCCCTTCTTGTAAGTAATATCCATTCATTGGCCAGTGAGAGAATATTGTGGGTCACAAATCCCACCAAGGTTTTTACTACACCGGGTTTCCTTGTTAAACATCTTGTGTTATGGTGTGCTTTCTATGTTGTCTTTACTGTTCATATTTACTGCATTAATTCTTGTTTATCGGTACACTGTTTTGGAATGCAAAATACTTAATAAGGTTAAATATTTTGTAAACCGGTTAGATACTAATTCACCCCCCCCCCCTCTCAGTATCTTTGGGACTATCATCAATCCTAACACTTCGTAGTGCTCATGTAACCCCCATTTCATAGTAGTTAATTGGAGTATCAAGGCAGAAACTTGCAAGTTAATTGCAACTCCTAGTGTGAGTTCTTAATTTAGGTTAGATTTATTTCCTAGATAGTAGGGCATAAAACTTTTATAAATTGAGAATTTGGATTCATTTGTAAGGGTCCCCAAATTGATGATTTGTGGCCCACTTAGAGATTTTTAGAGTATTTTGCAGATTGTTAAGAAGTTGAGTTATTTTTGTTACGCATTCATTGAAATTAATATAAGAAGAAGCTTGTAGATTGCCTGATCTACGTCTATATTCTACAAAATTGTTCTATGTAATCTGGTAATGTCTATTATTTGGAGTTAGCAATGTGGTTTGATCTTTTTGTTTATTACTTTATGAATCATATTGTGCATGTCAGTGGTGTATGAGAATTATTGTGATAGGCCATATTGTTGATGATTTTATTTCCATAAGTCTATGAAATTGATGATTTTGCAGGTTTACTAGAGGTCCGTTGTTGAATGCTAACTTGGATAATATTTGATAATTTCTTGGATTGCAGGGAACTAACTGAGCAGTTCATTAAGTTGTTATTAGATTGGTTTCATTGTTATTTTCTTGTTCCCTTTACTCTTCGTAGTTTATTTTCCAGAGAATCTTAAATCACAAAATACAAAAAAAAATGGGAAGTTTGACCATTAATAACCAACGGGATTAGTTTCAACCAGTGGGCCCCTTTAATGGGTATAGCTACATCAACCATTGGGTTGCCCATCACCGTCGTGACCCAACTATAGAGACCTTGGGGTAGTGAGTTTTCCCAAACTCATTTCTTTTTAGGAGAGGTGGTGAGTGTTCACATTGGCTACCTGACTGTTCGTGGGTGTGTCAAAAACAGTCGTCAACAAATATCCACAAGCAAATCTTTCAGGTTGACAATTATGATGGTGTTCTTGAGCTCCAGTAGAGAGATGATGATGATTCATGTAATCTGAGTTATTGTGTTTGTTGTGGTGAAATTCATGTTTCTTGTGAATGTCTCTAGATCGTGGTCTATGTGTATTGGTGGTCTGCATTGATCTATGTGCGCGTTATTGAAGATTTTCTTTGTTGGGTGGCATTCTTCATGTTATGCAACATTCTTAAAAGTTGTGACGTGTTGCAGATGATCAAGACATAATTGTTGGAGGTGTTGCATGTTTTCATTATTGATTTGGGTCCAGACTATGTCTTAGCCGACATCATTTTGGTCCTCATGTATTGTTGTAGCATTGAAGTTATTATTTTGTAATTTGTATTGAGGGTTTAGCTGACCTATATTTTAGAGGTTGAGGGTTTATATAAATAAATGTAATAATCATGTAAGATGTGTGTTTGTGTTGTATTTGCGAGTGTATGATCAAGTAAGTGTGTGAACAATTGATTTGATCTTTCAAAAGTCTAAAGGAGAAGAGAGTGTTGTAGAGTAGACTGTGTGCTTAACTGGAACTATACTCAAGAATATGGAGATGCTATTTCCACAATTCATGTAATTTGGATTGTTGTATGAATGCTTTTGTTAGTCAGTGAGACTTCATGTAAGGAAATGAGCCTTCCCTTAAGGTTGTAGCCTTTCTGGGTTTCTTATTTTGAGCAGTGAGCTCTAGGAAGTGTGCCTGAATGCATGTGCATTCCCCATTGTAATATTTTCATTTACTCCTAACATGGTATTATCTCATTGTGGGTAGGTTCCCACTGTGGTTTTTCCCTTAACTGGGTTTTCCATGTCAAAAATATTGGTATTATGTGTGTTATTGATGTTGAGTTGTTCCATGCTTTAACTGTTAATATCATATATGTTTTGTGGTTTAAGTTGCAGTAATTTTTTGTGCAAACTAATTCACCCCCCCCCCCTCTCAGTTTGTTGCATTGTTGCCAACAAAATGATGTCAGCTAAGACATAGTCTAGACCCAAATCAATACCACAAACATGCAACACCTCCAACAATTACACCTCAATCTTCCGCAACACACTACAACCACCAATAATGTCACATAACATGAAGAACATCATCAGACAAAGAAAATATTCAATAATGCGCACAGTAATCAATGCAGACCACCAATATGCATAGAACGTGATCTAGAGACATTCACAAGCAACGTTAATTGCACCACAATAACTGCAACAACTCAGATTACAAGAATCATCATCATCTCTCTACTGGAGCTCAAGAATACCATCATAACTGATTGTCAACCCAAGAGATTTGCTTGTGGATTCCCAAATCATGAACCAATCAAACTGAGAACACACATCAATGTCCAGAACACATCCCACGCATCCGCAACAAAAGATATAGAAATTCTGGAGCAATATGGAGCATAAACTGGAATATTGAATAACATGAACAACTGAAGAACATCCTTAATACCGGATCTCAAAAATTGATCGAAACATCATGCGGACCTCTGCAAATGGGAATAAACCATCTATAGACAACATACCAGAAACCTTTTAATCTGCATCACCTCATCTGCAACACACAATCTAAACCAACTCATCCAACCAAACTACAACACTGGAATACATAGGAGAATATGTTGACATCAATGACAACACATCAACCAATATCCAACATGAGGTTCATTTTTAGCATTTGGAAAGGATGTGTTGTGATGTATTCAGGTCCTCTCTATTACTTGGAGTGGACCAAAATGGATATTTTAGGTCCGAGTGGTCAAAATTATGTAATATTGTTTATTCTATCTGTGGTCGACCTAGTCAAGGGTTTTAATGAATAATCTTGTATATAAAGGAGTGTGGATGTGTGAATAGTGGTATGGGATGTGTGTGAATTGACAAGCAATAGATGTGATTGGTTTACAAGTATAATTGATTTTGGAGATGTGTGAAAGTCAGTTGTGAAGAGCTTTGATGATGATATATTCAGTATGGCAATGTTTTGAGATAGTGTTTGAAGTTAGATATGTTTTTCATGATCTTGGTCATTTGACACAGTGGTTCAAGGATAATTTCATGATCGGGAGATCTTGTTCTTTTAAATTTAGCTATTCCTTTCTTTGTCGGAAGATAATTAGTCTCTTGGAAGCTTTTTGTATATTGCCCTAAGACAATGTGTCTCAGTTCTACAAGTCATGTATATCTTGCCCTAAGGTTGTGTCTCTTAGTTTTGCAAGTCCTCTCTATAGCAATGGGTTTCAAAGGCAAAATTATAACAAATTATATTCATACTGTGAGTGTGATTCTCACTATGGTTTTTATTTGATTAGGGTTTTCCATGTAAATCTAGTGTTCATGTGTTTGTTGTGCTTTGTGCTTTCATGATTTATTACTATTGTACTCTGTGATGTGCGATACCTGCAGCTGCAACACAAAACACTCAATAGATCATTACAAGCATGGTTAGCAAATCATAAGCAAAAGAAAGATAAAACTATGACAAAGCGATCTATCACCTCCTAAGAGATGCGAGTATGGATTTGCTCTCAAATCTGGATAAGCATTCCCAGTGAATTGACTACACCTAGATGGAGTATTTGAAATGATAATGATATGCAAAGATGAGATCGATTAAGCTAGATTGATCCAAGAGTCTAATTAAGCTAATGATGTGCATGATTAAGCTATGATGATGATGCAATTAAGCTATAAAAGAGATTGATTAAGCTACATGATTCAACAATTATGCTAGAAAATGATCAAATTAAACTAAATCTAAGATGCAATTGCTTAAAACAACAATGCTCAAATCATATGCATATAGTAACAATGCATAAGATGAAATGAGATGGGATCCTTATTGCTCCAAAATGGGGGATATTTATAGGATTTCCAAGGCTAGGGTGAGGTGGTAGGAATCAACGGTCAAGATTGAGTCTGAAGATATCAAGGGTGAAATTGGAGGAGGTTGAAGAAGAGGTTGGAGGAAGAGACACTTGTCATCTCTGTGGTGACAAGTGTCAAGGAGCTTTGCTCATAAAAGGGCAAGTGTCCAAGAGAGGAGACATGTGGCCAAAGTGACATGTGTCTCAAGAAGAAAACATCCACACCATAGGAGGTTAGGATAAAGAGGTTAGAATGTGCAAGATATGATAGGGTTAGTTAAACCCATGGTTAGGTGGAATGGGTTAGGTTAGAGGGATGGTTAGGTTAGGTAGTTAGAAGTTAGGAGGCATGTGGGTAATTTGAATTTAAAAATTCAAATAATAGGAAAAGACTAATTAATTCTCAACAACTCATAAATTGATTTGTTTTAATTACTTAGAGGATTAGAAGAATTGATTGAAGTGGGGGGGGATTAATTAATTTGAATTAATTAATCAAAGGGGACTATTAAATGAACCTATTAAAAAAATCCTTAGATTTATTAATAAGTAGATGAAAGGGAGAATTTAATCAAATTGCCTAATGAATTCAATTAAATTAGGAAGGGGGATTAATTAAATAATTGCTTATTTAATTAATTATCTTCAAACCATTTTTAGGTGTATACAATTACTATTGTGATTATATAGTTGTGGTTTTAAGTTTAAAGATAAAAAATTAAGTATTTTGATGGTTAGACTAATTCACTCCTCTCTTAGTCCTATGGCATGTTCAACAAGAATTGAGTGTCAAATGAATATGTGAAACTTGTACAATTGATTTGAAGCTTGTTCACTACCTTGCTCTTATAAAAGGGAAATCATAACCATTATACCTTCTTCAACTTCTAGATTTTTGGAGAATTTAGTTTTGTATTATGTCATAGCTAGGTGTTTATAGTAGAAAGATAGAATCAAATATTTTGCAATTGTAAAGAAAGTTTTGTAATTGTCTCCATGGCATTGTGTTTGGATCTTTTGGAATATTAAGAATAAGTTTCTTATGTTTCAACTCTGCAAGTAATCATGGTATATGTTTTGATCTTTCTAAGGGAAAGATTAAATTGCTTTGATCAAGATATAAGGGTCTAAATGTGATTTCAATGATTTTAAGATGGAATATTACGAAATCAATAATGGGGAGATTAATGGAATGCATTGATTTCATTCAGCCTAAGGGTTTGGAAGAATATTTGCAAAGAAAGAATGGATGTTAGGTTCTGATTTGACTCTTACATTGATAATGCACTAGTTAAAATAAAAATGTTTTAGAACCTTTTAAAATAAACAAAGAACAAATTTACTTTCTATTTGTAGTGTAATTAGGCTTTCAATATTCTCTCACTTTAAAGCTTGATAATCCAAAAACTTAGCTAAAGTGTAGATTACATCATAAATTCATGATTAAATTACATAGGATATTTATGCTAAAGCAATAACATTTTCAAGTGTTACCCCCCTTGGTTTTGTAGGACCAAAAGTGTAGAAGGTGTTCGCCTTAGGGTTAAACCTTGTTTGTTGGAAACTGGCCTAGAAGTCCTTAAGAAAAAAAAGTGGCCAGTCTTTAGAAGGTTCTGGGAGAAATCGATTGAAAAATACCAACTATATATATATAGAGATCTCTCTCTCTCTCTCTCTCTCTCTCTCTCTCTCTCTCTCTCTCTCTCTCTCTCTCTCTCTCTCTCTATATATATATATATATATATATATATATATATATAGGGAAAGATAGATGGGGCAATGGAAGGAAAGGGCAATGGAAGGAATAGAAATAGGTAAAGAGAAGGAGAGGTATAGATATAGATATAGTGAGGGAGAGATATGGAATATATATGGAGATACTTGGTAGAGAGGGAGAGAGAAGGATGGAAATAGAGAGGGGGGAGATAAGTAGAGAGATACAAAAAGAGGGAATAATAGGGAAAGAGGGAAAGATGGGGATAGAAAGGGGAATAGATATATGAAGATAGATATAACTAAAAGAAAGCCAGAGAGAGAGAGAGAGAGAGAGAGAGGTAAAATATATAATTAGGGAAGATAGATAGAGATAGAAAGAGGAATATATATATATATATATATATATATATATATATATATATATATATATATATATATATATATATATATATATATATATATATATATATATATATATATAGGGAGAGTTATGAGGGAAAGAGAAAAGGAGAGATAAGTAGAAGGAAATATCTATAAATATATAACTTGGAAAATATAAATAGGGAATATAAAGGGGGAGAGATAGGTAGAGAGGGAAAGATAAAAAAAAATGAGAGAGATAGAGGTAGAGTTACGGAAAGGGAGAGTGATAGGTAGAGTGGGTGAGCTCTATAGATAGATATGGATAGAGGTATAGAGAGAGAGGGGGAAAGATAAGGATAGAAAGAGGTATATATTTCTAGAGGCATATAACTAGGGAAAGATAAGTGGAGAGATGGGGAGAGAAATACAAAGAACTAAATAAAGAGAAAGAGGTAGAGATGAAGGTGTGGGGGGGGGGAGAATAAAGATAAGTAGAGAGGAAGAGAAACGGATATGAGAGAGGGAGAAATCTAGACAGATGGAAGGAAATAGAGAGAGAGGTATACAGAGAGAGAGAGAGAGAGAGAGAGAGAGAGAGAACTTTAAGAAACCCCCTATATGTAATATTATAATTTTCTTTTGAAAAATACATATATAGAAAGAGAAATATATATGTTTGTGTGTGTGAAGATAGAGAGAGAGGGGGGGTAGATAGAGACAGGAGGAAGGAGAGAGAGAGAGAGAGAGAGAGAGAGAGAGAGAGAGAGAGAGAGAGAGAGAGAGAGAGCGAGAGAGAGAGAGAGCGAGAGAGAGAGAGAGAGAGATGGAGAGAGAGGGATGGAAATGAGTAAGATGGAGATGGAGAGAAAAAGAGAGATAGAGATATAGAATAGGATAGATGGAGTGAATAAGAGAGAGATAATGAGATAATGAGATATAGTTATAGATGTAGAGAGATAGGGAGATGGAGATGGAGGAAGCAAGAGAGAGAGAGAGAGAGAGGGGGGGGAGGTGATAGATACACATAAGAGAGAGAGAGAGAGAGAGAGAGAGAGAGAGAGAGAGAGAGAGAGAGAGAGAGAGAGAGAGAGAGAGAGAGAGAGAGAGAGAGAGAGAGAGAGAGAGTTGCTTATTTTTCTAAATTACAATCCTTAAATATCTTTGCAAACTTTTGTTGGTTTTGTGAGTAGATTGAGACCTTTGAACACTTGTTCTTTGAATGCAAAATTTCATTGGTCATTTGGTCTTTATTTTTGGGTAATTTTTTGGATTGGGATAATTAGGATGACTTTTCTTGGTTGGTGCCTACAAATAAGAGATTGGTGTCTCTTGCTAAGTTGGTGCCTACAAATTCAGAAGTGGGAGTTGGTGGTTCTAGTAGGTTGGTGCTCACAAACTAAGTTAGGGGTTGGGATAAGAAATATTAACTCACTTTTTTTCATGTTTCTTTTTAGGTCTCTACTATCATGGAGATCCCTATAGACCATTTTATGATATTTATTGAAGAAGGATTAATTGTCATCTATATGAATGAAATGAAGAATGCACACTTATTTCCCCAAGGAAGAAACAACTTGAATAAAGAAGATTTGGAGATCCTTAAACAATACATGGACAAACATAACATATGGAAATTCACATAGATTAAAGAGACTCTACCTATTGCCAAGAAACACAAGTATGAGCCCATTGTCAAAGATATGGATCTGGATGATGAGATTGTTCCTCCTTTAGGAACTTATGTGTGTGATCAGTGTGGGATAAGAAACAATGTGAAAGGGTTATGGAGTAGTAGTTTATGCATAAGTTGATTTGTTTTTCTATATGTCATGGTGTCATGTAATCAATATTATTAAGTATATGGTCTAATATATAGTTATAAATAGGTAGTCCCAATTTGTTTTGGTTGTCGGTTCAATGATTCTTCTGGAGCTCTAGCTCCTTATATTGTAACTCTTTTTTGTAGATGATGTAGAAAATAAAAAATAGATCATGCCACTATCACAATCTCAAAACAAGTAATTTGATGACTATTCGCTTCCTTTTATTTGTCCACCCATTTGATATTGTAGAGCATCTTGTTTTTGCCCAATATAATTGATGTTCCTTAATATAATCCTTAAAGTGTTGTGCCATTAAGCATATCAACCTTTAATATCTTATTTGATGGGGCTTTAAGACTATTATGTGCTAGCCGCCTCATTTAAATGATTTTCCCTACCATTTACAGAAGCAGAAGCCACTTATGTCGCAACTCTTCCCATTTTTCCTTACCATTAAAAATTACTTTAAGAGTATTGCACCTGATACATGATATCTATAGGGCACTTATCACCCGAATGTCATTTGAAGTGATATATGCCTCTACTATCATTACACAACAAAAATATATATTTGACTTTTCTTATATCCCAAACTAAACTGATGTATACCTACACAATCTCTATCACGTAACATGATGACCAAATCTATAAAAAAATCCATACTTCATATGTTTTGAGGTTATAACTTCAACCTTATCACTACTAAAAGAAACCCTTATTGTTGAAACTTATAATTCTCAATGTTCAATATACCTAGATTTTAATGCCAAACTGCCCAACATACCAAAGCAATGATATGAAAGAGTTATTCTATTAATATACTAAACCTTTCGATATACCTCAACTTTCTATATGCACATTGAAGAGCACATAATTATAATGAGAGGGAGGTTGGGGGGTGTGAATCAATATAATAACAATTTTACCAATTTAAACTTTATCAACCACAATAGTATTATGTTTACGTGGAAATCCCAATGGAAAAAACCATGCCAAATAAATGCTTTTATATAACTTCTTTTACAACTTTAGTAGGTGCCAACCTACTAGAGGCACCAGCCCCTAACTTAGTTTGTGAGCACCAACCTACTAGAACCACCAACTCCCACTTCTGAATTTGTAGGCACCAACTTAGCAAGAGACACCAATCTCTTATTTAATAGTCACCAACCTACAAATTCTTCAATAGATGATATTGTTCTCCCTTCCTCACAAATCCGATTACAACTTCTGATCTTGAATGATGTATATATCATTCCTTCACAAATCTGATCCAAGCTTATGTGTTATTCCTTCTTCACAAATCTGATCAACACTCAAACAACAAACTTCCTTCACAAATCAGATTACAAGCATGCACAATATTCTCTCTCTAAGACTGATCATAAATACGATAATATCTCCCTTCATAATCTGATCATAAATATAACTATGTCTTCCTTCAAATTTCTACTCTATAGTAATGTATGGTATGTTCTTCCCTTCACAAAATTAACACTCTTCATATATTCTAATATAAATCTGAATCACATTTCATATTTTCTTTATATCTGCTTGTTTTAATAATAAGACATTCTACCACATTTCATCAACACTTCCCAATGATTTTATATCTTCTTTCTCCAAAATCTTATATGTTGCTTGTGTCTTTCTCATAAATCTTTTTCTCACACTCCACACACTTTTCAATTATCTCATATTGATCTTATAGATGATTTTTTTTAGAGACATCACCCTTAATAACAAATGGGCACAACTTTTCAACATATCGCACCTGTTTTCATTGATTACTATTATTTTCATATATTAATCTTTCAACATGTTTATGTTTATACAGATCGTTGTTTGACTAATCTCTTATCAAGGCATATTCGCTGCATCTATCATAACTAATCTAGCTTTGAATATCATGCTCTTTGTGCAAACAGTGACAGAAGTTTAAGTGCTCTGTGGGTCACTTCTAACAGAACTCTGTGCTATTATCTTTCATTCTTTCTTTCTTAATCTATGAGGCTTTTTCATTTTTGCCAGAATCTCATCCACTTCTTTAACACCAACACTATCCTTCAAATCTTGGGTACTGTTAACTTCCTAACTTTGATTAATATCTACAACATTTTCACTATTACTGTTGAACCGTCCTTGGCATCACGGTTCTTATCAGAATTGTCCTTCACTAATATTTGATTCTCATCTCTAGATATTAAGCTATTCACATCTTTGGCTTTAGTGGCTTTGAATTCTCAATGATAATGCTGCCAACAATCTTTCATACACCTTTGATATCAATTATGATATGCGACATTTCTTTTTGGCAACATTTCTCATATTGAAGATTCTTTTGATACTGATGATGACAAACTTGACATTTGAACTTGATTATTTACTTTAGCATCAATGACAATTTCACACTTTTGACATCAATGACAACAATATCAATAGACAAAGGTGAATGGAAGAGTGATTAAGCATCAATGACAACTTCACATTTTTGACATCAATGACAACAATATCAATAGACAAAGGTGAATGGAAAAGTGACAATATATAGAAGAGAGATGTGTATGAGAACAAAGTATTGTGGGAGAGTAAGGTGGCACTATAAAAAATGACATGGGAAAGGTTTCAAGTCTATCTAATGGCATACCTTCTCGCAACAAGTAGTCCAAAATACATAGGTATAGTTATCTTTCCAATACTATGATTCTCTTGAACCAAATTTATAGTCGAATGACAAATCACTGAAAGTAAAAATAGAGAAGAACAAAAGAAACATAAGAGAAGACAATTGTATGGGAAATTATTTGCACCGTCCTTACCACTACACTCTCTATAGTCTTAAAATATATCTTTGGGACATCATTTCTCCAAGTACAAGAGGGTAATCTCATTGAATGTTGTGTTTGGTGCTATAAAAGGACTCGAGGATAAATATTATGTTGTTGATTACATCGAGTCCCCTACAAATTTTAATGTGCTTTACAATAACTAAACTGAAATGTGTACAAATTAAATAAGTTTTTATTGGGAAAAAAAATGCCCTAACTCTCTTGACCCTAAACAGTAGAAAAATTGACCTTCTTGACCCTAGACAGTAGAAAATTAGCATTTAAGATTAAGAGTTATTAACTTTTTGAAATATATATATATATAATAATTATTTTTTGAAATATCTATAAAATTCTCACAAGATCGTTGAGGACTACATGCAATAGAGCACAAAAATTGTCTCAAAATCATTCAAGGGTACCAAGCATTGATGAATTTTCTTCAAAAGACCTCCCAAATGTGAAATCCACAATGTAGAATTCCTTCAAAAATGACCATAACGAGTGTAAAACATTTCCCCAAAAAATGTAGGCTAGGCCAAGAAACACAGTCAATTTCAAATTCCCCAACCAAAAAGTTGGGATCCTCAAAACCCTTGCCTTAAGAACCCATTGGATATGTGACGATAAAAACTTAAACCAAGAGCTAACCCATCTTCGTCAAGTCTTTAGGGGGAATAGATACTCTAATAAACAAATTACTAGAGCTTTCCACCAAGCCAGATTCTATTTCCTTTCTGTTGCCAATCCCTCACCCTCTCAACCATCACTACTCCGAGTTGTGTCCCTTCCTTACGTTGAAAGCAGTTCCCACAAGATTGCAAAAATCCTTGATCCTTCTCCATTAAGGTCTTCGTTGTGCTTTCAAACCTTTTTCTACTGTGAAGAAGCATGTCCCCCCTCTAAAAGACTCCAAGGATGTCTTTTTAGAGTTAGGAGTCTACAAGGTCGTTTTCTCATGCGGCACCCCCTATATAGGTGAAGTAGGCCTATCTTTCATCATCAAAATCAAAGAGCATGGCGTCGATATCAAGCATGAGCATGCTCTCAAATCAGCCTTAGCTAAGCACTCCTCAATCACCAAGCACCATATTTGTCTAGAGGACACTCAAATCCTATGTAAGGAAGGCAATTTCTTTAGAGATGAGGGCTTGAACATTAGCCTCTCTTGGCATCTGTTACTCTCCATCCGTAGGAACCATCATCGTACCCCTTCTTGACCTCACTCATCCTGTCTATTCTTGGTTTTCTTTGCTCTTCTCCCTCTTCCCCAAGTTGTTTCTCTTGACTATTCCCCTTTCCCCACCTTGGCCCCCCTCTCTTCCCCTTGAGCTCCTCTCTTCTTGTCCTTCTTGGGTCTGGCATTTTTATTCACTTTTTTTTTCTCTCCTTTATTAAGGTCTTCAATTATTATTTTTGTCCTTTTTTGTTCCTCTTTCTCTTAGTTCTTTTTATATTAATTGTGCTTTTGTTTAGAGGTGTTCCATTTCTTTTTTTTTTCACTCTTTCTCGATTTTTATTTTTTTTTTCAATCTTAGTTCGTTTGCTTTTGCTTAGGTTCTTCTTTTAATTTTAGCTTATTTGCGTTGTGTGTGTATATATATTTCTTTTTTTGTAGATTCTTTTATTTAATTCTTTGTTATATTTTGGGTTTTATTGTTTTCCTTTATTTTTGTTGTCCTGATTTGGTAGGCTATTTTGGTTTCTTTTATTTTTTGTTTCTCCCTTTGTCTTCCTTCTTTGATTTCCTATTGGTTTTTAAGTTTTAAATTTTTGGTATATTGTATTTCTTGTTTTCTTTTATTATTTCGTACTTAATTTATTTTTTATTTTTTATCCTTGCTCTTTGTGCCCTTTCCTACCTCCCTCCTCTTTTTATTAAGAATCGGGTCTCTTTCATTTCTTTGGAATTCTTGTTCATCCCCATAATGAATCACATAGTATTTCAGCATGATTCTAAACATATTTTAGACAATCTACAGTAATTTCTTCAAAAACGCATAATTTTTTACCAAAAAAATTAAAAATTGACTGCAACAATTCGTCATTAATTGCGATTGCTCATGATTTTCTCGCTACTGCTTCTATGTTAAATCTATGGAGATTCCTTTGCACACATATCGGGGTATTACTTTGACTATCACACATCAACAGGAATGTCGTTGGACACCTATGGGGATACCAGGGTAGAATGTCATTGGACACCTATGGGGATACCAGGGTACCCTATAGGGAAACTTGTTCTACATTCTGCTTCACTTGAAGGGATATTTGCTCCAACTCTTTCTTCACTTACGTAATTTCTAATTGCTTCACCTATATGGATTTTGTTTCAACTATCGCTCCACTTACATAGATTTTTCTCCAATTTTCGCTCCACTTGCAGGGACATCAAACCCTAGGTCTCAGAGAACCTTACAGCTTACCCATTTGACAAACTTCATAACAATTTTTTTTTTAAAATATTTTATTTATATTTTAATAAAATTTATATAATTGCAAAATGTGCTATAGACTGAAATTACAGTCATCAAACCATAAACAACAACTACAGTGCACAGCCAAACAATTACAAACAAACAAAAAAAACCAATACCAATAAAATATTCACAGCCGTATCGAGCTGAGTTGAAAACATCTGTTAATTGTATTCAAGTGTCTTATGAAATTTGAGGGGTTTCTAAGTGAAATTAATGTCATTGTTGCTCTCTGGTATTTTTTTAACTTCTTCAAGTGTTTTGTCAAATTTGAGGGGTTTTAAGTGAGATTGTTTACTTTAACTTTTTCAAGTGTTTTTGTCAAATTTTAGGGGTTTTTAAGTGAGATTGTTTGATTTAACCTCTTCAAGTATTTTGTCAAATTTGAGGAATTTTAAATGAGATGGTTTGATTTAACCTCTTCTTCAAGGGTTTTGTCAAAATTGAAGGTTTTTTAAGTGCGATTAATATTATTATTGTTTTTTTTAATTTTTCCGCATGTTTATGACATTTGATTTAACCTCTTCGAATGTTCTGTCAAATTTGAATGCTATTTCAGAAACTTTATGTTGAATTTCATTATTTCAATAAATAGCTTTTCTGAATGCCTGAGTCAACATTTTTAAATGTTTTTATCAAATTTGAACGTATTTTTCAGTTAAATTGATGTTAATTTCATTAACTTAACTTCTTCGAAAGTGATCTATCGAACTTGAAGATTTTTAAATTAGTTCGATGTGGAACCAAAGCATTTTCTGTGTTTTCTATTTACCATTTAAATTTTTTAATCGAATTTGAAAAATGTGTCAGTTAAATTAATGTTAATTTTAAGAATTGACGTTTTGAATAGATGTGATTTAAGAGACTTGTTTTTTAGTTGTTTAATTATATGATCAAATTTTTTTGTGTTAATTTCAATAATGTCAGAACAACTTGAACATCAGAGATGTGATGTATGAACTGTTACAGCTTATCTTTTCCCTGCAGTCTTAAGGGAGGACGTCTTTCAAGGAACTTCAAATGGATTATCAAATCTATCAGTCTTCATCCAACGTGACATATTTTGTCAAATCTTCAGATTCTTCCGATAAATTTGAAGCTCATCGGTGTTAATTCTAATATTTGCCTGAAAACTTGGCCGTTGGATACATCTGACAGAAAATTATAACAGAAGTAAGCAGGCTTCACGTATTTCTTTTATTTTGAATGAGATTTTAACTTTTTTGCTTATCCATATTACTATCGCGGATATCTTCGTTGTAATTTTATATATATTTTATTTTATTTTATTTTCAGTACCCCAGGAGTATCCTCACGACTCAATCCAGCGACCCAACCTGCCTTACCTTGGGCTTACTTAATTATTTTGGCTCTGAGAATCTCTTTGACTGTTTTGAAGCTTAGGGTGATCACTTTTTGGTGCTGGATTTATCTACAGGTGATTGCTTAAGCGATTTGGTTATTCTCGGAGAGCAATTTTTGTTGGGATTATTTTCTTTAAATAGTCCTGAGTCTTAAACAGGACTCGATTGTCTAAAGAACAGAAGAATTTCTTAAGGAATTTGAAGCTTTCTGGAAATAAAGAAGGGTTGCGAAGAAAAGGTAAGGGAGGGAAATAAAAAGGGCTAGGATTTTTTTTTAAATTTAATGTCTGATTTTCTTTTTCTTCCCATGTGGGTTGAGTTTGAACATAGTGTTGAAATGTTAAGATATGTAACCTGGGCCTTTCTTAGAAGTGTAGAACGCCGTACTGTTGTTAAGAAAGATTTGTGGGCTTCTGCGTTTAAATTTTTTACTAAGGAAGGTCCCGTTACATAAGGAATAAACTGTTACGAAGTTAATTGGAGTATTATGTAAGAAAATCAGTCCTTATTTTTGGGTTCTTAAACTCTCAGCGGCTGCTTCTGTTGTGGTGCTGAAAGATTCTCCGTCACTTTGGAGGATTTTATTGTCATCACATAGCATTATTGCTAAGGATTTACATTTTTAAGATAGGTAACTCCACTCTATGGGACCATAGCTTTAATATGGGCTGCCTGTATTGCAGCAGCGAAGATAGGTTGGATAATAAGCTTCAATCACTTCGTGAACGTTCTTCCTAGAGATGTTGGCTTCCTTCTTGCAACGAAGAGAATGCTCTTATGAGTCTCTCTAATCAATATTTCTTATTACTATTATACAAAAACAACTTGCGCATCTTAAAGGTGATTTATTTCTTTTGTTCAATCTTTTGAAGTACAGATCAGAGATGCGGAAACAATATTTATTTGGATTCATGGCTTTATAGTTGGCTTCATTGATGATAAAGTATCAAACAGCCATTTAAGATTCAGAATTTTTTACTATCTTCTTGTCAAAAAAGCCGTGATTTCATCGCAGGAATGATGAATCTCTTCCATACCTTGCGCATTAAGCTGTAAACCATCACCCCATAGGTTAAGGGAAAGCCCTGCTTTCCAGCTGACAGGGTTCTTTTACGTTGCTTCTTTTCTTTTGGCCTTAATGTGCTTTGAGTTCTATTGAACTACATTGTCAATCAGAAGTTCATAATATTAAAATAAATTATTTTTGTTAATATCTAACTTCCACAGTTCATAATACTAAAAATGAGCTTTTTTCGAAAAGCCGTGTGAAATTTTTGTTTACTTTTTAACTAGATATTTTGTTCTCTTTTCTTTCCACGGCTTAAAAACAGTGAATCTCTTATCTCACTAGTTTTTCTTCCCTTCATTTCTTAAATTTCAATTTTTGTTTCTTCAGCACAAGATCCATGTCCTAAAGCTCAGAAAGTGTATGGTCTTCTTATTAGATGTTCTAACAATAATATTCTAAATTCTTTGTCGTGTCTTATACAGTCAAAGAACTGTAAATGTATTATGCGTTATTCTGCATTTTGAAGCGTTTAATAGATCCTGTTGACGCTTCTCTTTTTATTTCACTTCATTTATTTCTCCGTCTGAGGCATTTAATTTTAACTTCGTGTTGAAGGATTGAATTCTATATTTGGCTGGTTCAGTAACTGGTTTCGTGCAACTTTGAAGCATAAAAGGGTTGAACTTCTTCTTGGAAACAATGATTTGATTCAGTTTGCATAAGAACCAGTTTACCTTCAGTTTAATGAGCATCTATGTATTGCTTGTTTTGATTGTCAAGAGATAAAATCATTCATCTCATAAGCTCTAAATGATAGATTACTTCTGATAAAAGCAAAGGTTCCCTTTACTTGAAGAATTGCCTGACCTTGTCATGTGGTTTCTCTATGAAATTGTCATTCTTTCTCTCTAAAAATATAAATTTTATCTAATGGTCGTGTTTGTAAAACAACCGTTAAATACTCAGTTATTGATTTGAGAAATCTTTTTCAAATTTCTTGAATCTTCAATCTGGAGTTGACAAACCTTTTCTAAGATTTCCTTCTTATCTCTACATATAGAAATGTATTTCCTTTTGCTCGTATAGAATAAATTGTACAAACACACTGTTTTGAAAACATAAACGGAACCCACAGAACTTTATATTATAGAATCAATGGAAAAAACCAATTTTTGAAATTCTGAAAGGCACATAATTTGTAACAAATACGTTCAGTGGCTTATTTAGGGTCAACTGTAAAAGTAATAAATGCATTTGTTCATGCAATTCTTTCATGTTTTCCATCCCTCTGTAATATGCAATGGGAAGGGATTTGGATTTCTACAGGGTTCTTGATTGTGGCTTATTCTAGTTACTACTTTGTTTCCTGCTTTTCTACTCTGCAGACTCTTGTCATTTCTTTGATTTCCTAATGCTTTTACAGGGCTAGGTCTTGTAGCAGAAAATTGTGGAAATGGACAATCTTAATCGCTGCCCTGCCAATTACATGCCTCTATCACCTATAATTTTTCTGAAGCGAGCTGGCAATGTGTACAGAGAACACACGTCTGTTGTATATGGCTCTGTGCGGTATACATGGGCAGAGACACTTGAACGCTGCATTAGGCTGGCTTCTGCCATCTCTTCACTTAATATTTCAAGTGGGGATGTTGTAAGTAGCTCTTTCCAGCAATATATGGTTTAACCTTGTGGAGATAATGATTTCAATTATTATGGAAACTCGGGAATTGATTCCTCAAATATACAAGGAAATCTAACTTAACTTTGCTACCTTACTAAATTAAAGAAGCCATCTTCCTTGTCTCCTTGAGTCTTTGAAAATGATTCATCATAATGTTTGGCTGCCCTGTTAAGCCTTGCTTAACAAATTACTTCCAATGGAATGGACCATAAAAAACCCATTTTGGAGTCATTCAAATATATATCTAAATTAATCCATGGGCGCTAGTCTATGTTTCCTTTCCTTGGCTATGTTTTTCTTCAAGTCTTTCCCATTTTCGTCTACTTCATGTGATGTCTATTGTTGACTACTGTCAACTTTGATGACTATCCAGCCAATTGAATTCAGTCATGCCAATGATGATAGTCAGTTGTGGTTTTGTTTCACCTACCCCACTATCCAGCCAATTGAATTCAGTTATGCCAATGATGATAGTTAGTTGTGGTTTTGTTTCACCTACCCCTTAGCAACATTGTAAAAACCTCTGTATCATTAGGCATGAGTTTTCCACTCATGTAGTATGTGTAAGTGTTTCTGGGACAAACTGTGTATGCTTTTTGTATCAACGTTTCGAATTGCACTCAGCAATCCATCACCAGGAAAAGGAAGAGTCGATTTGCCCCAGAAATACTACCACATACCTCTGTATCAATTTGCTACTGAAGAGGATGATTATCATGTAGTCTTTTAAGTTTCAGGTAATGTCTGAGCAACCTTAAGCTTTTGTTTGTTATTTGTACTCTGAAACCCGGCAGAATGCCTAGAAAGTCTTTGAGACTTGAGTAGGCGGAACTCCGTTGAACCATGTTACTCTGAGTGCCTTGAGTTTCTTGAGTAGGCAGAACTCATTAGAACTATGCTGATTTAGGAGGGTTGACTCGATATTTTTGGGATGTCTGTGTCCCAACACCTGAGTATCCCATAACATGACTACATGTCACTATGTTATTATCAGAATTTGTACGTTTTGGACTATACGACCATGAACCTCATTGAATTTTGTTGGTTTATCAGAACATCACATATACACTGAACATAATGTAGCGCCATGAACAGACAGTTGGCTACAGATCTCTATACACTTTGTTCTTGAAAAGTATATATGCTACTTATGTCATTTTTATGTATCTATCAGCTTGAAAGTGATGCATCATCCCTTGTGTATGCATGTATTATCAGAAAACATATGAGCTTTGTACATTGCTCTCTGCATCATAGAGTTGCTCGTCTCTAGCACAAACTTTAGTTTAGCACTGGAAAGTCTTGGTGCATGAAGGATGAGGCAATGCCAAACCAAAATGCTAATCATTGCTTCTAGATGTACAAATCAGGATCGGCATTGCTTCATATGGTGTTGCTGGCCATAGTGCTGATTGTAGTTGAAATGTTTCAACTTCATTACAAGAACTGAATATATAAGTAGCATTGGTGCACCGTAGAGTTGCTAGTCTTTAGCACTGGAAAGACTTGGTGCATAAGGGATGAAGCAATGTCAAAGAAAGATACTGATATTTCACTTTAGATATACAAATCAGGATTGGCGTTGCTTCGTATGGTCTTCCTGGCTATTGACAAAAGGATGGTTTAGTCATGGTTGGAATTGGTGTGCATTTGGCAATAATGTTGAGATTGACACTGTTGGTTCCCCAACCTACCTTAAATAATCTTTAAGGAGTTGTGAATTCCTATGATCAAGAGTACTGAATAGTTGGCCAATGAACAAAAGAAACAAGAGCTCTCTCTTGCACTTTAGGCTCTTCATTAACTCTCAAAGTTCAATTTCAGTGCAAAGGAGATATGAAAATTCACACAAAATAGGCAAGGTGTAAAGTTATGGAGAGTGACTACTCTATTCCTTGTACCTTGAACATTTTGATGTGGATTTGAATAATATTATAGAGATAATTTACTCTTTGATGGATTTATCATTTTAGAATCAATTAGGTGGGAAGGAAATCTCTAAATAATGGTTGGTGTGAAATGATTATTTTTATGATAAATGGAGATGAAAAGCGCCTTAAATAACAAAGTACAAGACAATGTTTCTATAAGAGAAACAATCATAAACTAAGAAACACGGAAAATTTATGACCATTAAATAATAAATAACAATAATTACTTTAATACCCTCCCTTAATGATCATTCTACTAACTACACCAAGTTGCCCCTAAATTTTACAAGCTTTTCCGAACTCAGAAACTTGGTTAGAATATCTACAATCTGATCCACAATTGAAACATATTGCAAAATCACAGTTCCATCTTCAACAAGCTGTCAGATGAAATGACAATGAAATTTACATAGAAAATCCTTTCAAAAACTTCTGGAAATAATCATTCCAAAAACTTTCGGAAATAAACTCCAGAAGTTTTTGGTCGATTTTTTAATAAAAATCAAAGGATTTTCTCTGTTGTAAATCACAGAAAGTTACAGATCGCGTCTTTGATTGAAAGGAAAATCATGTAGGGTTTCTCAAAAAATCGCGGAGGAAACGTGGGCTCTCTAAGGATTTGCATGTGGATTTGTTTCCTACAACAAATTTGCATTGCGTCTTCTTGTGATTTCCTGCATGTGTGGGGTCGAGATTTCTTCTTATTTCTTCCTGCCTAGGTTCGGCAAATTGGTTTGAAGTTCACGAGCACGTTTTGGGTCGTTTTGGCACGAATTATTTATAGAAAACATGGTCTTGTTTTTCCGCAAGCAATAGTTTTCATCTGAAAATTGTAGCAACGGAAGTTTTTTTCTGATAAAATCGCGCGAAGGGAGGAAGTTTTCGACGAAGGGTTTTTGGCGATTGAGAAAAAGCGTGGTTTCTTTTCTTTGCGATGCAAAAGGGTTTCCAGCAACGACGGTTCTCTGTCTTCTGCAAAGGAAAAAGGCAGAATCTCTCTCTATAAATTCAAGTGAAAAAGGGTTTGCAATTTTTATGCTAGATTTCTAACAGTTTTTTTTTTTTTTTGGTTTTTGCACGATCTTTGGGAAAAATTGTGGGTTTCCTATAATATTCATCACCTAGGGTTTCAAACCTGGGTATTTTAGTTTTTGTCGAAAAAAAATTTCGAATTGTATTAACTTTCGTAGAAATATTTTTCCAATTTTTTTTGACAAAATCATGGTTTTTGTTTTTCATAGATTCTTGCAATAAAATCAGGAGTTTTAAATTTTTGGGCTGATTGCCTCGAAATTTGTGCCAGGTGCTCGCAGCAAATTCTTTTTTAAAAATTCCATGGACACGAAGGGTTTCTACATTTTTTTGTGGCCATGCAATGTCGGTGTGAGTTTTTACCTTTTTTTAAACAAAAAACAAAGGTGTGTGATCAAGGCATTACATCAAGGATTTGCTGATTTTTTCACAAAAATCATGGTTTCTTGCAGCTTGTTTTGGGTCACACCTAGGGTTTCTAGGGCAAAACAATGTTGTTCTGCAAAAGTTTTTAACAATTTTTTGGACAAAATCTATCAAATTTTTTGAGAAGGTTATCTCTGTGTAAGATGGATGACTTTGTTACCCAACATCAAGTTGGAAGGATTGTGGTAAACTTGGTCTTATCCAGAAGTTCTACAGAACCCCAGAGGGTCTCAGCAAGCTCATGTCATTGAGCATTCTAAGGAGAAGAGGGCAGGCTTCTATGCATTCATGGCCAAATGACCTACAAATTATGACGAGTCTTCTTAGGGTGGTAAGAAGGATGGCCATTAAGGGAGGGTATTAAAATAATAATGTAATGTTTCTATAATGGTCATCTTAATCTTAGTTGTTTAGTTTCCTTTTAGGATGTTTTCTTTCATGTTTCTATTCTTAATCGTTTCCATTATGGAAAGATCGTTTGTATTCTCTATTTAAGAGCCTCCATCTCTTTTGTAATTATTGTAACAAATTATCATTTCATGGTGCCTATTTGAGGAAATATAGAATTAATTGCAAACTATCAGTAATTCTTCTTAATACCGTCCCAATAGGTAAAACCTACAAATGTGGTTTAGACAATTTATATCCTACTTAATAATCTTTTGTAGCATTTGTATTCCCCATTATTATTTGTGAAAGATTTGTAATGACTATACAAAATAATAATTCAGCATAGAAAATGTGTGAAGAAACTTGAAACCCTTAGATACTTGTTCTAGAGGCACACAACCCTATAGAAGGAGATAACAATAAACTAAAAAAATTCATTTATATAACTCAAGCAGAGATAAGCCTTAAGAAAAAGAATTGATAGAGAACCGTTTTCCTTTTGTATTTCTTCAAACAGAATTTACAAGTATTATAATGCATTTTCCTCAGTTATCCAACCTCCATTACAATAAAATGATCCCTTAAAAAGTAAAGTTACAAAGAATGGCCCCATGGATGGGTGACACTTGTCATACTAGGACCTCATGATGAGTTAGTTATGGACTGTCACAATACACGTGAAACCTTTTAGAGAAAATCAAGGCTTATTGCAAGCCGCTGACAAAGAATAACTCCAACTTCCTAACTAGAAGGAAAGCTTACTACACGTGGGAAATCATAACAATGTAGAAAAATATTGAAGGCCTGTAGTCCGTTGAAATTGTCAAAACTGATGAGATGGATGAAGAAACAATAGGAAGTTAATCATGTAAAACCAGGCTATCAGATAACCTCAGCCTCAAGAGTAACTGCCAACAAACTTGGAAAATACTTCCTCAGTTGGCCATTTGAATTTTAGCTTTGTTGCTAGCTTGTGTGTATGTGTCATATATCTTACATATAATTAACACCTCGGTCTCCTTGATTTTGCTCTCAAGCCCTTATTATGACCAGTAATTTATCCAACCTTATTATGACCAGTAATTTATCCAATTTTGTATTACACAAAATAGGATCAACTTTATCATCTTGCACAACTGATGTGACTAGAATTGGAGTGGTACTTTGAAATTCTGCTCTCCAATGCTCCAATGGTTTCATGTCACCATTACTGCCAACTATTGGAGGTAATTGACATTCCTCTAATGCCTTGAAATCATTCATTATTTTTTATGGGTCAACTCAAGTCTACTCTGATGTGCTGATACGTAATTCAATAGGCCAGTCACTTCATGTGCTTTCGAAATCTCTACTGGTGCCTCAGGGTTATATTTTTCATTCCCTTGAATTCTATTCATCATTATCATCCTTGGGATCCATATAATTGCCTCAGACTTGAGTTTTTCTCAGAATGACTGTCTTTGGCCTTTCTCGGATTATCAGAACAGCCCCATACATCACCAACCTTTTGCAAAATGCATGCCATTCTATGATCAAAAAGGTTACCAACCAAATCAGTAAAATCCTTCACACTGATGCAGAGCCCCAGGCAAGGTATGAAATGGGTTCTTCTACTCAAAACCTCCAACCAAGGACCCTAGCACTTCAAACTGACTTCATGGGGTGTTCAAGACTTGGATATACAGGTTCCATACCATTTCCAACTTGTTTGCTTCTATATAGGGTTCTATCCCCACAATGCTTCCTAATGGCTGCAGGAGACTCACTAGGCCAACTTGGTCCAACTATGGTTGGCACTTTTCCCAATGCATATGTGACTCACAATGTGATGTTTTGGTGTCCCCTAGATCAGAGAGACCCTATCCAATGGTTTATTTGACCCCCCTTTGGTAATTTAGTGAAATTGCTATTTTGAAGGTCTACTAGCCCTTGTAGCCCTGCCGGACCAGAATTGCTACTTTTCTCCCTATCTTTCCAAAGGACCCCTGAGAAAGATGACTGATTTAGACCCCTACCATGGATTACTAACACATATCCAAAGGGTTCTGACGGGTCAGTTAGACAAGGGTCTCAACCCTACCTTGGCCCAGAGGACTAGTAACCCCAATTAGGTCTATTTTCCAAAGGAAGTGTACTCCAGAAGTGCTGCCCTATCAAAACAAAAATTGGAACATGTTGAGGACATGAAAAAATCACAAACTACAAGGTTTTAGACCTTGGTGACACCCCAAACTCCAGATATGGAACCTTCTTGCATACCTTCACTAGGTGGCCACATGGAGTTGCCCACCTTAATGCATCAAACCCTTGCTCTTTTCTACTCCTAACCTGCAAAAAGATTTCAAAATATTAAAGTACACTGTTAAACCTTGCTTCTCCTCCAGGGCCATTGAGTGACTAAGAAGGATTAGCAAGAAAATTCCATATTTGCTCAAAACCCTTGGTAACGCTGTCCAAACCCAGCAACCTCCAGTAAATTGCAGATATCTCCACTTCCAGAATGAATCAAGACCTCATATTAGGCTCATTTGAAAGGTGATTCAATTATCTAACACATCCCACTGGTTTTATGCTTCTATGAGGTCCGTACTGTACGGTACAACGTTTATAGCAGCGAATTGCAGGAAAATCACAGAATTTCTATTGCTTCAAAGATGCCAAATGATTACAAACGACTCAACAAACCCAAAACAGTGGTTGGAATCATGATTTATAGCCTTCCCATCAGTTATCAACCACTTTTTGAACAATGGGAACCGTTTGGAAAGGATTTGCACTTTTTAACCAAAAATGGTCATTAGCAACTTTGACAATTTTTTGAGAATTTTGGCATATTTTAACCAAATTTGACACCTATTGAATCCGATGGTTTGTGACTCAATAAAACATGTTCAGAACATCCTATGACACCTATAAACACACAAAAACACCTAAAATACTTGCCATGATACCCCTAGGCCCATATGCCCATGGTGGCTTATCATCCTACCAAACCCATGACATTGGGTAACAAGGTGGGGTTTATTACAAAAGTCAACAAAACAACCTATCTTATTGTAAATATGGATGAATCAAATCATTATGCATCTTTTGAACCTTCATTTCCTTTGTCATTATTGCCTTGGACATGAGGTGCCCCTGCACCACACACCTTTTTCTCTATTACTAGCTTCCGCTTCCTAGCCCATCTTTAGTTTGTCTTTTAAGTCCTTGATCCTCAACATCAAGGTGTCTCTGTCTTGTTGAGGCACGCTATCAAAGGGTTGAGGGGGCTTCACAAGTTCTTTGGTGATTAATTTAGGCTGCACCATCATTGTTTTGACCGTTTTGCACTCAAGCAACAACTTTGCATGTTCATTATGTAGCTTATCAAAATCTGCTTGCAAATTCCTGGCTGCAACCTCGCTAAACATGGTAACACCCACAACAAAAGATACAGCTTGAGGTGCACGGGTGTCTGTCAATCTTCTAGAAATCAATTTGCCACTCAATTTGTTTGTTCTTGGTAACCTGAGGCTTGTTATGTTTTGGAGCTATAGCCCATATAGCTATTGTTTCATATTTTGAACTGAAACTAGAGCCAAAATATAACTCCTTTGCTTGCCCCTCATCTCCCAAAACATCATCCTCAACATCTTGCTTCCTAATAGTGTCCATGGCTATGGCAAAAGATATATCCCAACCTGGCGGCAACAGAAACCCACTTTCTTTGCCAAATCTTCTCCCCTCCTCAAGGGTCATGTTTGCACGGTCAAATTCAATCTGCTTTTGGATACTCTGAGAAGTACTCATCATTGCTATATTCTCTCTATTGATCCTCTTCATTCTTTCTTTGGATGTCAGCATTGGGCTTCCCTTAGATCAGCATCATTTTAAATTCATTAGACTTGATGAATTCATCATCTAAGAGGAATCTTTCACATGCCAATGCTTTGACATCTTGCACTGTCTTATCTCCTTCCTCCAAGTTCATCAAAGTTCTCTCCAAAGGAATATCAAGGGCAATGCGTCTCTTGGGCAAGGCAATGGTGTGTCTTATGTTAGAAACATGGTTGCCATTGCACCAAAAGATCAACCTGTTAATGCCCAATACAACCACAAGATTTAATGAATCCACGAGAGTTGCTTAAGCCATACCGCAAACCCGAGCACTACGCTGCACAACACAAGGAGATCAAGGGCGAACACCTTGCAACAAATCCCCCCCGCACAACACAAGCAAGGGGTTTGAACCCATGACCTTGGCTCCGATACCACTTGTTAGAAACACGGTTACCGTTGCACCAAAAGATAGACCTGTTAATGCCCGATACAACCGTGAGATTTAGTGAATCCACAGGGGGCGGTTAAGCCATGCCTCAAACCTGAGCTCTATGCTGCACAACACAAGGAGGACCAAGGGCACACACCTTGCAACACCTTATTATTTGCTCATCAAGGACACTTTCACCACTTCCCTCTATAATTTCATTATCAACCAATGGTTGGACAACTCCCTCCTGCAAACCTCCTCTGGGAAACCTACCTCTTGCAACTGGAACAATTGGTGTCCCATGGAATTGGTTAACTAGTTGCTTAATTGGTGATCCATGGGATTGAAGAATAGACTGGTTTATGTAACTGTGAGCTTACTCACCCTTATCGATGCCTTATTGCAGATTGTATGATCCCTGCAGCCTTAATTTAGTGTCTTCTCAAGTACCATAATGTGCACTAGTCCATCTGAGCCATGGTCTGGAGGCAAGAAAGAGTGACCACAGGCATACTTCTATGTACATGTGGCCATACTCAAATGAGACAGGTGCATGTCCCAAGTAGAATTGGAAGAATATAAACTGCTCCAATATGGCTTAAACGTTTTAAGTTTTTCTAAGCTTGATTATGCATGTCTCATGGACTAATCATTAAAACTATTGTAGGCAAGTGACATTTTTACAAATCAAATAAACATATAATCAATTACACTGAATCCTTGGCAGACTTGAGTGGTTTTCTTTAAGGCTATGTCAAAATCAGGAGTTCTAATGGTGCAGACGTTGAGTCATGAGCAAGATGCCCTAAATGTATAGAATTTTCCTAAGCATTGCCTTCTGTATGGCAGTGTTGAATGAATTAATGGCACTTGTGACACTCCACTAGAGCCTGATTACATATGGGAAAACTGTATAGCTAAACGATTCTGCTGTTTAATTTGAGATTCTTGATGCAAAGAAGACAGTTTTGGACAAGTACAAATTCATAGTTTTTAAATTATTCTGTCATGAAGCATATACCATAGCATGCAGACTTTAACTTCCAAAACTAATATGCCAAAAGATTTGGCTGCTCTAAATAAGTTCTTTGGCTTGCCAATGAGGGCTATTTCTTCTGTTTGGGGTTGCTGATCTGTATTCTACATGGATATTCCATTGCCCAATTCATAAACACGGATTTGCTTTTCTAATATGCTGTTCCCAAGTTCTATGCTATTGACTAAACACTTAATGCTCTAACCACCCCTCTTTTCAGTTGATGGAGATGAAACTACCCTTTTTGCAAAACTGCTACTTAATGCAGTTACAAAACTGCCTTGACAGGTAAGTCATGAAAAGGAAACAGACTTGATTATTTTACAATTCCTGCAACACGCAGAGGCCATAACTTTTGCATACAGGCTCCATTTCAGAAGCCATTTTAGTAAGTGAATAACTTTTTAATAGGAATCAAAAAATGTAGTAAAATTCTTACTTCAGATGTCATTATGCTAATTCTGCCCCTGAAACAAGACTGAATTTTTGAGGTCATAACATGTAAGCATTCTTAACAGTCGTTAACTCAACTGAATTTGATGGAATTTATGATCCAATTTTGGGTTATGGCCATGTTACATGATCCGACTAGGATAGATTTCCTGTGGAATCTTCCCAAGCCAATCCATATTGGCTCGTTGTGAATTCCTGGCTACTTGGACACATATAAGTTTTAAACTGTTTATGTCATAGAGTCCTGCAACTTTGGGATGTGCACATGCCACTTTGTATGAATTAAAACAATTGGATTATAGTTATACACGAGTATGATGATACAATTTTAATATGACATACAGAATAATGAGCTTTCTTTCTAGTTTAAATCATACACAATGATCATCCATAGATTTGTATAATATCATGGATTGATAGCCTTTCAAAAGATGCTGAAACATCATGAAACACTGACATGCATGTAAACTGATCTTTTCATCGTCATTTACTCCTTCAGGTTGCAGTAGTGGCTCCCAATATCCCAGCAATGTACGAGCTGCAATTCGGAGTGCCAATGGCAGGGGCAGTGCTCTGTTGCTTAAACATCCGTCATGATGCACGCACAATGTCTGTGCTTCTGAGACACTCCAAGGCAAAGGTTATTTTTGTAGACTTTCAGTTCTTAGAAGTTGCTCATGAAGTTTTAAATCTATTCTCACAACATAAAAATGCAAAGATGCCTATTCTGGTACTGATTCCTGAACTGAATAGTAGACAAAATTTCCAAAATACAGACCCTGCATACTTAACTTATGAAAGCCTTCTGAGCAATGCGGACAAAAACTTTGAAACAAGGTGGCCTGACGATGAATGGGATTCCATTGCACTAAATTACACGTCTGGCACTACCTCCAGCCCAAAGGGAGTTGTATTTAGTCACAGAGGTGCTTATCTCAATTCCCTTGCATGTGTTTTATTATGTGAAATGGCATCCATGCCTGTATATCTATGGACAGTCCCAATGTTCCACTGCAATGGATGGTCATTTGCATGGGCCATAGCTGCACAGGGTGGCACAAATGTCTGCCTAAGAAATGTAACAGCAAGTGCAATATTTGATGCCATTGTAGAGCACAAAGTTACCCACTTAAGCGGTGCACCAACAGTGTTAAACATAATTGCAAACGCCCAACCCCACGAAATAAAGCCTGTTACACACAGTGTACAGATGGTAACTGGTGGTGCCCCGCCACCAGCAGCAATGCTGTATACCATGACTAAGCTTGGCTTCCATATGGTTCACTCATATGGCCTCACTGAAACATATGGCCCCTCATCTGTCTGTGCATGGAAACCCCAATGGGACTCTCTGCCACAAGAACAGCAGGCCAAGTTGAAGGCTAGACAAGGTGTCCCACACCTTGGTCTGTGGGGTATTGATGTTAAGAATCCAGAAACTATGGAAAGTGTTTATGCTGATGGGAAAACAATTGGGGAGGTCATGATCAAGGGAAATACCGTCATGAAGGGGTACTTTAATGATGTAGCTGCCACTGAGGCTGCTTTTGATGGGGGTTGGTTCAGGACAGGTGATTTAGGGGTCATGCATCCTGATGGGTATATTGAGCTCAAGGACCGGTCCAAGGATATTATTATCTCGGGGGGTGAAAATGTGAGTACTATTGAGGTTGAATCTATTCTATACGATCATCCAGAGATACTTGAGGCTGCCGTTGTGGGGCGCCCGGATGAGTTCTGGGGGGAAACCCCTTGCGCCTTTGTGAAGCTCAAGGAACCCAAGCAGGTTACTGCAGAAAGTATCATTGCCTTTTGTCGTGCAAGATTGCCACATTTTATGGCTCCAAAAACTGTGATATTTCAGGATCTGCCTAGGTCTTCGACAGGGAAAGTTCAGAAGGTTGAACTTAAACAAAAGGCAAAGGCTCTGGGGAGCATCACAAAGCCTCAGAGCAAACTCTAAACGGGCTCTTTCTATGTATGTGCTACAAGGTATGGACCCATCATGTTGATATATCTGTATATCTTGTCAGCCCATTGTTTCATTTGGTAAAGATATGATTGTAAAGTCTGGACTCTGAATTGTGGAGTTTATCCTTTCAGATAATAGCCCAATAAAGGGGATTTCTTAATATATTTATTTTCGAAATAAAAATTATTTTAAAACAGACATTCATCACCGGAACAAAGCATTTACCAGTTTTCATTGCGCTTGCCTTCATACAGAGATGTCATTCACAGCTCCATCAAACAAAAATACTGAAGCGCTATAAAAGCAACCGTCGATGTGTACTAATATGTTTTAACATATATCATATTGTTTATAACTGCAGAAGCATTATAATTGGTTAGATTCAATCATGACAACTTTATGAGCCCAAACCGGTGCAGCTGCTCCTTTGCATAATTATTATTGCTCACTTGGTGGCCCCGGAGAAGGCTAAATCTGAAGTGTCCTCGGCAGGCAATGCAGAGAGATATTGTAAACTTCTGCAGTTTAGGGTTCCGTGGAAAAAAACATCTTCCTTAATTTTACAAGTTGAACTACCATTTCTCAAAAAACTTGCCTATCAAACGTAGCACCCACTGCAAATTTATTAGGTTGGAGTTTTATGGAGTACAGCTTCCAAAAAAAAGTTGGAGCTGCTGAGATTTTTTAGAAAATTTTAAAGCTACTGATCTCATGAATTTTGTAGTGTAATTTAGCTTAAAAATTGAAGCTTTCAAATTTAAGGAAGCTGGTTTCATGAATATGATATCTTTGTAAGTGCATAATAAAAACAAATAAAGATAATTCATTTATCTCTAAAATTATTTTTTAATAGAAATTAAATTTGAGAGAGGTGGGGCAATTTCTAACCCCATGTCCCCATGCGACAAATTTAAGCAGCTGGAATTAAGCTCCATATTTTGCTTATGAATTTTATTTGTACAAAATATTACCAATAATTTCATTTACAAAATGATTAAGAAGATTGCATAAAAATAAGCAACCATTTGACTATCCATGGAGCCACCTGCTCCACAAATTGCTCCTTAAAAAGTTGAGCACTACTAGCCAAAATAAGCTAAACAGCAGCATGGGGATTGCCCTAACCCCACCTTTTTTCATAGCTCAAATTTGTAGGCCTAAAACATAGGGGCTTCTAATTTTATTTTTTAAGATTTCAAATAATCTACCAACACTTTTTTTGCATGAGACCACCTCTTCCTAAAAAATAGAGCTCAAGCCCCCCTCATGGGACCTCTACCTTGATTTTCAGATGAATATTATCAATTTTACCGTTGAAAGAATTAATATGTTTCATGGGACTACCTACTTCTTACAAATATGAGCCAGTAAATTTTAGCTATACATAGTCAAGTGGGGTGAGATGTTGCATTTTAGTTATAGTGTAAGAGAAGATAGTGCATAGTGACTAGCAATTGCAAATAATGTCTAGATGGGTCCATCCATAGGTATTCGTAATGACTAATTTTTAATTAGATGGAAAATTATCATAGTAGAATTTATAACATATATTCGAAGGAGTTGGAGTACATTTTTTATTGAATTGTCTATTAAATAGTACATTATTGATTGAATTGTCTAGTAAATAGAGGTTGATACTACATTTATACAATCATCTTCCTTTCTCTCATGCAGAGATACACACTAATTTGCATAACAATTATTGTCCCTTTATTTACCTAAATCTCTTTTATCCCTCCTCTCTCTCTCTATCTCCCCCCCTCTCTTTGACCCTCTACCTCTTCCTAGACCTATATATATATATATATATATATATATATATATATATATATATATATTGATTTCTCACTATCACTCTCATCCATATCTATCTCTGCATATTTCTCCTTAAATCTCTCCCTCATCATCTCTGTAGACACCTACAAATGTCTCGTCAATCATACACTAATTATTCATCTTAATTAATTAAATAATTATTTAATTATTTAATTAAGATAATTATTTATTCTTCTAAATTAATTTAATCATCATCAAATCTACATTATTGATTATTCAGTTCTAACTTCATTAGTTAATCATTTAACCCTTTCTTAATATTAATTAAATATTTGTTATTTAATTAATTGCAATTTAAACCTTTAATTAAATAATCTTTATTATTTAATTAAATACCATTTCTAATAGTTAATTAATTTCTTTCAATTATTTAATTATCTAATTCAAATTCTGATTCAAAATTCCCCAAATTCCAATTTCAACTAATTTCAATACATGTGCATTTCAATTTCATGATTTCGAAAATTCAAATTCAAATCAAATGCAAAATCAAATTGAATTTCAAATAAAAAATCCTATAGCACATGTTAAAATTATAACTGATTAGTCAATTTTGTTATCTCATCAGTTAACTCTTCAATCTCTTTTTCAACTCCAAATTAGTTTTTTCTAACATGCAATCAAATCAGTCATCTCCCTAGTTAACTCTATTAACTAATCAATCTATCTAGTCATTTATTTAATCTATTCACTTAACAATTCAATCAATCCAGTTCAATTATCAATCAACTTTTGAGCTCACTTGAGTTCCACCCCTCAATCAATCTTCTCCAAAAATCTATAAATTGAGAATCAATTCTCCATTTTCAACAATCACAAACTTCGAATCTGTGTCATTTTGCAGGTTAGCAGTGCAATATCTGAGAGCCAGCATTACTCAAGGAAGAGAAGAACAATGGAAGCGATTTGCATCTATGCAATAAGGGGCTTTAATTGAGTTTATTTTATAGCCTTATTGTATTGAATGCATGCTTTTATCGATGTTTTGTAATTTGTTAATTAGATATGATTCATGATTTCTTATAATTCTAATTAGCAATGATGAATTTTACTCTTAGTGAACCCGACGTGAACCCACAATAACTAATTTTTGTGCATTTTTCTATGCTTTTTGCAAATTTTTGGTACAAAATTTTGCAGACGTATTTATCATTTCGCATTAGTTCCAATAGAATTTTGCATGCATATTGATACTATTTCACATCAGTGTAGACATTGTTTCGCATCCGTCTTGGGTAAAAAACATAGTAGAGAGATTAATTTGCTTCGGCTCGCGATCATTTTCTCTTTCTAATCGTCATTATTTTCTATGATTCTGGAAATTGTGTTGATTAGTTTTATGATTTGTCTAAAATACATCTAACCCATGGCATGCAAGGTGAGATTTAAAATTTCAGGATCTAGAAGACGAGTGGAGCAAAAAAGACAGCAGAATAATTTCTAAAAGACTTTAAAAGTAGTGACAGAAAGGGAATAAATTTACCAAATTGATTTTTTTTCGATATTGAAAACTTGTCCTAGGCTATGTTTGGAAATACAAGACAATACAAGGGACAAATTTGAGATTTTAGCTCTCTGTTTTGTTATAATTCTAATCTAACTCTCTGTTTTTGCAGGCATTTTTATTTTTATCTTTGTTGTGTTTATGTTTTGCATACGTCCAGATTTTATTTCGCATTCATTCTAATTTCATTTCACATGCATTTTGTCATAAATTCACATTAGTATTGTTGGTATTTCGCATGCATCTTGGCATCATTTCACATTTGTTTTGATAAGATTTCGCATAAGACTAGTAAAAATATTTTTTTGATTTTGGCTCGGGTTCTGCATTCTTGCTTTGATTTTGGTGCTTCTAACATTCTGTTTGTAGCCTATGGTGAGGAAAACAGGGAAGATTCGGTATGTCCAAGATTTTTCTCCAAACTACTAACATGTGTGATTGCAGTATCTTTTAGATTTTAATTCACACTTTATTTGGTGCTTAAAATGGACATGCATGCAATTCACACTTCATTTGGTACTTAAAATGAACATGCATGTAGTTCACGCTTCATTTGGTGCTTAAAATAGACGTGCATGCAATTCATGTGCTTCATTTGGTGCTTAAAATGAACATGTACGTTGCAATTCACACTTCATTTGGTGCTTAAAACAGACATGCACGATGCAATTCACACTTCATTTGGTGCTTAAAATAGACATGCATGCAATTCACACTTTGTTTTGATGCTATAAAATTGACATGGGGATGCAATTGATACTGTAATTGGAAATCATAAAATGGACGTGCATGCAATCTCACACTTTAATTTGGGCTTAAAATTGGACATGTATCTATCTTATGATTAGCTTAATTCACACATTGTGATATCTTAAGGAAAGAACTTTTGAGCACTTGCTCACTGTCTATAGTGGTCTTACTACTAAAACACATTATCCTCTTCCCTAGCTTTCATGGACCTGGGTGCAAGAGAAAAGTGTTAGTGACACTCAAAAATTTCTTTTTTAGAAAAAGGGATTGCCTTTTGAGACGCCCTGCTGGCTCTTTAGAAGGGAACAACCCAAGCGGTACTCTCTTTTGGTCCACTATATAAATATTCATGATTTTGGCGAAAACCATAAATCAACTGGTGTCATTGTGTTATACCGATGGTTTCCCTCAATATCTACATGAAAATACCTTTGTGGTCTTGACGAAATTCAAAATCCCTTGGTGCTTGTGTGACAGATGGATAAAAACTTATGTTCTACAGGTTAGGATATCTCTTAAATGAGATAGCCACTGCATGTATAACCACCTAATTACCCTAAAATTTCCCCCACTACGAACCAATCTAGTTACCAAAATCCTTACATTTAATGGTTTTGGGTGTGCGAATTGTACCCCATAGACACCCCTCATGTACTCTTCATAATGAGACAGAAATTCTCTTGTGAGAATATCTTCGGAGTAAGAGAAACTAGTATGCCTAAGAAGTGTGTGTTGTGGAGTGGAGCCAGTGCTACCAAATTCTCTATCTATCCATTTTGCTTGGGTATTTTATTGTACGGGCCCCATTGAATGGTTTGCACTTTCTAGCCCAGGATTGTGTTTTCAATGTTCTATTAATCACTCATGTTTTGACCAGTAAAAGATCTATCAAATTTGGGCTAATCCAAGCCCTTTCTTACGTAACTCTAGTTCTTAGAGCGTGTCAAAACGAATTCAATTGGCCATACTCATCTATATACTGTGTTTTAAAAAATCTCTCACAATATAAAAATTTGTCACTCAAATAAAGCTGCCTCAAACGAAGAAACAAACTTGCAAACAAAGTCCTCATGGCGAAGCAAAACAAAAACATCTTTTTCAAATCCTTTGTGATCATAGGTTTTTCCATAGTCCATAAGTCTCATAGTCCTTGCATAGCTCTCATATCACATAGTCTTTGCATAGTCTATAAATAGTCTTCATTTTGCACTCAGAATCAAGTCCAAGCTTGTATTGCATAATCTTAATTTATTCCTTTAGCTTTGCATCTCATTAGTTGCATATTCATTCTAGCAATCGTTCCTCATTTAGAAAGAGTCTTAGAGCATGCTTCAAGATGGGCTTACTAGGTGATGGTTTCTTCTCATTTGTGCAACCTGATTTAGGGTCAAACGATGATCAAGAAGAAGTCATTGATGGTCTAGCTAAACTTGCTTAGAGAGTAAGAAGAAGTGTTCCTCAGTATCACAGAGTTGAATTTGTGCTAGAGGACAAACTTAGGAAATTGCATAGAATTGAAAGAGAAGTCACGCAAGAAATCATTCAACAAAGGCTTGAAAGGCTTAGGCTACAACAACAACCTCCTCGTCCAAATCCTTAGTAAAAGCATCCTCATAACGTCTTAGTTTGCATACATAGTCTATCCTCAAGTCAAGTCCCTCATTTAGTTCCTTAGCAAGTCATCATTAGATTTAGGTCTTGCATTACTTAAGTTTCATAGAAGTTCTTAATGCCTATAACAGGATCGCAAAAGGCTAAGAGTCAGATGGACCCAAATAGTGACCCATTGTTTAATCCCACTTGGATCATGGATATGTCAACTTACTCACATACACAAATTTGAAGGGTTGCAATGCTGGAAACAAACATGAGAAACGTGCTTTCAATAGAAGAAATCCAAGACAACTTAATGACAAAAGAGCTAGATGCTTCCCAACAGAACCTACAAGTTCTCATGGTCCTAAATACCCTTCTTAATCACAACACTATGGATAGATATATTTCCCTCTTAATACAAAATGGAGCTAAGTTGCCCCCAAAATTTGATATTTCAACAATCTTTCCACTAGGGATAACTTTGAATCAAAGTGTGAATCAAAAACTAAATTCTTCATAAACACATGTTGCATCTTCAAGCTCAACCCACGCTACAACTCATAATACACAAGCAACCACAACTCAAGCCACTATGGCTTCGACTTAGAGTTGTCAATCAAGCACTGTATCATCAACTGCAAATGTAATATCTCAAACAACTGCTAATTTTACCTCGTAGTCCACATTGAATGTCTCAAGCACCTTAGCACAAGGTCAAACAAGCACTACTTAGAATGTGATCCCTACAAGTACCTCCCAACCTACAATATTAGTCTCTGTTGGATTGACCTATAGTAGTCAAGGGTTTAATCAAGGATACACCAATCTACCTGGGTCAAGTCAACCCAATGTCAGGACACGGTTCGCCTACTTTATAGTGGTCATTGGAAGTCATAGCACACAACTCCATAATCAGTCAATGTTTCAACAATCCCCGATTTACACCAATCCTTTTTGGGGGAACACATATGCAGCAAGTGCACCTTTTACACAAACAGAGATTTTGTCTCAACAAGTACAAAATCTATAGAAGAAGATGGTAACCATGTAATCTGGAAGTGGAAAGAAGAGTTATACCATGGAGGATCTTCATCCTTATCCTTTTGATAGGACGTTATATATGCCACCTTTTCCTCTACATTTCAAAACTCCTAAAATTGATAAATACAGGAGAAAGGGTGACCCTAGAGATCACATCAAAGAATTTTTCACTACTTGTATTGAGGTAGCTAATGAGGACACATATCTGATGTTCTACTCCCTAAGAGTCTTGGAGGATCAACATTAGAATGGTTTTCACACTTACCACCTAAAATCACTTCATGGGGAGAGTTAGTTGAGCAATGAACATAACAAACTTCTCTCACAACATAGATAATCCAATAACTCTGATGGATTTATGTGCTGCAAGACAAAGGGAAGGCAAGGCGTTTGCTTCATTTTTGTAACAATGGAGATCTCTTTACTGCATATGCCCAAGTCACATTCCAGAGGTAGAACAAGTAGATATATTCATTGAAAATCTTGTTCCTCAAGTCAAATACCCACTGCAAATGCAATATCTTAGCACTTTCAAACAGATTATAAAGAAATGTTTAAAGTGTGAGAAAAGTCTTATAGAACAAGGTATTTTAAAAATTAGTAAGGAAGGTGGCATGACTAGTAACACAAACAACGAGAAGCCAAAGTTTTGGTCGAGAAATAAGAATATGACAAATTATGGGGTTGTAGATGCCCGTGTGGTCAACATAGCTCAACCAGTGGTGTCACTACAAGGACCAGTTAATTCCTTTATGCCAAATAAAAATCACTCCCAAGACAACAATGCAACATTGACAAATACAAATGTAGTGTAATCCAATAACTTCAGGCCCCGAAGGGTTAATACACCAAGGATAAATTACACACCACTGGGAGAACCAATTGAGTCAGCATTGAATAAACTAGTACAGACCAATGTTATAACACTACTTGAGGTTCGACCATATGAACCAAGTCCCTTTAAACCGACTTGGTGGAACAACAATGATTTTTTCAATTATCATTGCACCAAAGACCATAAGACATCCAATTGTTATAAACTTAAGAATGTTATTCAAGATATCAATAATTAGGGTGATATCACTGTTGACACCAATAAAGGATCTACCAAGATAGATCACACTATCTTCAAAGATCCCTTTGTCAAGCATGATAAAGGCAAAGCCTCTAGTTTCAGAACATAAAACAGTGTTGCAAACTACACCAATGTGGCCTATGATTACACAATCAACACCCTCAATGTAGGAGATGTGGTAGTGGCTTTAATCACCATCAACCCAAGAAACAAAGATTGTGCAGTTGTTACTCACTAACCAAAGGTTGCATTGCAAGGGGTGCCTTCTAATCCACCTCCACCAACAAGCAACTACAATGTTGTTGATCAGTTAAAGAAAATTTTGACACAAATATCACTTTTTGAATTGCTCTGCATCTCTCTGAATCATAGAGAAATCTTAGATAAATCACTTCAAGACTATGATGTTTCCAAAGACATTGATGAGAATGCATTCCAAGCTATGGTTGGAAATCTAGCTGCTACTTCTCGTGTTGCATTCACAGAACAAGATCTGCCGATAGACAGACTTATGCATGATGATCCTCTGCATCTAGAGGCTTTTGTACACAAGAAAAAGGTCAAAAGGGTATTGATAGATGGTGGAGTTGGCCTCAATATTTGTACTCTTAATTTAATTAAGGCTTTGGTCTATTTACAATTTCATATTGATCCAACAAAAAGGATAAATATCAAAGTATATGATGATGAGGAATGCCCATCTAAAGGTGTGGTTATATTGCCTATGCAAGGAGGACCCGTAACTACAGATGTCACTTTTCAAGTGTTGGATAAAGAACTAGGGTACAACATGCTACTAGGTCATCCATGGATACATTCCATGCAAGTTGTACCATCAACATTTTATCAATGTGTTAGGTTTCCATTTAAAGGTATCAATATAACAATACAAGGTGACCTAGACCCTTTCCAACATTGTAACTATTTGAGGGCAACCATTGATAATCAAGTTCCCATTAATCGAGCAACACCAATCACATCACATTTGAAATCATTGACAATCACAGATACACAAGCGTCTTCATCTCATATACCTACTACACCTCCTTTGCAAATCAAAGAAGAAGGGTGTGATGAATACTCCATTTCAGACACACCATTTGTTGGGCAATTATCTCTCTCCCCAAGATCTTTTGGGAGGCCTCTATCTAATCCAACAAGACAAGACAAAGGGAAAGAAATAATCAGATATTCAGACTATTGTTCATTCATCTGATGGGGATCTTTCCAAGAAGAATCCTTAGATGAAGATGTGAACAAATGGTTGTACAAGGATGAAGAAGACCATCTTGCAATTAAACTCCCTATACATCACTATGGAAATGGCTTCGGGATATTACAAAGGCATAGTTACAATGGTACAATAGGATTGGGGCCACATGCTCAAGGAATCATGGAACCCATACTACCTTCAAAAAACCCAAAAAATCAAGGTTTGGGATATAGCAGCATCACAAGAAGACCAGGGATCAGACTAGGTACCCCAATAATACTAAACATGCAAATATCAACAACAAGACAATCTACTAATGTAACTACCAACCCTATTTCTTCTACACAAAGCAACTTATCAATGATTGTGTGTCCACTATCATCACATGCCAATGTGGTAACTGAAACCAGAATAGAACCAACAAATGAATCTAGTACCTAGTTCGCATTATCATCCTCTATAAGTCCATCAATAGAAACTAGTATAACACTAGCTAGTGATATAAATATTTGAAGACTATAATCTCTCATCTAAGGGATGATTGATGTCTCAATAATATAACAAGGGTCAACAAGTTATGGGAATCTTCCATCGATCATTAATACTATAGAGTTTCCCCTCGATCCAATTGCAGAAGAACCTTATGAAGAAGGAAAACAATAACTAACTCCCATGAATATGAATGGATGTCTCTCCATAGCAGCAACTTAGATATAGTAGATAGATTTTATGATCATCCACGTGTAGATGACAACATTACTTATGAGGACAAGGTACTAGATCCAAACTCCTAGAAAAGCTATTACGACACTCAGGCTTGCATGATATTAGCAACACCTTCTTCTGACAAGGGTATAGATCTTGGCCTCATATATCCTCACTTGATAGATTGGGGGCAATAGGAACAACTGCATTTGGATTTCTTTGAAAATGATGAAGCTATAGTAGAGTTCTTGGGTGCCAGAGATGGATTCCCATATGATGATCATAAAGTTAGTTTTGCAATAGACCTGGACAAAACATCACATTTTGGAGAAGCAATCTCCTTATCTAATCCAAAAAACTTGGATGAAATAAAAAACACCAACAAAAGTAGACTAGATGATCTTCCAATAGATAAGGAACAATCGACATTGCTAGTAGAGAAAACTGAAGAAGTCAACATTGGAGATGTTGAAATTGTACATAAATTTTACACTTGGCTAAGTCTTTGAACCTTGATGAAAAAGAAATGTTTATTTAGTTCTTCAAACAAAGACCAATAAACTTTGCATGGTCATACGCTGACATGCCATGACTGGATCTAGAACTAGTACTACATCATTTTCCTTTATTGTTAGGGATAAAACCGTAGAAGCACAAACTCTGTAAGATGCATCCACATATTATTTTGCTAGTAAAGTTGGAATTACAAAAGGTGTTAGATGTAGGATTCATAAGGCCTATAGACTATGCAGAATGTATATCAAACTTGGTAACATTGACTAAATCCACTAGGGGCATAAGAATCTGCAAAGATTTCCAGGGACTTGAACAAGGATGACTTCCCACTCCCCAACGTCGACATGATTATAGACTTAACTACTAGAAATGAAATTTTGTCACACATGGATGGTTTCTCTTTCTATAACCAAACCATAATTGCACCAAAGGATCAACACAAAAAAACATTCACTTGTCTATGGGGGATGTACTGGTAGAACATGATGCTATTTGGTCTAAAGAACGCTGGTGCCACTTATCAAAGAGCTATGACAACATTGTTCCATGACATGATACATGATATCAAAGAGGATTACATTGATGATATATTAGCAAAATCAAGAACCAAAGATGATTACATGTGGAAGTTCTAACCAAGATATTTGACAAGCTTGAACAGTACAAAGTTAGGATGAATCCCAAAAAGTGTGTGTTCAGTGTGGAAACCGACAAGCTCTTAGGCTTTATTGTCTCCAACAGAGGTATTGAGACCTAGAACCCGCAAAAGTGAAGGCCATTCTTGAAATGCCACCACCATCCACACTCAAATAGTTAAGGGGCTTGCAGGAAAGATTGCAATCCATAAGACAGTTCATTGCACAACTAGCTAACAAGTGCCAACCATTCCAACACTTATTGAAGAAAGGAGTGACATTCAAATGGGTAGATCAATTTCAAGAAGAATTCTAGGCATTGGAATATTATCTCCTGACAACACCAGTCCTAGTTCCACCAACATCAAGCAAACCTCTGCTACTATACATCTCAGCAACAAATTCCTCTTTGGGAGCACTCTTGGCACAACATGATGACCAAGGGAAAGAAAGAGATATCTACTACATTAGTAGAACACATGTATGGTATGAAATCAACTACACTTTCATCAAGAGAGAATGTTTGGCAGTGATCTTTGCATCTCAAAAGCTTAGACACTACATGCTTAGTCATTAGATTTAACTCATTGCACCTGACCCACTCAAATATCTCTTGAGAAAAGCTACATTAATGAGAAGATTGGCCAAATGGGCCATGATCTTAAGTGAGTTTGATATATAGTATGTAGATAGAAAGGCAATCAGAGACCAAATCATAGCAGATCAATTGGCGGAAGCTCCAGTACAAGACAATCATCCGTTGTTAGTAGACTTTCCTAACGGATCT
Source organism: Cryptomeria japonica (assembly GCF_030272615.1). NCBI lineage: Eukaryota > Viridiplantae > Streptophyta > Pinopsida > Cupressales > Cupressaceae > Cryptomeria > Cryptomeria japonica. The sequence goes on along the minus strand of NC_081415.1, from coordinate 45,032,226 downwards.
GCATTCACACTCACAACATCCACCAGTTGGAAGTTGTACTTTGATGGTTCCTACACTAGCCATGGAACAGGTGTTGGAGTTCTCTTTATCACTCCTTAGGGTGACTCAATTCCAAAATCACTTAGAATCAGTTTCCCATGCGTAGATAACATAGCTAAATATGAAGCCCTTATCATGGACTTCACATTGCAGTAAGATGGAAAATTATAGAATTACATGTCTATGGAGACTTGCAACTCATTGTCAATCAGGTTAATGATGATTATAACACAAAGGATGACAATTTGACACCTTACAAATAGATGGTTGAAGAATTCAAGTAGCATTTTAGTCATATAACTTTTGAGAAAATTCCTAGACTGCAAAATAGAGTAGCAAATGCAATGGCAGCTATAGGATCTCTTCTGGACATGCCAAATAATGGCACATGATTTGAGTTCATAGTGGAGCAATTAATGGAACCGGCATATGAAATTCCATCTTTTGAATATGTGTGTATGATAGTAGGACCCGATTCCCCATGGTACAATGATATATATGCACATCTACATGACCAATACATGTCTCCTAATCTTTCAAGAAATCAACAAAAAACTCACATTCACCAGGAATCAAGACATGCACTCATTGTAGACACTTTGTACAAAAAGAGCTTAGTTGAAACCCTTCTTCAATGTCTAAATTTTGAAGAAACACAATTAGCCTTAAAGTAGGTACATGATGTGATATGTGGAACCCATTCTAGTGGCCCTCAATTAGCAAAGAAACTATTGAGGACCAAATATTATTGGTTGACCATGGATAAAGACACTTATAAATATGTGCAAAAGTGAAAACAATGTCGAATACATGGGGATCTCATTCATGCACTGACTCAAGATCTCCAGCTGATTACATCACCATGGCCATTGTCACAATGGGGACTGGACCTTGTAGGGAAAATCAACCCTACCTCATCTAATGGGCACAAGTTCATTATGATAGCCATAGAATATTTTACCAAGTGGGTTGAGGCAATCCTTCTTACTTATACCACTAGTAAGCATATAGCAAAGTTCATTCTTAATTATATCATTTGTCGGTATGGAGTCCCAATGTGTAGAGTTAGTGATAATGGGCACCCATTCAAGAATCAATAGGTGCATGAACTTTGTCACCAATTTCAGATCCAACAATGATTTGTCTTTCCATTATCCTCAAAGTAATGGCTAAGAAGAGGCAACCAATAAAATAATCTTGAAAATCTTAAAGAAAGTTGTCAATAAACAAGACAGGATTGGCATATTCAATTAAATATTGCACTTTGGGCTTAAGAAATAGGTGTGCGCATAGCTACAGGTGCTACACCATACTCTTTGGTCTATTGTTCAAACACTATCTTTCCTATTGAAGTAGAATTGCCATTGCTAAGAGTCTCCTTTAAACACATCATATCAAAGGAAGATTACAGAGTAACCAGACTACAAGAGATAGAAATGCTAGATGAAAAGTGACAAAGTGCATTGAATCACCTACAAGGCTATTTGAATAGACTGAAAAGGAGCTATAACAAGAGAGTAGGACCATGATGGTTTGAGGTAGGAGATCTAGTTCTCAAATAAAACCAAATAAATTTAGCAGAATGAGAATGACTAGGCAAATTCAAACTTAATTGGTTGAGTCCTTTCGTAATAACAAGGGTCATTGGTAACAATGCTTATAATTTAACCACAATGGAGGGGGATCCACTCCTTGATCCCATGAACAACATGCATCTTATAAGATACTATATCTAAGGGATGGGTAGTTTAGATTTCATTTTCACTACATTTGATTATCATTTCCTTTGTATTTCATTGCATATAATTTCTTTCGCGTTGCATCATGGTTGCATTTTCATAGCATATACTTACTCCTGCATTGCATCGCCTCCCATATAGCTACATCAATAAAGCAAGGTGATTGTCTTAGTTGACAACCTGTCTACACATGAATGGAGCGAGGCTTATCTCATTTCTTAGATACTCGTCCAGGAAGATTTTAAAACCTAAGGTCACTCAATTTCAACATCACCTTGTGGTTGGGCTTTGTCTATGGTTGGGTAGAAGTTTCACCGTTGTGTCTTGTTACCTACATTTATCAATTTCTATATCTCACACATTAATCATTTTCTCTAAATCATTGTAGGTACCTAGTTGATCATATGACCAGTGAAAAATCCAAAATTCTACTTCAGTGTCACTGTAATTATCACACGCATGCAAGTTTCATTACTTACAAGCCAATGCAAGAATAAAAAGAAAAAAAGAGCTATGCCTAGTTACATATCAAAATATCAAGGCAAAAGAACAAAAATAAAATACCCAAAATACCATGCATATAAGTGCATTAAGAGCTTGGTTATGATAACATACGTGTAACTCCATTAGGACTATGGATGACTATTGGAAATGGAGCAATATTCAAGAGATTACAGTGATAACCTCGTCAGGGCTATAAACGTCTACTACCAGCGAGGCTCTATCTAGGATGCTTTTGAAGTTGGGATAACTGACGTAGCTAGTCATGTAGGATTCTAAGGGTCTCTAATGATCACAAGAGTTGGAATAAACCCAATTGCACACACATGGGCAATGAAAGGCCAAAAGTTTCAAGAATCAATGGAAAAGTTTTCCACCTCTCCATTTACAAATCCTACTCACTTAGTGTGTTAAACTTGGGTGGTCCAAAGGTTCTTGAGAATAATAATGAATCTTTATCTTTGAAATGTTTCTCACCTTCAAATCAATTAGTGCATTACAAAGTGATAAGCGCATACAATCGCCCTTTTTTCAATGCATTTCATAGTTGCATTTTCATATTAGGATTGTATTTTCAAAATATCATTGTCTCCAAATGCATTTGGTTGACCATCGTATCATAACATGTTTGCATATTGGGGGTGTAGCTGAAAACAATCCCTAAAAATCAGATAAAGTCCTAAAAAAATCCCTAAAAAGCATAAAAAGTCCTAAAAAAACTCAAAACATCAAAAAACACATAAAATCCAAATACATTGGACAACAACAAAATCATCAAAAACATTCAAAAAAGTCTTGAAAAAAGCAATAAAAACATTCAAATATGATCCTGAAAAAGCACAAAACATAAAAAAAGGTCTTGGAAAAAGAACTAAAAATTAAAAAAATATCAAAAACTCGCAATAGAATGTCTCGTAGAAATCAAACACCCTAGCAGATATCCAACAAACACTTCACGTGGAGTTAGCAAAAGGATAAAACTATCTAATCAATATCTACAATCAAACCGATCAAACTGTGTTATTAATCGTATCAACCAACCGTATAAATCAATCATCATCTTGTCTTAAATAGGGAAGCTTACACTTGAAATCAGACAAATCAATCTTAAATGGGGTATTCAATCTCTGAGATCAAACATATCAACCATCACATCACGTAAATTAAAATGAAGGCACAAATCAGTATAACTGTTGGATTTTGTCCTAGTTAGACTTTATCTTTTATCAATTGGTGACAGATCATGTTCCTATGCTACTCAAGGATGTCCACAAGTGACTAGAGGAGCCAGGATGGTCCATGATCTCTTTCTTTGGTTGTTGTTTGTGGTGTGAACCAATGAAGTTATGGGGCAATGGTCCCTTGGGTGTCTATGTTGGTATGTTCATTCGGCAACTATCCTATGCAAAATGTCAAGGATAGTTATGCTTGTGACTATCCCACAGACACCCTTTTTCCATCCCTTGATCTTGATTTGACATAAGGACATAAAATAAAAACATGGTTTCAAAAACCTCTTGACATGTCCCTCATGCCATTTCATTGCTTAACATTGTCATATCTAGTCCCTTAGCCCATCGTGCTATAGCTCTTGGAAATTGCATCCACTTTGTCTCCATAATAAATAGCCTTTGTCTTCCCTTTATCCACCATCATTTTAGCAAGCTTATTTATCCATTTGTCATATTCCTTACCTTTCTAGACACTAGGGGCAAAATCCATAAAAATCAAATAAACTCCTAACAAAAATCCACTAAAAAAATTTGTAAAATTTCTTGAAAAAAGCATAATTTTTTTTTTTTAACAAAAACCCTAAAAATTGGAAAACATAAAAAATCCAAAAATAGTCACTTTCATTTCATTTCACCAATAAATTGTCCCCTTTGTACATAGACAAACATCTACGTAGACATCAGACAAAAAACACATAAAACATTTGCTCTTCACAAATCATGCATCAATGGATGAACCGTTCAACCAACCAAGCATTCAAACTGATCAAACGAGTCTTATCAATCAACAATATCAACATTATTGGTCCTTTGTCAAAATTATCATGGGTCTTATTCAGGGTGTGGTATACTCGAAACCAGACTATGTCCTATCTTAGATGGGGTACTGCGTTCCTTGAAACTAGACAACATGATTGTCCTTTCACTACAACATTATCACCTTTTGGCAATGAATATTAGAATGTTTGTTTGACTTGGTTGGATTTGTGAGTCTTATCTTTCAATTAATTTATCTTTTATCATGTTCCTATGTCACTCGATGATGTCACTGAGTGATTTAGAGTGGTCGAGATGGTTTGTGATCGTTTTTGTTTTGTCTTTTCTGTTTGCGGAGTGCTTCATAAATTTTTGGGGTATGTATGTCTTCGGTGTCTGTGATAAGTACATTTTCTTTGTGAATGCCACACATACCTCAACCTTTGATACACATATTGTCTTAGGCAGTTTTTGACTCATTCCTTGTCTGCAATGTGTTTGTTTTATGCAAAGGGATTGCATTATCGCTTTGGCCTTTAATGCCATGATGTGTTGCATCCGTTTTGCAATATTAAATAAAGGTTCTCACCTCCTCTTTGTGCATTTGTGAAAGCAATATTTTTCTTCACCACTAACTCTTCTCCATCTAATCTCCTCTAACTAACATTTATTATGTCAGTCACTATAGTCATCATGGTCTAGTCTTGGTATTATTTTTGATAAATTGGCCTCTTTTCTGGATTTTTCCGACCAATTCCTTGAGGGGGCATCCATATTTGTTGTCATTGTTTGGGGCATATTTCTTGATTGTTTTTTGAAAAAACGCTCATAATCGCATTGTCTCAAAGAGGTGCAAAATGTAGGTATCTAAAAATGGTCAACGCTTGGGGTGTCATACTTTAACATGTCTATGTGACCTTATTTTAGGGTTTTCACATCCTATTAACATTTCTTTTATGTCACACACTTGATCTTTATTATTTGTCAACATTTTTTCATTCTTCTGCATTTCTTACATTTGTTGCATTTTCAATTAGGTCTTGTCAATATTATCATTATCAATTGTGATCTTTGATCATTATCAATATTATCATGTCAATTGGACATCGTCAACCCTTCTCAATGTCTAATTAGCGTTTTGTCATGATCAATCATCAATTTATCAATCTCTTATCAATTTGTGACTGATTTGTCATTGGTCTTTGGTCATTCAACCTTCATCAAGTCGACCTTTTATCAATCTTTGATCGATTTATCATCGATCTCAATCAATCATCATTTATCGTCAATTTGGATCGATTAGTCATTGGTCCTCATCAATTGGCATCTATCAATTTAATCCTTGTCAATCTTGATCAATTTATCATTGATCTTTATCAAGTAACATCGACACTTAATCAATTATCCAGTTTTCATCATTAAATCAAATTGACCCTATATCAATTATCTTTTGTCATGACCCAATTATCATCTTTGCATTTCTAATTCATCTCCTAGGGTTTTGTCATTTGTCATTTTCCCTCTAGGTTAAATAATTTATTCATTTATCCTAAGTCTTATTATCACAATTAAATATTTATTTAATTGGCTAATTAATTTCCCCTCTTTTGTGAATTAATTAATGAATGAAAACATTAATTAATTCACCTAATTTACTAATTTCCCAATTTCATCAAAACTGAGTGTGTGCAATTTTTTAGAATAGTTGCACACTTCATTTTCTAAGGGTTAATGAATACCATGTATGCTATGTCTTCTTTTATTTTGCTTGTGTTTTTTTACCCTTAGAAGTGGGCCTACCTCCTGATTTTCCTGACACTTCACCTAGGCATTGGTGAGAGGGAATGACCCAAAGTGGTGATGGGCTAAGGTCACGCTCTTCCAAATCACTCTAAATAACTGTGTGTTGCAATGAAAGTTGTAAGAAACAGTTGCTAGAATGGCATAGCGACGATTAAATTCGCCAGATCTATGCCCACCCGAATAGATGCCCTAACTAAAACCTCGTGTTTAGAGACCAAAATCCCTCTATTTGTTGGCTCATGTGTTGTCATACACACATGCCAAAGAAACCTCTCATGTACCCCTCAATTAGACATAGTAAATTCTTGGGAAGTGATGACCCTTGAATTCGAAGCTTGGTATGCCCATAGAAGTGATTGTCGTGGAGGGGAGCCAGTGCTACCAAGATTCTAACTATCCGGTTGAATGTGGTATTTTATGGTAAGAGGATTCAACATATATTGTCCTTGCCAGCCTTAGGAAATGTTGTGAAGGTGAATGATTTTTTGGGGTCAAAGTCCAACAAACATTTTGTCTTCTATGTTTGCCAAAAGTTGATTAAAAAACACAAGTGTCACAAAACGTCATTTTCAAGCAAGTCCAAACATTCTTCAAACCAAATTCAAAACAAGGTTCAAACAAAGGTCCAAAATCTTGTCCAAGTATTCATCCAACATTCAAACATGTCTTGTCAAAACATTGGAAATCCTTGTCTCAAAATACATATCACTTAGGGTTAGACTTTGCATAGTCCAAACTTAGGTCTTAGGACATAATCATTACTCTTCATTTTAGTCCATTTCATTTGTAGTGTCCTCGTTTTTCACTTAGGTTTAAAATCATTTTCCTAAGTCTTCATTGCATTATCATCATCCCAAAATTAGGTCTTGGCCTAGGTTGCACTTTGCATTTCCAAAGTCATTGGTCCTCGCATATTCATATCATATTGGTTTTTATCATTGCATACTTAAAACCCTAGGTTTTTTCTTAGGTTGACATTGTCAAACATTTCCATTCATATACTAGGTTCATATCATTTTTTCGTATCATATTATATCTTGAGACCATATCATATTCATATCATATCCTTAGGTCCTTGTCACAATCATTGTCCTTTTGCGTAATAGTCTCAAATTTTGGTTTTGTCAAACTTGAAAAATCAAAACTTTAGATCATACCCTAAGTTGTTGTTAGGGAGTCTTGACCTTGTCGAACATTTGTCCTTTTTTCATCAATATCATTTGTCAAACCTAGCTTAGTATCCAAGCGTATAGGTGAGACATTGTCATTTGTCCTATCATCATTTTGTCCTTTGTCCTTTTAAGGTCTAGACTTCATTTCAATTTACCAAGGTTGAGTCTTTAGGTTTGCATTCCAAGATTTTGTCCAAACCTTGAAAAGTTTTTTTAAAAAAAATGTTTGCATTCTTACCTTAGATTGCATTATCATTTTCTAAGTTTGCATTTAGTTGCATGTCATTGTCATTCCAAAAATTCAAAAAGACCAAAAACATTTAGTTGCATTGTCAATCACCTAGGTTGTTTTAGTTGCATACATCATTCTTAAAATCCAAAGTCCCAAAAATATTGCATTGCATAGTGACATGTCTATTGAAACAATATTCCAAGCTCTTATGATGCAATAAAGTTTGACATATAAACCGATGATTGGTCCAATTAATAACACAATGCAATCAAGTTTTGATCCAAGGAAATCACAATTCTATCCAACCCAACAACAAGGCAACATTGATCAAACTTTTTATGATGAAACAAGTATCCAAATACGATAATTGGAGGAAAAACTAGCTCAATAAAAAGAGATCTTAGAATAAAAAGTGAAAAACCATGAAAAGATTAGGTCCCAAATGTCCAAACTATTTTAAAAATTTAAAGGTCCAAATCCAAATATTGAGCCCATTGATGTAAAATCTCTCATCGAATGATCATATATACCAACTCTCCTTGCAAAAATAGAGATGATGAAACAATTTCAAGCAATAAGCACAAACTTGAACCAAACCCCAAATCAAACCTCGTTCAACCAAATCCCAAGTCAAACTTTATTTGATCAAACTCCGTTCAATCAAATGATGAATCAACAACCAATGGTCCAACATTTCAAACCAACACAACTAATGATCCAACATACATAACCAATCATCCAACTACAACCAATCATCCAACTACAACCAATGGTCCAACATGTCCAACCAACACAATCAATGGTGCAATTTCAACACTATGCTCAACCAAACACACAATGTCAACAATTTTTTCAACCGATTGTCAAGCATCAACAACGAAATTAGTCAACAAATCAATATCAACAATTACAACCAAACGTTCAAAAACAAAATTTGCAACTCATACCAAGCCAAATTTCAATCATGTCAAACCAATCCAACCAAAAACCAATTCAACATCAAAACATGACATCAAACCAAGACCAAATTCTTGTCAAACAAATCCAAAATCCAAACCCAACCATGTCAAAACCTTACAAGGATTCAAATGCATCTCCAAAGAAAGGTGCCTCTATTACAAAGATCTTAAAGAGATTCCTAAGTGATTTTCCCGAGAAAGATCAAAATCATGCACCTATGTCTAGAAATGGCTCATCCCCCATAAGAAAATCGACTCTCCAATGGAATCTATTCCTACACCTTGTGAAAAATTACAAGAACCTCTTATATCATCCTCATCAAATGATACATCAAATAATGCATCCTCCCAGGGGTTGTCTGCAACAAAAATACATGATAATCTATGTCTTTATACCAATCCCTTGTACTATTTAGAAATGTCAGATCCAATACCACCATGCACTTCATTACCCGTCAAACCTATTTTAGAGGATTCCATTCAAAGTCCCTCTCCTTCATGTCAAAGCATTGATTCCTTGGCAAAATCCCCTGCACATGTTCAAAGTCCAACCCCATGTCAAGAGGATGATTTAGAGCATGAAGAAATGAGTCCTAAAACAAATCAAGATCAAGATCCTGAAACCTTATCATCCCACACAATTGTTGACCAGGATCCCATCTTCCTTGACACTCATGATGATTACCTTATTCTTGTCCATCTTATCCAAAGTCCTATTGACACTCCATTCCCTGAGCAAGATCAAGATGTCCTAGTCCATCCTATCCCAAATGATCCCCTTCCACGTCATGAACACAATGTCCTTTTAAATCTCATTGATATTCCACTTCCTAAGCAAGATCAAGATATCCCTTCCATCCTTTCTGATGATCCCATTGAAAGTCAAGAGAAGAACACATTTAAAGAGGAATTCAATAATCTTTCTCCTTTTCAAGTTCAAATTATCTTTTTAGCTTCATGTCCTCCACAAGATCCCCTTGTTCCTCCATCTTCATGTCCCAATCCTGCATATACACTCCAAGATCTCATTTCTTTTTATGATCCTATTATTCCTTCTATTCCATCTCATGAAGATCCTGTCATTGATCTTGATCCCCCTCATGAGTCTAACATGTTGATGTACAAGATGTTAATGAATCCCCTTTGGGCCAGTCTGATCCACTTTATGATCTCATTATTTCCATCATATCATATCCACCTCATAATGGACTCATGTCTTCTTCCCAAAGAAAAAAATATATTATGAGTCAAAATGTTTATAAAGGAAAATGGGTAGACCTTCACAAGCAATAACCCCTCTATATTAAAGAAAGTTTAATGTTCATGGTCTCAACACCATTCCTGAAGATGTTGGTATCCCTGTCAAACCTAAATCCAAATATATGTCTTCCCCTTCATCTCTTCCATCCATATTAGGTCCTTATATCCCTTTGTCCTCTATGCAAAGTCAACAAAGGCACACATCTTTGAGCACCTTCCATCCATCCAAATGGCCTCCATATCATTCCTATACATTCATACATTCCTTTGCACCTCCAAGCATAAAAGTCGTAAGTCCAATAATCCACATGTATTCAAGGATCAACATGTCCAATCTAATCGACATGTCAAAAAAAAGCAAAATATGATCCAAAAAGAAAAAGAAAAATACAAAAGGCCACAAAGGCCCATTGATCAAAAAGAAAAGTCAAAATATACATGGGTTCCTAAATCCCTAGTGCAAGCAATGCATTCCAAGGAACCATAAAAGCATGAAAAGTCAATGACCGTGTGGATTCCTAAGCGGCTCCTTGAAACACAACAGTCAAAAGAAGCATCAAACTTGGCATCCAAAATTTCTATTCCTCCATCACCTCCTTCATTCGTTTTGGGTCCTTATGTCCCAAAATCCATGGCCTTTCCTCCATCAAAATCTCAAAATCTGAGATCCACTTTCCCTCCATTAGTTCATCACCCCTCAAGGTGTGTGCCAATGTTGATCTTGCCAGCATTCCATCTGCTCAAACACAATTCTTCCAATACCCTATCTGTTATCCAATACATTTTTTCCATCCTTTTATCCATCCTATTCAATCCTTTGCATAAAGCCTTATCTTAGTCCCATTTGATTTCCATGTCCTTATCCTACCAACATCTTTGAGCATACTTTTAATAGTCATGGTCTATTTTTCAAGGCTACTATACAAAAAACAAGATGCTTGAGTCTTTCTTCCATCCCCTATCATGTGTCCATCTTCTAGTGAAAAGTCAAAAATGTCAAAAAAAATGAAAAAGTCGAAAAAAAAGAAGGAAAATAGTAAAGAAAAATCATTCGTCCTCTAGTGAAAACCTGACAAACAAGCACCTTGGGCAAGTACCATGATGAAAACCTGGCAAACAGGCATCATGTGTAATCCATGAACTTATTGCATACCATACTTGGGGCTAGGTTTTATCCTATCATATCCTTTTTCCCTTCATTGCTCCATTATCTTGTCATATCCTATCACCCTCCATTATCCTATTAGCTCGCATGTATATACTCCCTTTTCACCTTAGATCTTGACAAGGCTGAGGATATTCATGAGCGTCATGCTTCCTATTCATAGTTTTTGGTCTATCATAGCTTTTGACATTTATCTATTTGCTTATTACAACCTTTCATCCACACTTCTTGGCTTATTGTGACCTTTTCTCACTATCCCTTAGCCTATCACAACCTTCAGTCCACATCCCTTATCCATTTTTGATCTTGCTTATCCTAAACATATCTTATCACCGTCCATACACTCTTTTTTCATCCCTTGATCTTGATCTAACATAAGGATATAAAATAAAAAAACATGGTTTCAAAAACCTCTTGACATGTCCCTCATGCCATTTCATTGCTTAACACTGTCATATCCAGTCCCTTAGCCCATCGTGCTATAGCTCTTGGAAATTGCATCCACTTTGTCTCCATAATAAATAGCCTTTGTCTTCCCTTATCCACCATCATTTTAGCAAGCTTATTTATCCATTTGTCATATTCCTTACCTTGCTAGACACTAGGGGCAAAATCCATAAAAAACAATCCTAACCAAAAACCACTAAAAACAAAAATTGTAAAATGTCCTGAAAAAAGCGCAAAATAATAATTTTTTAACAAAAACCTTAAAAATTGGAAAACATAAAAAATCCAAAAACAATCACTTTCATTTCATTTCGCCAATAAATTGTCCCCTTTGTACATAGACAGACATCTACATGGAAATCAAATAAAAAACACATAAAACATTTGCGCTTCACAAATCATGCATCAATAGATGAACTGTTCAACCAACCAAGCATTCAAACTGATCAAACTTGTCCTATCAATGAACAATATCAACATTATTGGTCCTTTGTAAACTTTATCATGGGTCTTATGTAGGGTGTGCTATACTCAAAACCATACCATGTCCTATCTTAGACGGGGTACTGCGTTCCTTGAAACCAGACAACATGATTGTCCTTTCACTACAACATTATCACCTTTTGGCAATGAAGATCAGAATGTTTGTTTGACTTGGTTGGATTTGTGAGTCTTATCTTCTAATTGATTTATGTTTGGTCATGTTCTGATGTCACCGAGTGATTTAGAGTGGTCGGGATGGTTCGTGATCATTTTTGTTTTGTGTTTTCTGTTTGCGGAGTGCTTCATAAATTTCTGGGGTACACATGTCTTCAGTGTCTGTGATAAGTAAGTTTTCTTTGTGAATGCCTCACATACCTTGACCTTTGACACACGTATTGTCTTAGGCAGTTTTTGACTCATTCCTTGTTTGCAATGTGTTTGCTTTACACAAAGGGATTGCATTATTGCTTTGGCCTTCAATGCCATGATGCGCTACATCCATTTTGCAATATTAAATAAAGGTTCTCACCTCCTCTTTGTGCATTTGTGAAAGCAATATTTTTCTTCACCACTAACTCTTCTCCATCTAATCTCCTCTAACTAACATTTCTTTTGTCAGTCATTGCAGTCATCTTGGTCTAGTCCTAGTATTATTTTCGATAAATTGGCCTCTTTTTGGGATTTTTCCGACCAATTCCTCGAGGGGCCATCCATATGTGTTGTCATTGTTTGGGGCATATTTCTTGATTGTTCTTTGAAACAACGCTCATAATCTCATTGTCTCAAAGAGGGGAAAAATGTAGGCATCTAAAAATGGTTATCGCTTGCGGTGTCATACTTTAACATGTTCGTGTGACCTTATTTTAGGTTTTTCGCATCCTATTAACATTTCTTCTATGTCGCACACTTGATCTTTATTATTTGTCGACATTTTGTCATTGTTCCGGGTTTCTTGCATTTGTCGCATTTTCAATTAGGTCTTGTCAACATTATCATTATCAATTGAGATATTTGATCATTATCAATATTATCATGTCAATTGGACATTGTCAACCCTTCTCAATGTCGAATTAGGGTTTTTTCTTGATCAATCATCAATTTATCAATCTCTTCAATTTGCAACTGATTTATCATTGGTCTTTGGTCATTCGACCTTCATCAAGTCGACCTTTTAACAATATGTGATCAATTTGTCATCGATCTCAATCAATCATCATTTCTCGTCAATTGGATTGATTAGTCATTGGTCCTCATCAATTAGCATCTATCAATTTCATCCTTGTCAATCTTGATCAATTTATCATTGATCTTTATCAAGCAACATCGACACTTTATCAATTATCCAATTTTCATCATTGAATCAAATCGACCCTATATCAATTATCTTTTGTCATGACCTAATTACTGTCCTTGCATTTCTAATTCATCTCCTAGGGTTTTGTCATTTGTCATTTTCCCTCTAGGTTAAATAATTTATTCATTTATCCTAAGTCTTCTTGTTACAATTAAACATGTTTTTTATTGGCTAATTAATTCCCCCTCTCTTGTGAATTAATTAATGAATGGAAACTTATTAATTAATTCACCTAATTTACTAATTTCTTAATTTCTAATTTCATCACTTTCTAATTTCCTAATTTCTAATCCATCATTTCCACCTAATTTCCTAATTGCTAAATCCTAATTTCCAACTCATTATCTCTCTCAAGTGGCTCCTATTTTTGTGCTTTAATTTGGAAGCACGTTTCCTTATTCGTCATGAGTTTGGATATGGCATCTTATCCTAATATTAGATTTTATGGCTAGTCTTATCCTCTTGCATGGAAAGTGTGCAATGGCATTTCTTTCTAAATCTGATTTTTCCCATTTTTGAATCCAATTGCATCTAATATCGATTTCTTGCTAATTGTTGTCCTCTCTCCAATTTTTGTATAAATTGGATGCAATTCTCATCAGAATCAACCATATTTTGAGTATCCTTATGTTGTCTAAATCATTTTATCATCTTATCATCTTGCTTTCAAATACACTTGCATTTGTAGGTGAGATCAACATCATATTTGAAGGAGAAAGAAGAACAATGGAGATCAATGAAGGAAACATCTGCATATGGTTTGCATTTATTTTGAATGTTTTGTCTTCATTCTTTCATTGAATGTGATAGGAGTTGATTTCATTTGCAATTAGGTTTGTGGTTTCTTAATGTTAATGCTTTTGATGCTTTATTTTGATTTTCTACATCACACACACACACACACACACACACACACACACACACACACACACACACACACACACACACACACACACACACACAAAGTGGAAAATTCGGGCTTTGCAAATTCATCACATGGAAGGGGGAAATCACTAAGCTGATTTTCACTTGGAGGACTTTATATTCAAAAGAGGGGATGAATCCACTAGATCCAATCTTAAATGACACAAGGACTGAATACTAAGTAGATTGATTGAGTTTGGAATGTGTTTGACCCTCTTTTGTAAGTTGAATAAGTAAAGTCCTGAAATTGAAGACAAAATAAGTGGAATAGTGAGCTAGAGATTTAGGATTTCATCGTGCACCTGGATCTAAGAAGTATGAAATGATTCAGAGCTACTCTATGAAATCTGCCAAAAGTAGCAGGGACCGTGTGCTCGGACCAGGTTGCCCACCCTCTTGGCCCTCCAAATTTTTCATGCGTCGAAAAGGGTTTTTTCATCTCTACAAATAAAACTTAATTTCAGAGGTACAATTGCGCACCTATTTCCTGCACATAGAAAGAAGGAGAAAGGGGTTTGCCTAAGTCAAACCCTAATTTGGAATCAACCTTGAATGAAATACTACAAATTCTTGAAATAAATGATGGAAAGGTATACCTTCATATCTGCAATAGATGATGATGATGCTTTTCTTCTTGAATGTAATCACATATGTTGTATGAAATGGTATGAACATGGCAAAAGCCTAACACACACACATGCTTGCCAATGAAGTAAAGTTTCTCTAATGGATAGATGAAGAATATGTAGCCTTGAAGAATGTTTGAATGTATATCCAAATGAGAGGGAAATACCTCCTTATATACCTGCTTGTCGTCAAACATTTAATTTTTTGACATAAGCCGACATGAGGAATCAATTCCCACTCAAATTTGAGATAGGGCCTAGAGGCCAAAATAGGTCCCAATTAGGGAGGACCAGGGCATGGCGCCCTTGTCCTACCCCAAATTGGTTTAGGAACAAGGGGCCCCAACATAGTGTAAGATGAAAACATGAAGTTTATTGCATGGTGGGGGGCATAAATAGGTCCCGATTAAGCGTAGGGATGAGATCGTTAAGGTGAGGGCCCCAAATACGGTCAAAATTGCAAAGGGGTGCAATTTCAGGATGCTACAATTAGCCCCCACTTCAGTGGGAGTATGAGATTATGCAAATAATCACAGTAAAGTAGAAGAAAGAGGGATGGAGAAGATGAGGAATGCGAAGCAAGATCACAAGGAGTATAAGATATCACTAATTTTGAGGAACCAAGCCCCCAATCTTAGGATCTTATCTCACTCAAACATATGAAAGGGCACATAAAAATACACACAACAAAAGCTAAGAGTAACAAACAAGACCTCAAGTTAACTAGCCGAAGAGACCTCGATATGAAAATGTCTCAAAAACTAATATCATTCTTGAAAAATGCCACCTCATGAATACAAGTGATCACATAAAAGAGAAACGAAAGCATCATCCATGAACTATCAATAGAAAAACTATGAGTTCATGAGAAGAAAAAGAGAGAGCATGGATACATGCTAGATGTGTTTATCTAGGTGATCCATGTGGGGAGGAGAGTAAGAATAATCTAGGTGTTTTTAGCTAGTTCCACCTATAGACACCTAAAAATGTCTCTTTAATTGTATACTAATTATTCATCTAGTTAATTAAGTAATTCTTTAATTATTTGATTAAACTAACTATTTCTTCTAATCATCACCCTTCAACACTTCTAATTATGCTGAGAGGTGTAACCTACAATGGCATCAATAGGAGGTCATCATGAGTAACAGTGTAAGAAAAAAGAAACTCTTGGTATTCCTGTCAGTCATGCATGGAAATAACAAGCATTCAAATTATTGTTGAGGTGGAAGGAGCTGGCATTGTATTTTGACAGTTGCAACCGCAACACATCCATGTAAACAATATCTATGCAGATTTAAATTGACGTTCAATATGTGACAAAGAAACTGATGATAGATGTGTCAAAGAAAGCAAAGCAAGGATAGTGGTGTGAGTTGCTGAAATTAATGGAATAACGCCAAACGTTTCCATTAATTTGCATTATAACCGTTCAAAGAATCGTTGGTGGTATGTTACGAGTTTCATGAAATGAAGTTGTATATTATATGCATTTTGGTCCAACATGATCTCCTTCCATTGCTATCGTCTTCACATTTTGCTTTCTATACAAGTGTGCTTATTTTTTTCAATCTCTATTTCTTTTTACTTACTCTATATTGTTGGCTACAGTAACATATTTTACTTATTTCCCTTTTTCCTTGATTGATATCTATATCAGCAACTGGATTTTTTGTAGAAACATTTTTGGTGAGTGCTGAATTTGTTTTGAAAACAAGCAACTCCAACCAACCAGAAGTAAGATGTCAAACTTATTAAATTCCTGTGTACTCAATCATGGTTTGTTCATAGAGTAGGATATGCATGCTGAATAGTATATATTTCATTTAAGGTGATTTCCATTAATGGATGGATATAGGCAATGGTGCACGAGCTTAGATTCAGAAAATGAATTTTATTTATTTTTATATTTCTATTAAACATTTAGAGGATATTGCATAGGAGACTTTTCTTTAGATGGAGAGAATACATTAATAGAGGAAACAAAAGCAAGAGGCTAGGGAAGAACATTGTTAGAATCTATATTTTATTTCAAAAATTGATCTATAAAGAAGTTCAGCGCCTTTGTCTCTTCTTCTATCGTAATTTTTTTCTTAGATATTCCTTCAAGATGATATTCGAATTAAACTAAACTGTGAGAATAATAAGACATAATTAAATTGAACTAAACTGGAATTTTAGAAAGAGTGTTTCAAAGTAATTTTTTGTTGTTATAATTCTAAAACACAGTAAGTCCTTAAAAATTAGATCAAATCAATCATCATACTATATCTAACATAAAAATAATTAATGAGGTTTTAATTGAATGAATTGAATGATAATGTTTGTTTTTTCTATTTATTTGAAAATTAATTGTTAATTTATAACAAAAGAAATATATTTTAATTTAGAAGTTGAACTGATTTGCATGCAAAAGGGAAAATAAAATAGAAATTTATATCTAGAAAATATAGAAAGATTCTATTACTAGATTTTATTTTTAGATTTATTCTAAAATTGATAATTAAAATAGAATAGAAATGTTAGTTATATATCTATAAATTTTTTAGAAAGTTTTAAATTAAAACTAATTGTTGCATGCAAAAAGAAAAAATAGACTAGAAATGTTGGTTATGTATCTACATTGATTTTTTTATTGTTTTCAATTTCACAACGAAAATCATACTCTACCCATTTAAGATTATGTAATTTTTAGTTTTAAATTTATTCTAAATCTAATTGTTGATTCATTTAACAATAAAAAAAAATGAATCTATTTTAATTTTAGAATTTGAATTGATTTGCATGCAGAAAGAAAATGCAAAATAGAAATATTGCTTTAGATTAATTTCTAAATTCTTTTTTTTAATTCCAAAATATTCTACCCATTTAAGATCAATTAATTTCTACTAATGCCTACATAATATAAGTTTTACTTTTATTTAAAAATATTTAAATAATATAATTTATATAAATAAGTATCATAAAAAATAGAAATATCAGATTATTTTGTATATTGATGTAGCCTTTGTTATTTTTATTTTTATTCAAATAATTTAAATTTTAAATGATTAAATGTTTAATATTATTTCATAAACATAAACCCTTAATTAAGATTTTGGTTAATTATTGTTAGGATTAAGGTTGTATTAGGGATATAGTTAGGGTTTAAGGTTAGGATTGGAATAAAGGTTACAAGTAAGTTAATTTTAATTAAAAGAAACTTCAAACTATTTTAAAATGTCTATATTCTAAATATTCATAAGAAAAGTACATTATAATGAAAAAAAATTAATATTTTATAAGAAAATGATAATAAGTGGTATCAATACATTACCCTACAATAGTAACCCTAATTGTAGCCTCAACTTAATCCTAAACTCTACATAAATCCTACTTATAAAAAAATCAACCTTAATCTAACCCTAATTATAACCTAACCTTAATATGAATCCTAACCCTTATTGTACCCTAATATAAATTGAATTCTAGCCAAACCCTTACCCTAATTGAACTTTAGTCCTAATTTAACCCTTAACCCTAATTTTATTGAATGATAAGCCTAATTATAATCCTAATTGAATTGTAATACAAACCCTAAATATAATTAAAATCTTATCATAATCAAACCCTAACCTTAACAATATCCCCAATCTAGACCTAATTGAAGCCTAAACCATACCCTAACCCTAAACTTAAATATAACCCTAATTTAATTCTACCCTAACCTAACCCTAAACCTAACTCTACAATTAAACGCGACCTACAAATTCAACCTTAATCTAACCCTAATTTAACCCTAACCCTAATCTAAACCCTAAACCTTATTCAACTATGATCCTAATTGAATTCTAGCATGAATCTTAAGCCTAATTAAACTTCACTTCCAATTTAACCTTAACCCTCATTGAACTCTTATACGAACCTTAACTATAATTAAAACCTTACCATAATAAAACCCTAATCTCGATAATGTCCTAATTAGACCTAATTGAACCCTAAACCATAACCTAACCCTAAACTTAAACCTTAATCTTACCATAATTGAAACCTAATTATAACCTAAACCTAAATTTAAATATAACCCTAGAATTAAGTTCTAACTACAACTTGAACCCTAATGTAACCAAAATTAAATCTTAGCCCTAAACTTAACCCTAACCATAATTAAACTCTAATTGTAATTAAACTCTAATTATAATCTAACCCCTCACCTTAATATAACCCAAACCCTTATATTAATTGACCTCTTATACTATTTAAACCTTGATCTTGATATAATTAAATCATAACCCAAATTAAAATCTAATCCTAACCCTAAATATAATTACCCATACCTTAATGAAACTGTAACCATTTAATCAAACCTTAACTCTAATCAGTTCTATAACCCTAAACATTCACCCTAATCCCTCTAATTGAATCCCAATCCTAACCTAACCCTAAACTTAACTCTAACCATATAATTAAACCTTACCTACAACTTCAACCTTAATCTAACCTTGACTTAAACCCTAACCCTTATTGAATCCTAATCCTAATTGAATTCTAGCTTAAACCTAACCCTAATTGAACTTCAATCCTCTTTTAACCCTAACCCTAATGTAATTAAATTGTAAGCCTCATTCTAACCCTAATTTAAATCTAAAGTAAATATAACTAAAACCTTACCATAATCAAGTCTTAACCTTGATAATAGCCC
Organism: Cryptomeria japonica; assembly: GCF_030272615.1. Lineage (NCBI taxonomy): Eukaryota > Viridiplantae > Streptophyta > Pinopsida > Cupressales > Cupressaceae > Cryptomeria > Cryptomeria japonica. The sequence continues at coordinate 45,012,853 of NC_081415.1, read as the reverse complement.
TAATCTAGACCTAATTGAACCCTAACCCTAATTGAACCTTTATGCAAATATAACCATAACTCTAATTAAATCATAACTTTAACTTTAAAGTAAAGATTTATTATATATTCCTAACCCTCACACCATGATTTATCCTTAAACCCTTACCCTATTTGAATAATAACACTAACTCAAATCGTAAATGGATTGTAATACTAACCCTATTCCTCATTGAACCCTAGCCCTAAACCTGAATGTAATTCTTAATGAACCCCAACCCTTACTCGAAGTATTATCCTAGACTAGTAACCCTAATTATAATGTAACCTTAAGCCTAAACCTAATCTTACCATAATTGAAACCTAACCATAAGCTTAACTCTACCCCTAGAATTAAACCCTAACCACAACTTCAAAGCTAATCTAACCATAATTGAACCCGGTCTCTAAACTTAACCCTAATCCTAACTAATCCTAATTGAACTCTAGCGCTAAACTTAACCCTAACTATAATTGAACTCTAATCCGCACAAACCCTATTCCTAATTAAACTCTAATAGTAAACTTCGACCCTAATATAACCATAAATGAACCATATCTATAAACTTAACCCTAACTATAATTAAACCCTTTCCACAATCAAATCCTAACTCTAATTAACTATAACCTTAATCCTTAACCCTAATCTCCCTAATTGAATGTTGATCCTAAACTTAACTCTAACCATAGATTTGAACCCTAACTACAACTTTAACCCTAATATATGCCTAATTGAACCCTATTCTTAATCTTAACCCTAACCCTAATTCAATTATGACCATAATCGAACCCTAGCCCTAAACTTAACCCTAACCCTAACCCTAATTGAACTATAATCTTAATTAAACTCTAATCCTAACCCTAATCGAGCCCAAACCCTAATTCTAATTGAAGTGTAATACTAATCTACCCCTAACCCTAATGTAATTGAAACACAACCCTAATGCTAACCATAATTTAACTCTAGCACTTACTATAATTGAACCTTGATAATAAGCTAACCCTAAAATTAACCCTAACCATAATTACTAAACCCTATTTTGAACTTGAACCATAACCCTAAAGTAACCTTAATTATAAATCCATCCTAACCTTGACCATATCCTAATCTTTATGCTAACATAACCCATAAACCCATTTAAACCGTAAGGCTAACCTTGAAACCAAGCTTTATTATATAACCATAAACCTAACAACATGTTTTATTCTTAAATCCTAACTCTTCCTAATTTATAACACCAACTCTAACCTTAATTTAGTTGTAATACTAACCCTAAACCTAATTAAACCCTAACCCTAACCCTAACATTGATTTTAATTGAACCTTAACCCTTAACCCAAGTATTATCCTATACTATAATAACCATAATCGTTAAGTAAAATCAATTATAACTACTATTTAATATATAATGCTATGACTCCCTCTAATATAGATCCTAACCCTAGCCATAACTTGATAATGACCCTAAACCTTACTATATATCTAACCTAAAACCTAAACCTAAACCTATTCCTAACCCAAACCATAACTGTTATAGCTATCATCATGTATACTATCTCTAATTGTAATCTTAACCCTAATCTTAATTATAATTGTGTTATAATTGTAACCCTAACCCTAACCCTAATTTTAATTATAATCACTAATTATAATCTTTAACCCTAATCCTAACCCCAACCCTAATTATAATTATCACCCTAATCATATCCCTAACTATGATATAGACCTTAACCCTAACCATAATACTAACCTTAACCCTAATCCAAAACATAAATATAAACCAAATCCTAATCCTTACCATACCCCCAGTTATATTTCTAACCCTAATCCTAATGTAATTATGCTTACCCTACCCCTAACTTTGATATAAACCCTAAACATAATTGTAACCTTGACACTAAATCTTAACCCTAATCATAAATTTAACCTTAATATTAAATTATAACCATAACCCTAACCCTAACCATAATCCTAACTATAATCCTAAATCCTAAAGCTAACGATAATCCTAAACCAAAACCAAACCCTAATGTTGATGCTAACCCTAATGGTAAACCCCAACCCTAATCATAAACCTAGCCCAAAACTTGATGTAAACCTTAACCCTGACTATAACACTAACCTTAACCCTAATGCTTACCATAACCATAATACTCGCGATTAAATAAAGTTTAATATACCTTAGATTTTAGTATTTGCTTTGATCTTACAACACATGTATATTATAAAAAATAGTCTAAATAGATATATAAAAAATCATATATCTCTACGTAATAATATATTATAATATTATAATATATTTTATTTTAATAAAAAGATACTATATAATTATATATTGATTTATTTTATGCTTCCTATGTTGCACTGCACGGCTGCCACTAGCATATATACCTTAAATTTTAATTTAATCCATATAAAATACGCTGAGAGATATCCTTCTCGAGGCGCCTATTTTACTTTAGTGTGTAAATTTGATTAAAAATAGGCGCTTCCAGAAGGATATCTCTCAACGTATTTTATATGGATTAAATTAAAATTTAAGGTATATATGCTAGTTATTCTATTTCTATTCTCAAATCATTTTAAAAGGTTAACCCTATTTCAAATATTAATTATTTAATTAATTACGATTTATTCCTTAGTTAAATAATCTTTATTATTTAATTAAGCTCATTTCTAATGTTTAAATAATTTCATTTAAATTAATTAATTATTCCTCCAATTCCCCAAATTCTAATTCCAATTAATTTCATTTCATCATTTTCCAAATTCGAATTTCACCTAATTCCAATTAATTTCATTTCATCAAATTAACATTTCACCAAATGTGAATTTCAGTTAATCTCATGTGCATTTCAGCATTCGAAAACCCAAATTCAAATGAAAATCAAAATACAATTAAATTTCAAGTCAATCTCCTACAACACATGTTGAAAATCATAACTGGTTGATCAAATTAGTTAACCAATCAATTAATTCAGTTAACTCTTCAATCTCCTTCAATCACCTTTTTCTGACTAACCAGTTATCTCTCAATCAATTCAGTCATCTCTCAATCAACTCAGTCAATTAGCTAATCTATTCAGTTCACTAGCCAATCTATTTAGTTGACTCCCCAATCAAATGAGTTAACAGATCAATCTATTGAGTTCACTGATCAATCACTTTTAGTTGACTATCAATCAACACTTGAGTTCAAATCCTCACCCCTTCTGTGTTGAAAATCTATATAAACAACATCATTTTCTCATTTTCAATCTAGAATCACAGAAGTACAGAATCACAATCTTCAAACAATTGTCTAATCTATGCATGAATCCCAGTGCAAGACCTAAGAACCACCTACAAGCACAATGGAAGCAAAGATGCGGGATGAGGGAGTCTTTATTTGAATTCATTTCTCATTTTGTATTGATTTTCATTGATTATGTTTGATGTTTGTTAATTAGTTGAGAATTAGTGATTCGTTCTTATTTGTTAATTAGCTTAATACATATGACATTCAAGCATGGAAATAATGGTGAAGCTGACGTGAACTAACAACAATGTGAAATTTTGTGTATGCCTGCAGGTTTCTATTTCTGGAAAGTGTCCGTTTTTGGTAGGTTCCCATTTCTGGATTTTTTTGTTGTTTTTGGCAGGTTTCCATTTCTGGAAAGTTTTTGTTTTTGGCTATTTTCCATTTTTGGAATGTTTCCGTTTTTGGTGGGTTTCAATTTATGGAAATTTTTCATTTTTGGTAGGTTTCCATTTCTGGAAAGTTTCCATTTTTGGCAAGTTTCCATTTATGAAAAGTTTCTATTTTTGGTAGGTTTCCATTTCTTGAAAGTTTCCATTTTGGATTGTTGGAAAGTTTATGTTCTTGGCAGGTTTATGTTTCTAGAAAGTTTCTATTTTTGGGAGGTTTCCATTTCTAGAAAGTTTCTATTTTTGGCAGTTTCCATTTTAGCAAGTTTCTCATGTAAAAAACCCTCTATTCTGTCATTTGCTTAAATTCTGGTCTTTTATTGTTATGTTTTATAACAAATCATTGATAAACACTAAAGCAAATTTTTGTAACCAAAGGTAGAAAATTAGGCTGGAGAGCCCACCATATGCTAACAATGTTTGATTTCTTTGCAGGAGTAGTTTAGACAAACATTTCATTTTGGTGCTTTTAAAAAAAAGAACAACACAAATCTCATCATTGCTATGTTGGTTAAAATAAACCCCATGTATTTTGGAGCAATATATCCAATAGTTTAGAAAACATTGCAATGAAGATTTAAAAGGAATCATTGTTCTTCATGTCTTCAAGGTGATAGGTATATGCTCTCCCCTTTTTTGGGTAATCAAAAAGTCAGACCCACCTTTTTCATGCTTTATTTTATTTTCTGCATTAGGATAACACCTTTAGAAGGCCTGCCTCCCAAGTAGCCCATAAGGCCAAGTGAGAGGGAATGACCTAAGTGGCAATGACTAAAGCCAAGTAATCCAAGCCACTCTAAATAAATGCATATGTGAGGAAACTCATATGAGATGAGTGTTACATGTTATCATAATGGTGTTATGCCTCCCCCAGTGCCTATATGGTATGTTAAAATCTGTAGAGCATAACCTCTACAGATTGGGAGACTTCCCTTAATGGAGTGTAAAACGCTGTTGATTGTGACCACTCGAACATAACCGTTTCTAAACATCTTAGAAATTAGAAGACCAACTAAGTCAGTAACCAAACATTTTTATTATCACAGTGCAAGGGTGGGGAAGAATCTGTGCCCCCAAGACACTCACCATATATCTCCCAGGATAATGGGCCAATTGAGGAGCAATCTTCTTTGGTTCAATTTTCAGAAAAAGGCAAAAAATCAAGTGCACCCTAGAGTGTGACAAGGTTGTTTGAGCTGACGGAGTATCAAGTTGTGGGTTGTGATAATACTTGTGACCTTTTGACCTTAGGAGAGTCTTCTTGATGTGTTATCAAATTGCCAAAATACTATCAAAAATAAAATAGGGTCTTGAAAAAGATCTCAACATTCATGAGGATTTGAAAAAGTCTTTTAAACAACACTCTCTTTGATCATGCCAAGTTGTCTTTCATTTCTTTGCTATTATGTCTTTGCAACATTTTCAAAAAGATCAAACCCCTCAACAAAGTAAAGATCTAATATCAACAAGATCAAAGCCCCACAACAAACAAGCTTGTCAAGATCAACAAATCAATCAAACATTGCAACATTCTAGAAATGGAGAAAACATCTTACATGTTGTGATCCTAGGTCCAAACCAATCAAGAAAACAACATGGATTGGTGTTATACATTTCATAGGGAAGGTGGAGAATTCATCCCTTCCATTCCTATTCCATCACCATCCATAGAAACCTTAGCTCAACAGATCAAGACTTTGCAACAACAAATGATAGACATGACTAGTCCTAACAACCATAGGGGTTGGTTAGAAAAAATGATGAGAGAAGTGATAAGCATGAGAGAATAAATATCGGGTCAACCTTCTTTCAACCCAACATATCAAACATACTGATCACATCAACCCAACATTCAACCTTCTTTCAACCAAAACCAAAACTCTTTCAACCCAAATCAAACCTCTTTCAACCCTCTTTCAACCCAAATCAAAACTCTTTCAACCAAAACCAAAACTCTTTGAACCAAAATCAGATCCCATTTAACCAAAATCCAAATCAATCATATATATCCACCATTTCATCATCCCTTGAAGTTACACAAGAGCAATGCACACCATCTCTATCCAATAACACAATCTCCCAAGGGGTATCCATAGCACAAATCCAATCTAATCCAAGTCATGATTTAGAGAGTCTCATTCAAAATCCTTTCTCATCAAGTCAAAATATTGAAACCTTCCAAGAATCTCCCATGAATATCCAAACTCCTTCCCCATGTCAAGATGATAATCCAAAATCAAAAGAAATGAGTCCTGAAACAAATCAAGATCAAGAACAAGCCCTTTCATCCTACCCAATTTTTGATCAAGATCCAACCTATCAAGAATCTTATGATGATCCCCTCATTCTCTTCTATTCCACTTACAATGATACCCTTTTATCTCAAGAACAAAGTGTCTTTCCAAGTCCCCTTCAACATCCACCTCCCGAGCAAGATCATAATGATCCAATTCAAAATCAAGAGCAAAGTGCAAATTCCAATGATCCAATTCAAAATCAAGAGCAAATCACAAACTCCCATGCTCCTATTCTAAGTCAAGATCAGTGATTCCCTTCACCTCCATGTCATATTCCTCCTAATCCCCCTAAAAATCTCATCATTCCTTCTTATCCCTCTCACGATCCTAATCTTCCACCAGATCTTGTTGCATCTATCCAAGTTGTTAATGAATATCGATCTAGTCCACTTCACGGTCTTGTCATTTCTTCCATACCTTCTTCTCAATCCCAAATGCCTTCTTCTAAATCCCAACATAACTATCCTCCTTCACTCTTCAAATCCATTTTGGATCCTTTTATCCCAAAATCAAAGGCTTCCTCTCTTCCATCCATATTAGGACCCTACATCTCTCCATCTACTATTCATATGATCCATAGCTCACAATCCAATCGAGACCATCAAAATCACACATCTTTGATCACCTTCCAACGATCTACCCACATCAACTCGTCAAAACTACCTCTATATCATTCCTATCTACCCATGAATCCTATTCCCTCTGAAAGTGATTTAGATGCCAAGCATAAAAACAAGTCCAAGAATCCGCATACCTCCAAAGATCAACATGTCTCATCTAAAAGACATATCAAATCAAAGAAAAATCTAATCCAAAAGAAAAAGGCAATATCCTAAAGGCTACAAAGGCCCATTATGAGAAAAGAAAAATCAAAGACTATATGGATTCCTAAGTCACCCATAGAAGCAATGTGTTCCAAAGAATCAGAAACAAAAGAGAAATCAAATCGATGTGGATTCCCATAAAAATGTTACAATCCAAAGAAAAATCAAAACTGGCATCCGGACTTGTTATTCCAAATGCGTCCCTCAATCGTCTGTCTTCATATCTCCCACTTTCCAAATCTATTCTTCCATCGTCTCCTTATCCATTTTGGGTTCTTATGTCCCAAATTCCACATCCACTTCTCCCTCAAAATCTCAACATTCAAAATCAACTTGTCTTCCTTTACTTCACCACCTCGTAAGGTGGGTGTCAAAGTTAATTTTGAAAACATTTTCATCTATCCTTACACAAATTTTCCAGTATCCTTTTTATTATCCAACACCTATTTTCCATCCTTTCATCCTTCCCTATTAATAACATCCATCTTAAAAGATATTACATCTAAGGGTTGGGTTCATCTAAATTTTCAATATTGCATTTCCATATTTCTCTACTGCATTGCATTACATATCTCCATTTCAGAATGCATCATAGTTGCTTGCATTTAAAATTTCATAACATATTGCTATATATCATATAGTTGCATCAATAAAACAAGGAGATTGTCTAAGTCATTCACCTGTCTGCACTAAAAGGAGCAAAGATTGTCTCATTTTCCTAGATACTTGTTCATGAAGTTTTTAGGAGGTCTTCATTCATTCATCTTCAAAATAATCTTGTGTTTTAGCTTTACCCATGGTTGAGTAGAGGTTTCACTATTGAACCTTGTTTCCCAAAATCTATCGATTGCTATATCTCACACATTAATCAATAGCTCTTAGTCATTACAGATACCTAGTTGGTCATGTGGCTAGTGAAAAATCCAAAATTCTACTTCACCGCCGCTATAATTGTCATACCCATGTAAGTTTCATTACTTACAAGTCAAGGCAAGAAAATAAAAGAAAAAAGTACTATGCCAAAATCAATATCAAAATATCATGGCTAAAATATCATGCATACATGTGCAATAAAGCTTGACTAAGGGAACATGCGAATAACTCCATTAGGGCTATGGACGCCTACTGGCAATGAAGCAATATTTGAGAAATTACGGTGCATAACCTCATTAGAGCCCTAAATTCTTACTGACAGTGAGGCTCTATCCAGGTTGCTTTTGAAGTCAGAATAACACATGTAGCTAGCCACATAGGATTCCAAGGGTCTTTGATGGTTATAAGAGTTGGAATAAACTAAAATGCACACACATGGGCAAAAGAAGATCAAAGTTTCAAGAATTGATGGAGAAGTTTTCCGTGCCTCCATTCATAAATCTTGGTTACATAGTGTCTTAGGTTAGATGGTCTAAGGTCTTCTAAGAACGGATTGAACTCCTATCTCTGAAACATTTCGCACCTTTAATCCAATTAGTGCATTTAAAAATGAAAGACACACACACTCATCCTTGTTCAAATAGGAACTGCATTTTTGTCATGCATCCTGCATTAGCATAACTCATATCAAAATTCAATGTCTCCATATGCATCATCATGTTATCATTATAGGTCTGCACACTTGGGGGCATAACTGAAAAAATCCTAAAAATCACAAAAAGTCTTGAAAAAAGCCCTAAAAATAAAAAAATAAAAAATTGAAAATTGAAAATCAAAGCAAGAAAGTATAGACCATCCATCAAACCAAATCAACAATAGACAAATGCTCAAAGTCTTCAATCAAACTGATCACATGTCTTGTTAATCAATTTATTGATCAAACTCTATCAAACATCAACATGTCTTATACAAGGAAGGGTTCACTCGAAACCAGACAGATCAGTCTTATACAGGGTACTCACTCTTTGAAACCAGACATTCCTATCAATGATCACACAAATCAAAACAATGGCATAGATCAGTATGACTGCTGGATTTTGTCCAAGTTAGTCTTATCTTTATCAATTAATGGTAGGTCATGTTTCATCAATACCAAAAACATCAAAAAATTCAAAATCAAACAAAAACATCAAAAAATTCAAAATCAAACAAAAACATCAAAAAAATAACAATCAAACAAAAACGTCAAAAAGATTTCAAAATGAAACAAAAACATCAAAATCCAAAAACAATAAAAAACATCCAAAATCCAAAAACAATCCATCAATCACAATTCACAATACATTATCTTTTGCAAACAACAAGCATTTCAACAGACACAAAATGAAAATCAAATGAAAACATTGAGCTTAATAAATCATGTATCAACAAACAAACTACCAAGCTAGTCTACAACCTAACTGATCAATGCCTATCAGTTATCAACATCCTTATCAAACAACATGCCTTTATAGATACATCATTCCTAAAACAGGTACCTATCAGATATCATGTCCTAACAGATACATCTTTCCTACAATGGGCATCTTATCAAACAATCATCCTAACAACACTTATCCTTGACAAGAAGATTAGTATGGTTGTTGGCTTGTATGGTCAAGTTTGTCTTATCTTTCATTGATTTATCTTTTATCGTTTTATGTCAAATCATGTTACTATGCTACTCAAGGATGTCCACAAGTGACTAGAGGAGCCATGATGGGCATGATCTTTTTCTTTCTTTGTTGTTTATGGTGTGAACCAATAAAGTTTTGGGACAACAGTTCCAGTGGGTGTCTATTATTGGTACGTTCATTTGGCAAGTATCCTATGCAAAAAATTGAAGTCAGGGATATCTATGCTTGTGACTACTGCACATACCTTGACCCCTGGCACTATTCCCAGAATGGAGGGTTCATTCTTTGTCTGCTATGTGTTTGTTTCTTTGCAATGAGATATATTTACATCTTGGTTCCTCATACCCTGATCTACAAAGCTTCATTGTTACATAATAAGGCTCAATGATGAAAATGTATTGCATTATGAATAAAGACAAGAAGACTATTCATCATCAATCATATCATTTCATTTTTCTAATCGCATCATGTCGATTGTTTTAATCAAGATCATTCTCTCATCAAGCATCTTTTTTTTTTAATCAACCTTTTTGTTATGCCTAGCATATCTATTTCCCCATTAGTCTCCTTGAGTCGAAATGTGGGCACCTTTTTGTTTTTCCCTTTGGGTCCGTTTTGGTTTTTACCTCAAAACTCCGGAGTCTTGAGGTCCCTTTTTGGTTTTTACCTTGGAACTCCGGAGTCCTGGAGTCCCGAGGTCCCTTTTGGTTTTTACCTTGGAACTTTGGAGTCCCGAGGTCTCTTTTTGTTTTTACCTCGGTACTCTGGAACCCCAGAGTCCTTTTTTTTGTTTTTGTTTTGACCTTGGTACTCCGGAGTCCCAGAGTCCCGAGGTTGTCTTTGCTTGCCTGCTTCGAAACCCCAGACCCCCGAATTTTTGGGGTAGGGTGTTTTCTTTTGAGCTCGGAACCTTGGGACCCCGAAGTCCCAAGGTCGTGTTTAAGGTTTTTGTACAGATGGGTTTGTGATGAGCTATAAATAGGGTTGATGGACTTTTTGAAGTTCATTTGTGCATTCAGGGCTTCTCTTTTCTACCTTTGAGACGCGAACCCCCAGACTTTCGAGCTTTCCTCGTCATTTTCGGGTTTTGTGATTCACTAGGTTGGTGAATTTCCTTTGCCTTTCTTGTGGTTTCTAGTTTAGTTTTTCTTTCCTTTTGTTGTTTTTGTTTCCCTTCATTTTTGTGTGCCTTTGTTTTTCATTGTGTGCCCTAGTTTTTGTGCCCAGAACCCCGGAGTTTTGAATGGTCGGCTATTCCATGACCCCGGAACCCCAGATCCCCGGAGTTTCAAGCCTTTCCATTCCATGACCTCGGAAACCCAGATCCCCGGAGTTCTGGGCGGCCCCCATTCCATGACCCTGGATCCCCAGAGTTCCAAGCCTTTCCATTCCATAACCTCAGAACCCTGCAGTTCCGGGCCGCCCCATTGCATGAGCCCGGAACCCCGGAGTTCCGAGTGACTTTTGCATAAACCTAACCTTGGAACCCCAGAACCCCAAAGTTTCGAGCCTTCTCCACTTGTGCCTAGCCCAGGACCCTGGGACCCCGAAGTCCTGAAGTAAATTAAAGTTTATCCCTAATATTGAAGACTGAAGATTTGTGTTTTGCTTGCAGGTTCAAGTGGTTAGCTGGACTCATCCTCCAACAAAAGAGGCAAAGAAATTGATAGACTCACAACCACCATGAAGTATCATTATCAAGGACAGGTCTACGTTTCAAAGTTGAAAGATCAAGTCAGATGGGTCACGGACACTGAAATAGGCCACATAGAAATTGAGGATGTCAAGACTCAATTAGACAAACCTAGTCTAGAGGCCCTCCACAAGAGAATCAAGATATCTGGCCTAGTTGAGGCTACTGTCTTCCCACAGTCATTATAGGCACTAGAGTTCATAATGGCCATTGCCCCATTCTATAACCTAGAAACTAGAAAGTGCACAGATGCACAAGGAAAGACAGTCATAGACTTGTCTCCAGATATGTTGGGGTTCATCTTTGGAATCCCAACCAGGGAAGAGGCATTTCTATTAATTGAAGAAGAGGCCTTAAAAGCATGGAATGACAAAATATCAGCCAGTAAGAGGCACATGAATACAAACTGGTTAGAGGAAGAAAGAAAGACAGGTCTCAAGGCAACAGAGATCTTGGGGGCAGATTTCAAAGAGCCTCAAAGAGATTTAATCATTATGCTTAGCAGGGCCTTTGGCAAGTCGGATTGCAAGCATTTTCATCCGTGGATGTTCCAATTCGTGACCACCATTTTAATAGGGAAACAATACTTTGACTGGCCACAGATCCTCTCCGACAATATCTGTAAATAGATGAAGGAAGTTCAACATACCCAAAAGTTCTTTTTCACTTTATATGTCATATGGGTAGCTGCTAGGGCTGGGAAGTTTCTAGAGCTGCAGGTAGAAGGTCAATTGGGAGAGGAGGAAGGACATAAGAAGATATGGGAGTATTATCCTCAACTCCCTCTAGCCAATGCCAAGACCCACTTTAAGAGAGTCAATGATGCTTTTATTTTTCCGATAATAATCAAATTGACAGGAGATGCAGGATATTGGATAAGCCCTGAGGCCATGGCTATCATCCGAGAGTGGGCATATTGGTTTATCCAAAACCCATGCTCTACTTACATCAAGGTTAGCGGATTCATGGGTAACCCAATACTCCTACCCTAGTACTGTAATGATAGGATAATCTTGTTGGAGTATGTGAGGCAGCTTGTGGGCCTCCAATCACTGTTGTCCTCAAAACATAAAACAGGTATCGATTTCTCAGTATCTATTGGATACTTTGCATGTTCTAAAATATGAGTCGCAAAGTTATCAGAACAAGAGCTTTAGGATTTGAACTTAAAGGAGTATGACCATGCTAGGGAGTTCTATGATCCCTACGGGAAACTTAAACAAGCTATGTTGAAGGCATATGAGGGGCACAAGCCTAGCTTGGAGGACTTTTGGGCCAACCCGCAAGATACTTTTGAGGTTAGGGAGAAGAGCTATAACAAATTATCTATGCCATAGGTAAGAGATTTCGAGATTGAGACTAACCTCCCTAAAGACCTGAGGGATGATGGAGAGTTACTTGATCCAGTTTATAGGGAATCAGGGATAGATAAGAGGCCCCTCTCCCTAGTAAAATGGTCCACGAGCAAAGACACAAATATGGAAAAGGTCTCCCAAGTAGTCATCAACAGGACCAAGCAATGGTTACACCAGAGGGTAAGGCCCAATGTCTCGAAGGAAAAGAAAAAGGAATCCACTTCAGGGGTACCTCAATCAAGGGGTCATAAGGTGTATGCTCGGAAGACAAGGTCAGCCTCGAGGAAAAATACGTCCACCGATCCAGGTGAAGAGGACAAACCTCAAGAAAGCACTGAGGACTTACTAAAGAAGCTCCAAGAAAAGATGAGGGAGTTTGAGTTATTGAAGAAGGCAGCAGACCTGGGAGTGACCGATGGGCTGGGCATGGTACCACTCGCCAAAGTTCTCCCACCACCAAGGACAGCTATAGGCCACACTGAAGGAGAAGGTACCCAAGAGCCAAAAGGAGATATAGAAATTACCGAGGAGATACCCGCTCAGCCACCATCAACAAATGCCACAAATGTTCCAGGCACTAGCGCTCCTGCACCACCACTAGTCAATGTGCCCACAAGACAGCCTGGAGTGCAAGGCTTCCGGTCTACCACCAAAGAAGTAAAAATTAGAAATATCAAGTCTGATTCAGATCAAGAGGAGGAAGATCTTGAGCAATAATGGCCATTGGAAGGCGAGCAAGAAGGGGATGAGACCGAAGATATATTGAATGAAAGATTGATCCTAACCCCTCAAGATCAAGAAGACCTCTTCAAGCATATAGCTGCTAGGCAAGGAGAAACAGAGGCAGGCGAGGAAGAAATGGCATTTAATGAAGAAGTCAGTGGTAAATTAGGAGAGTTATATAAGCAACAGTCTCTCCAAATAAACCTAGCCCGCCAAATTTCCTCACCTCAAGATCCTGGGCAAGCAGGAGCAGAAGTAAGAGATGAAGCAAAGGAGCAGGCAGAGGTTCAGGTTAGGACTGTGGATATAGTGTCACATCAGGGTGATAAAGATGAAGATATACCACAATGGATGGAGTTTACCTTCGGGAAGAAAAAGAGAAAAGCAGAACTCCCTAAGGTCACTCTACAACAAGTAATCACTGAGGAACCACCAAAGGTTAAAAAGCTAAAATCCATCCATCATTAATCAAAAATAGATTCCGGTGAGGTGATTGCACATGTGGTAGTTCCAAACGAAGTTGAAGGACAGGCTTCTACCAAGTATCAAATATCCCAAGTAAATTTGGGTAAGCAAACCAAGTGGGGAGAGCTAGATACTTTGGAGCTAGCCACAAGTGTTGTAAGAGGGCGTGTTGAAAAGGAACACACCTCAAATATGGAGCTTAAGGCGCAACTTGGGCAATATAAACAACTCTTGATCGAAATGAGTAAACCTCTAGACTCTTATAGAGCTGATGACCTACCTTCAACCTCATCACTACTAGAGGGAGAAGTAAAGGCACTAGTAGAGGTGAGACAAGTGGCTGTTGCCACCAAATCTTGGACCTAGGTAAATGCAGCTAAGATTAGGTTGTTCTTGCAAAATACAGTAGAAATATACCATAACGTGGTACAGGCAGGTGGAGCTTTGGCAACCTGTTCCACACAATGGGAGTGAAAGGCAAACACTTTCAATAAACATTTCTGAGTTTTTAAAAGGATATTGTGGCTAGGAGAGGAGATGGTAATAAAAGAAGACCTCTTAGGATGCGACAACTTTAAAAACTTACAGTACTATGTATACATTTTGGAGTTGAAGATTGAAATGTTTCAGTAGTATATCAAGGATATGACTGAGAATCGGGACCCTCTCCTCAGGGAAATTTTGTCATACGAGAGTTTTGTAATGAATATGCTAGGACCTTTTGGCCTTAGAATAGCTGATACGGGAATAATGGATCACCAGCAAGTTTTGAATCAATGAGATGCATATGAGGCACAACACCTAGGACCTGCGACCCAATTTGATGTCGCCCTTATGGATAGATATACACATCTAATTACTCAGTGTCAGGAGGTGGCGGACATGGTGAAGGAGTTAGAGGAATAGGGAACACATGCGGATGAGGTTTTGAAGAAATAAAAATTTAGAGTTAAGCATGTAGCTAATCCTCCATTCCAAGTAATTGCATGTATAATTGAAAATTATAAAGCTTTTACCAAGAAATAAGGCAAATCTTTATTTTTGTATTTTTTCGCTGCAGCTCCTACTCAAGTTCCAATTTTGAGAGAAATTCTGCATGATTACGAAAACGTGGCTCACCTAGCAAGGTCTTCGTAATGCTCATGCAATCCCCATTTTGTAGTTGTTAAGTGGAGTGTCAAGGCAGAAACTTGCAAGTTAACTGCGACTCCTAGTTTCAGTTCTTAATTTAGGATAGGGTTATTTCCTAGATAGTAGGGTAAAGAACTTCTATAAATTGAGAAGTTAGATTCATTTGTAAGGGTCCCAAATTGATGCTTTGTGGCCTACTTAGAGATTTTAGAATATTTTGCAGATTGATTAAGAAGTTTGAGTTATTTTTTATACATTCATGGAGATTAATATGAAAAGCAACTTGTAGATTGCCTGATCTATGTTTATATTCTACCAAGTTGTTCTATGTAATTTGGTAACGTCTATTATTTTGAGTTAGCAACGTGGTTTATTCTTTTTATCTATCACTCTATGAATCATATTGCGCACATCAGTGGTGTATGAGAACTATTGTGATAGGCCATATTGTTGATGATTTTATTTCCATAAATTTGTGAAATTGATGATGTTGCAGGTTTTTCTGGAAGTCCGTTGTTTAATGCTAATTCAGCTAATATTTGATAATTGCTTAGATTGTAGGGAACTAATTGAGTGGTTCATTAAGTTGTCATTATATTGGTCTTTATTGTTATTTTCTTGTTTCCCTTTATGCTTCGCATTTTATTTCCCAAAGAATCTTAAACCATAAAAATACAAAAAGAGAGGAAGTGCAGTTATCCGTAACCAGCGAGATTTAGTTCTAACCAGCAGGCCCCTTTACAGGTATAACCACATCAACCATTGGGTTGCCCATCACTGTCGAGACCCGACTATAGAGACCTTGGAGTAGTGAGTTCTTCCGAACTCATTACTTTTCAGGAGAGGTGGTGAGTGTTTGCATAAACTACCTGACTTTTGGCGAGTGTGTCAAAATAGTCGTCAACACTTTTCAATTCTTTCCAATCATTCTTTCATCTAACATGATCTCTCTCATAACTTAATTCTAATCTTTTCATCTATAATTCTTTCATTTCCTCACATTAACTATTCTATCTATCAATCAATTATTCCTCACTGTCATAATATCTTCATCTTTCATCCAATTTTTATCCAATCTTCATCTTATACAGGATGTATCCTTCCTAAAACCAGACATTTTTGATCTATCATTTGTCTTATACATGATTAGTCCTTCCTAAAACTAGACATGATCATCTATCTTTGTCTTATACAAGATGTATCCTTCCTGAAACAAGATAGATCCGTCTTATATAGGATGTATCCTTCCTGAAATCAGATGTTTTGATCATTTTTGTCTTATATAGGATGTGTTTGTCCTGAAACTAGACTTTAGACTTTATCCTATCAATCACATCAATCTTATCATTCAATCAATCTACAAATCATTCTAACCATTTATTTCCTCTAATCAAACTCATTCATGTCATCAAGTTAACCATTCTTCCATCTTTCATCTAACATTCTTCTTCTTTCGAGAGATCATTCATGCCTTCAATGCACAAACAATCTCTCGAGGGGCATTATACCCTAACGTCACCAGGGCATACTGGGGTAGAATTTTTTTGTTTTCTTTGAAACAACATCATTTCGACATTGTCTCAAAGAGGGGCAAATGTAGACACCTAAAAATGTCTCTCCAATCGTATACTAATTATTCATCTAATTAATTAAGTAATTCTTTAATTATTTGATTAAACTAACTATTTATTCTAATCATCACCCTTCAATACTTCTAATTATTCTATTTCTATTCTCAAATCATTTTAATCAGTTAACCCTATTTCAAATATTAATTATTTAATTAATTGCGATTTATTCCTTAGTTAAATAATCTTTATTATTTAATTAAGCTCATTTCTAATGTTTAAATAATTTTATTTAAATTATTTAAATTAATTAATTATTCCTCCAATTCCCCAAATTCTAATTCCAATTAATTTCATCTAATTTCATTTCATCTTTTTCCAAATTCAAATTTCATCTAATTCCAATTAATTTCATTTCATCAAATTAACATTTCACCAAATGTGAATTTCAATTAATCTTGTGTGCATTTCAGCATTCGAAAACCCAAATTCAAATGGAAATCAAAATAAAATAAAATTTCAAGTCAATCTACTACAACACATGTTGAAAATCATAACTGGTTGATCAAATTAATTAACCAATCGGTTAATTCAGTTATCTCTTCAATCTTCTTCAATCACCTTTTTCTGACTAACCAGTTATCTCTCAATCAATTCAGTCATCTCTCAATCAACTCAGTGAATGAGCTAATCTATTCAGTTCACTAGCCAATCTATTTAGTTGACTCCCCAATCAAATGAATTAATACATCAATCTATTGAGTTCACTGATCAATCAATTTTAGTTGACTATCAATCAACACTTGAGTTCAAATCCTCACCCCTTCTGTGTTGAAAATCTCTATAAACAACATCATTTTCTCATTTTCAATCTAGAATTACAGAATTACAGAATCATAGAATCACAGTCTTCAAACAATTATCTAATCATGCAAGAATCCTAGTGCAACACCTGAGAGCCACCTACAAGCACAATTCAGAGAAGCACAATGGAAGCAAAGATGCAGGATGAGGGAGTCTTTATTTGAATTCATTGCTCATTTGTATTGATTTTCATTGATTATGTTTGATGTTCGTTAATTAGTTGAGAATTAGTGACTCATTCTTATTTTCTAATTCGCTTAATACATATGACATTCAATCACAAAGACACCACCCATCCTCATGTGTGTGTGCAAGTGATGTCTGGTTTCAAGTGTATAGCACCTTGTGTGAGAGTCTTTGCTCTGTTTTTGAGTGATGGCATGATGATATCTTGATAGTGCTAATCCCATTTCATGATTATATTGGATGAGTTGATGCTATGATCGTTGTGATTGTCTTACTATTGTATTCATGATAGAGACAATGCCATATCACTCATTAAGAGCATGATACAATGTTGGGATTCTCTTTCACTTGCCTGATCATTCATGATATATGTTATTGTATATGTTGTCTTGTGGATATTGGTAGTTGCAGGATTGCAAGTACTAGATATCAATTCCACCTGGTCTCATAGGTTTGAGCATGTCTTCATCCCAATGGCAAGTTGATCGGAGGTGGCATGAGTTCCTTCTACATACTCTAGGTTTATGTTGATATCCTTGTTAGTGTAGTTCCTTGTCATGAGTTGCCTTGTTAGTTACTTGAGATGTGTTGTTCGACCCTATGCCGGGTTGCCTTGTGGTGTTATGATTATATTAATTAATAATTGATTCATATAGTTTATTAATGTTAAATTAAATTAATGTATAATTTTGATATTTAATTATTATTGGGTATAATTAATTCATATAGTTTATTAATGTTAAATTAAATTAATGTATAATTTTAATATTTAATTATTATTGGGTGATTTATTATATTTATTAATGTTATTTGATTAATGTTTATTATGTCTTGATTTATTGGTTTATATTTATTTGGTGCTTTTATATGTATTTAATGATTTAATGTCTATTTGATATTTATTTATTGTTTAATTATTTATGATTTTTGTGTTTTTATGTTTAATTGGGTATTTATTTTATACCCATGGTTTATTTTATTATTGGCTATTTTTATTATTTAATTCTCTTTTTATCCTTTTGGGTTATTCGATTTATTATTTATCTTACCTACCCCATTTTACTATTGGTTGAGAGATTTGGGTAAGTAAATAATATTATTTTATATTATCTTACCTCAATTTTGTGCATGGTAGGTATGAAATAATATTTAATTGATTATTTTGATCGGTGGATATTTTTGTATAGTTTTGTATGAAATTTTATTTATTGGGCTTTTTGAGTTTTTGCTTGGGTTGGCTTTCTACGAGATTGAAGATTTTGGTTTTGCTTGGAACTTGGATTTTGGCTTGGTTGGATTAAGGATTGGAGTTGTTCTTCATCAAGTTTCTTTGCCAGAACTTCTAGTTTTCCCGGTTGGTTGGATTTCTACTTCTTTGCATTTTGCTCTTGGAAAAGATTGTTTCCTTTGCGACTGTGAAAAGACTATTGCGGAGAAATTTGGGAGATGTTGTGAAATTATAGTTTCATATACATAATGATAATATTAGGGAAAACTATTGTACTCTATGGTTTTTACTTCCTGGAGTATTTTTGTGTTTGGTTATGTTGCAATCTTGTGTTGTCAAGAAGACTCCTTTCTCTGTTTGAGATGAGCCTGGTATATTTAAAGTCTTTTCCGTTTGTTGTTTGTTGTAATCTAGTATTCTTTCTACCAATTTCACTATTGTGTTAGAACCTTGATGTGCTTGTGATAAAGGCTATCGTATTACTTCAGTATGTGTTGGGGAATGATTCCCAAGAGTGTTATAGGAAGTTCTTTTTGAGTTATATGATGGACTATTGACTTATGTTGTATAATCTCCTGGTTTTGGTATCTTAATTCGACCCAATTGGGCTAGCTTTCGCATCGATTTGTATTCTTGCCAATTTTCTAGACTTATCATTACTTTGTTTTCCCCATATTTTGAGTTTGTAGTTAAAAGCGCTAAACCTAATTATGAAAGCACTAAAACTACAAATGCATTATTCCATCGAGTGAATGCACTGCAAATTTTCCTAAAGGTGCTACTGTATAAGTCAAATGTGATGTTTTGTGTAATATATGCTCTATCCTGGTTTGTAAATGCGATGTAGCAGGTTTTTTATGTATTGTTTCATCTATCAAATGGACTGTAGTGTTTGTCGAATGTGCTATACTATTTAACAAAAGCGCTAAATTGCCCTGTTGATTTATCTATGATCATTTTGACTTTTTTTAGTTGATCTTCTAGGTTTGTTCTTCGTACCAGAGACTATTTCTATTATCCCTGTGAATCATAGCATTGTATGTCATTCAGATCTTGATATTTTCTTATGTTTATAGCTCCGGCAAGAGGACTCATGCCTTGTTGTTGAGGATTGTATTGCTATGGCTCCAACAAGATGTATACTTGCTTATTGTACATGGTTATTATGCTTATGGCTCTAGTGAGATGATTGTGCCTCATTGTTGAGGATGATTATTGTTCATGGTTGAGAAAGAGGGATTTATTCCTTTCTCTTGTTTATTGATGTTTTGATTATAGATGAGGTTCTTATTTTATATGTCGGCATTTTGGTATTTGGCTATGTTTCAGATTGCAGATGTGCATGCAGATGTTATTCGTGGATACATTTATATGAGCCTCCTTGCTATTTTCATGTATGTGATTACCCTAAGGTCTTGAGACATGGTTAGGGGGAGTGGGCTTCCATGTGATGGCTAGGATCATGAGAGAATAGGCTATCAAGAGGTTCCTTATAAGGATGCTTGAAGTCTAGACCACCGAGAACACATTGGAAGTTTTTCTTGATTTAAAAAAGTGATAACCACAATAATTAATTAGCTGGGTTGGGTAATTAGGACCCACCTAAACAAGATAATTAAATGGATTCGGTGCCCCACCTCATAGTCCTTGAGTGGAGACTCGGGATGAGCTTGAGAAGACCATGGAGATAGTAAACTGGATTCCCTTGATCCTCCCATAGGTTGAGACGGTTCCACATGTCTATCAAGGAATAGGTGGAGATCCCATAGTGTCGGGTGGAGATCCCGATGTTTATATGCATATTAACCTTCTTTGCGAGGATAGCATATGATGACACTCTTCCCTACATGTGTCCTTATTCCTTATGCCATGGTTGTTGATATGCCTATGGGAATTTTATGCTTTCAATTTAGCCATGTGATGTGATTTGAATTATTGCTTATGTGATATTTTTTCAGGTATGATCGTTGTATGGTTGAGGTCTCTTTGGTTTTTAGGTGTCATCCTAGGTCTAGAGTGTGTGTGGGACCTTCTATCATCTCCTAGCATGAGAGGTGGTTCCTTATGGTTCCACATGGTCGGGTGGTTTGATGCCTTCTTCCATTGGGATGTTCTTCATTGGATGCTCTTGTGTGTGGATGTGGTTTCTTATCTCTTCAACTATTGGATGGATCCTTGGACCATATTTATGTATTATGATTCTTGTGACATTCATGAGATAGTTGTATTTGTAGATTTAGTATCATACCTATTGGGTAGAGAATAATGTAATCCTATGTAATGGAAATAATGTATTAGGTTGAGATCATGATTCTTGTAATAGAATATGTTATTGTATTCCTTGTTGGTTCTATGACTATAACTTGGTTATTGTTCATTTATGGAAATATGGATTTAAATGCATGGTCGAATAAATTATCATTGGATTAGTCTTGGATGGAATATTATTTATATACTGAGATGGAAAAGAAGTTATTTCCTTTTAACACTTGTCTCTTGAAATGGATTGTGTAAGTAGAATTATGATAATGTAAAAGGTTTATTCTTAGAGTAAAGGAATTAGCTATGTGGTATGTGATTCTTAGTAATGGAATACTAATGGTATGGCAGTGACTAAGAGAATGAGAATTAGGAACATTTGGATTGGTGGTATTAAAAATAAGTAAGGGGATTAAAGTCATTTGCATGGTAATTGGAGGTAAATATATGATAGTTAAATGCATGGATGGTCTCTTATGTAATTGTGAAAAGTAAATGTAGGAAAAATTAGAATGTGATTGATTATGGTATTGATTATGATTTTATGTTCATAATATTAATTTAAGTAATAGCATTGAGATACCCTAGGGAATGTTAATTGATGAGTTGTATTATTTTGCTTGCATATTGTGCTCTTATGATTATCCTTAAAAGTTGAATATATGCATATCTCATGTATGGTTGTTTAATGCATATGAGTATTATAGTATATGTGTTGCATTAGTAAATGATGTTTTTTTAAAAAAAATCTCTATTTGCATGTTAGTTAGTTATATTTCTGTAGGGTATTTTGGCATGCATTACACCATGAGGTCAAATATGAGACAACAAGTGTTGTAGAATGTGCAAGGTGATCAACACTACTCTAGAGTGGAACAAGCTTTACACATAATCCCTTTGACTAACGATTTGATGGTTATGCATTTGGGGTAGATGAGATCTTAACATATCATGATAAAATATATATTCCAAACATGGGTTATTTGAGGAAAATGATCTTAGATGAGATCCATAATTTATCATATTCAGGGCACCTTGGTTTAACTTAGATGGTAGAAGAATTGAGGTCTGTATATTTTTTTCCAAGTCTCAAGAGAGATGTAACTAAGTATCTGGATTGATGCTTGGAGTACCAAGGAATCAAGGTTGAGCATGTAATCCAACATAACTTTTGTACTAGGATGACATACCTAAGTATATGTGGTAGGTGATTAGGATGGACTTTATTTAGGGGTTGTCAATGTCTAAGAATAGGCATGGCATCATCTTAGTGGTGGTGGATAAGTTGACCAAGGTCCCAATATGCTTAGAGAGATGGATGATCAAATGAGATTTATTAAGGAAATATTGAAATAAGAAATTGACAAGCATAAGAGATATGTAGATAAGAACAAGATCTTCTAGTAGTTCTTGGTGGGAGACAAAGTCTTTTTGAGGGTTAAACCACACAAGAGTTACATAAAATTTAGAAAATTATCCAAACATGGTCCTATTGATGTATTGGAAGTGATCAACCCAGTTGCATATATACTTTCTCTATTGCTTGCTCTTGTTTGAATCCAAAATATCTTTCATGTATCAAAGCTTAAGCCATATCATCCTGACAACTCTCACATACTTGATTGGAATGTTAAAGGTTTAGGATCTAGGGTAGTGTTAGTGGATCCCATTTGCATCATTAATAGGTGCAATCTGAAGTTTGTGTAATAGAGATGTTAAGCAATATAAGGTCCAATAGGATTAATATTTAGAGGATAGTGCCACTTGGGAGGATGGAAAGGAGATAGACTGCTCTTTTCTTCATCCGAGGAACTAGTATTTTTTAAGATGCTATATTATGTTTTGGTGTGATGTTTTGATTTCATAGTGTGCTGATTGGTTGATTACATTGTGATGCTATTCTTGTTTATGTGCGTGATAAGACATTGAGACAATGGCTCTTCCTAGTGGGGAAGGATGTCACGTCTCATTTTTTTTGGCTTGATTAATTAATAAAATAAACATGATTTTTATATTAGTTAATTATCTTTGATTAATAACAAATAGTTAAATATGGTAGAAAGAGTACTCTAATTTTAAATGAATATGAAAAGATGAAAATTAAATTATGATATTATTATGTTTATCTTACCATGTCAATGATTTGGATATGGTTTTTGAAAGCTAATCTATTGATGTGCGACTGAGTGTGATTATTTGCAGGAATGAGTTGAAGGAGGGAACATGGTCGACGAGAGGAGTCTAGCTATTTGGTAAAGAATGGACAAGATGGATACCTATTGTACACACCAAATTTTTTTATGTATAACATGCATTTGAATGACATAATGAATGTGTTTTTTATTATATAAACCTAGAAATGTGGGTCCAAGGGCTCAAGAAAAATGCTCACCAATAAGATTATAGGAAAGAGATAATAAACCTATCCTAAACAAAATTATAAATACAACCACATCCTAGAGACAAACAAACCACAAAAGCAGTCACAACAAGCACAAAATGTCAAACCAGATAGAAAATTACCAATCAATTTGACAAGTGCACTTTAATGTCATCTAGAAGTTGTCTCAAGACCAACCCTGGGATAGTCTTTCCTCCATCTAAGTTCAAACCCAAGACAATTAGCCAAACCAATTCCCTTGTTGGATGCCTAGTTCGCAACTTTGTTGCCTCCCCTCTTAATGCCAGTGAAGTTGACCTCACCTAAGCTACAAGTTCAATATCTTTGCATTCATCGAGTAGTTTGTCACTCTTCCAATTCTTTGAGGAATTTCCCTTCATAATCCCAATAATGACTTTAAAATCACCTTCCACCTGAAATTTCTTCCATCCTTCCTTTCTAGCAATTTGTAAACCAATACAGAGAACTTTGGCCTCGATAACATTTTTAGGGTCCATTTCCAAAACTTAAGGCATAAATGCCAAGAGGCTGACCTTGGTAGTCCCTAAAAAACCCCATTGCCTCTAGCTCTTCCTAAGTTCCCCTTGAAGCCCCATCAAAACCGAGCTTGACCCAGCCTAGGGTAGCGCAAGACCACCAACAGTTTCCACCTTTGGCCAATCAAGGATCCTTCCTAATAAGTTTTGTACTTAGCCAATTGAACTGGACCACCTATCAAACCACATCCTCTCCTCTTCTATGATCCCCCAATCCTCTTTATGATGCACTCTCCCTAACTCATTAATCGATCCTTCAAATGTATCCCAAATCCTATCAGCCTCTCTTTCCTTATCCTGGAAAAGTCCTTCTATTATGCTCAAGATAGAGATTCTAAACTAATAAGTCAAGGGAAACATTCCATATAAAATTTAATCCAACACTAAAAATGACACAATGAATGTTTTCTAATATGTATATGTATATGTACACATATGTATACGTATGTATATATGTATGCATGTATATATATACTTACACACACACACACACACACACATCTATGTGTGTGTGTGTGTGCATATATATACTTATACATATATATACATATGCATGTATATATATACTTATACATATATATACATATACATACATACATATGTATGTATGTATATATACATATATATATTTATACATATATGTATGTATGTATGTATGTATGTATGTATATATGTATGTATGCATATATATGTAATGTATCTATATCTATATCTATATCTATATATATATATATATATGTATGTATGTATGTATGTATGTATGTATATACATATATGTATACATATACATATACATATATAGTATGTACATATATATGTGTATATACATACACACACATATGTATATACATACACATATTATACATACATACATACATATATGTATGTATGTAGGTATGCATGCATGCATATATATGTATATGTACATACCTACATATATACATACATGTGTATGTATATATATATATATACACACACACACATATATATGTATGTATGTATATGTATATGTATATGTGTATATGTGTATGTATATATGTGTATGTATATATGTGTATGTATATGTATATCTATATATGTATATGTATATGTATATGTATATATATATGTATATGTATATGTATATGTGTATGTATGTATATGTATGTATATATGTATGTATATATATATGTATATGTATATGTATATGTCTATGTATATGTCTATGTATATGTATATGTAAATGTATATGTATATGTATATGTATATGTATATGTATATATGTACATACACATACACATATACATAGACATATACATATACATACATATATACATACATATATACATACATAAATACATATACATACACATATATACATACACACACACACACATATATACATATACATGTATACATATATACATATATATAGATACATATATAGATATGTATATATACATATGCACGTACATATACATATACACATACATATACATATATGTATATATATGTAATCATTATGACATTGTTCCAATTAACTTGAAAAGGACAATGAATCTGCATACCTTGTTTGTATCCATGTATTTATACTTGTATGCATTTGTTTTGATATCAAGTACATGTCAACTTTCTTTGGAAATGAGAATTGAGCTATCCTTTATTTCATTAATCTATATGTGAGTACACACACACACACACACGCACGTTTAGACACAAATATATATCAAATGAAACATGAATATAAAACTATGAAATTTAGAAAAATTGCAATAAAAATAATATCTTTCTTTTTCATAAAACAAAAATTTGAAAAGGCTAGATAGACCAAAATTGAAACCCCTCTCTCTTTGTCTCTGTAAACTAAAAAAATGCAATTACAAGTTAAATTACCAACTATAATTCCGTTTTCATTTCTTTGTATCATGAAAGGGAAAGAAAAACCGTTATTACTGTTGTAAAACTAAAAACATGAATTGTTAGAATCAAGAAATTTATAGAAGAAAATAGACAAATGCTTACAATACTCTTGATTGCAAATTAAATTTGATTTAACTCTGTGACTGATAAACCATGAAATTGCTACTTGTCTTCTTAAGAATGTACGCACGCACACAAACACATTGATATATATATATATATATATATATATATATATATATATATATATATATATATATATATATATATATATATATATATATATATATATATATATATATATATATATATATATATATATATGTTTGTATGTATGTACGTATGTACGTACGTACGCATCTATGTATGTATGTATGTATGTATGTATGTATGTACATATCTATATATATGTATATATATACACACACATATAGATATATATGTATACATACATATATATACATACATATATACATGGAACATATATGTATATATATGTATATATACATACATATATATACACACATATATGTATGTATATATGTATGTATACATATATAGATATATACATACATACATATATATGTATGTATATGTATCTATATATGTATATATATGTATGCATACATATATAGATACATACATACATACATACATATATGTGTGTGTGTATATATATGTATATCTACATATGTTTATATACATATCTATATATATGTCTATTTGTATATATATGTTGGAATCCAAGAACACTTGGAGGGGGGGGTGAATCAGTGTTCTATCGAAATGATCAATTTTAACCTTATTAAAACATGCATACGCCAACTGGTATACCGGTACATATAGAATTGAAAGAAGTAAAGCAACCAATAAGCCAATCACATAAATGAATACCATAACACACATAATTATACGTGGAATACCTCAAAGAGGAAAAACCACAGTGGGATTTGTGACCTACAATATCAATCCACTAGCCATATGAAGAGATATTACAAAATATAGGGGCCTACATTTGCAAGAAGGCTTATAGCCTAGAGCATGTTGCTCAATCACAAAAGGAGCCTCACTGACTACATACAAATCTAGACTACAATCCAGAGAAATGATTGAACTGCAAAGGTAGCATCTTCTATGCTTGAATACAATTCTGGTTAAGCTCTGTCTATTCCGGTCTGAAATCCTAAACCCTTACCGGAATAACCCTTACATAAATATCCTCACATACATAATCTCTCTCATATATTTTGCATTCATAACATTATCATATTCTCCTATCCATCCATATTACAAAATGATCTAACCAATTGATGTATATACCCTTTACAATTCAACATGCCTTATGTCGACTTACAAAAATAATTACAATATGAATATACATGACGGCTCAATAACATAAATACATGAATATAAAAAAAAGTTGCCGAAGTCAAATCTCTAAAAGATGTCGGCCTCCAACACCGACAACCTGATTCTAAACCATGTCGACCTGCATTGCCGATAATCAAAGAATTCCTTCCAACCTGCTAGTGCCAGTGAAGTGTCTATGAAGTGCCTACCAATACACAACTGAACCAAAATATGAAGTCGAAACAAGTTGCCATCTTGCCATCAATGAAAACATATTGAAACCAACCAATTGAGTGTCAATTGCCAACAATCTCCCCCTTTGGAATTGATGGCAACACTCATGTGAAAAATGATCATGGTTTCCATGATCTGTCGGTTTCATCCTGAGCCTGCTCCCCCTGAGCTGAATATTCATCTATGATCATAATAAAAAATACTCCATATCTCCATATCTCCCCCTAATGTATACAACTCCCTTTATATTTTTCACATCAATATCTCTCCCCCTTAGACATCAATGCCACTTAAAATACCAAAAAGTACCAAAAAGCCAAAAACTGGGACGAAGAATGAAAGATTGTACAATGAATATATCCCAAAATACCTTACCAGAGCTGAATGTCTTTGAAAATATTTGGATAAGCCTTCTCCAAAAGCTCAAGACAGGTATCCCAACCAGATTTGAAAGTATCAGAAATAGATACAAGTCCATTTAGCATATGGGCAAATGACTCTTTCTCATTAAGCTCTACCGGTGTGGGCTTACCAACCATATCTATACACTCCTTTTTATGTACACTTAGTGAATCCAACTGGGGACTCACCAAACCTCTAAGACTTCTAGTTATCCTTATGATTTTATCTTTTTATTTATCAAGAGAAAAAACTTGGGCTTCCAAAACCAAAATCTGACCATCTATAGATGTAGTTGATGAATTTAATCCATCAAAAGAATTGGTTATACCTGCAATCTCCTCCTGAATATCCTTAATCCTTTTATCTATCTTAGCTATGAGTAAACCTGTATTACAACATACTCTGTAGATATTAGTACACTACCTCAATGCATTATCAATCAATTTCAACTTATCATCAATCTCCTTCCTCTCAAACTCAATCAATTGATCAAATGCAGCTCTCTTTGCCTGTGTGAACCTCTCTAGTGCTTGTCGATTTGATATTTACTGCAAAGACTGAAAATCCTTTGAAATATGCTCTGTGATTGTCTTAAGCTTGTTGGATGGGCTCGCTTCTTTTTTAGACTTGCACTCCAAGACTACTCTATGCAAAATAGTGATAGACTGGTCAATAACACCTTTATCCATAGATCCCTCCTTCAACAGTTTTTGTGCAACCATCATCATGAGTTTAGTAGAACTCATCTCGGTTATGCTTTTCTTTTCAACCTATGAGGTGTCAATTGACAACAATGATGGACTCACTACCAGTTCCCTACCAGATTCCTCTTTCTTCTCCCTTGATGTTTTAACTTTTATAGCTTCCTCACTTGCATCGATGGCTGTGCCACTTGGTGTAGTCTCACTAACTGTCGATTCCTCCCTAGGAACAGTAACCTCATCCTGTACAAACTGATCCAGAGGACTATTGTCCTCAACATTAGAAACCTATACATTATCAACCTTTACACTCTCTATATCTACTAGTATCTCAATATTTGCCTGTACATTTGTATCTACCGGGGGCTCAATATCCACTATCTTAATGTTTTTCAAAATTGAGGGTGAAGTAACCATAATACCTTTACCTTTCCCTTCAACTGAGATGTCTGCAGTATCTGTCTTGGGTTTTGGTGAAGTATAAAAACCACGATTCTCTTCAAAGAACTTAACCCATGCCTTGTGTTTCTCCTTGATTATCTCTTTTACTCTACCTAACATAAGACTGATTATTCTATGTTTGTTGTTAAAGATTTTCTTATCTGCAACCTCAAGTGTCTTGTCCATCTCCTCTAGAGAAATAGAAACACAAACAGATAATAACTCTTGAATCTTTATATGCCTGTCCTCTTGCATTGTTGATAGTCTTCTAGCATATAACATGTCATACAACTGTGTCGATATTTGGTCTTCAATTTCTATCAAGGCTTTCTTATAGATATCCAAATGCAATAAAATTGATTCCTCTTCCTCTCTTTGTTCATCATTATCTAAATGTTCATAATAAAACTGTACATTCTTTAACATACCATCTTTAGTAATTTCATCAACTAAATCTACACAAGTCTTTGGTGGAATGATAGTTACATTACCAGATTCAATTGCAATATCAATGTCATCCTTCTTCTTTCTCCTTCCAGTACTAGATGGGGATGAAGGTGTTTCTTTTGGTGCTCTTCTCCATGCTGGTACCCTGATAGTAACTTTCCTAACTGGTTGCTTCTTAGCCTCTACCTTGGTCTCTTTAGTTTTCTTCCTCAATACCCTTTTCAATGCCAAGGGTGTGTCATCTTCAGATGTAGATTTTGCCGCAATAAGCTCAATGAATATTTTTGGTTCCTTCCTCTTCCTACCTTTCTCTGGGACAATATCAATCAATGCTTTGATGTCCTGTGAAACCTTTTTCACAAATTTACTTGCCTTGCCTTCCTGCTTCTCTCTCTTCTTCTGGTTGAACTCAGTTTCAACCTCTTGCAGCTTCTGCTTAGTAGTGCCAAAGGTTTTTATAGTTTCATCTACTATTACATCAATTAGAATTTGTGCATAAGTGTCAAGAATTTGTGCATCAACTTCATAACCCATTTCCTCAATCCAAATCTTCTGGGGCCTTACAACTTCCATCAAAGTTTCATCTTTCTTGATCATGAAGCATATGTCAGTTGAGTACTTCTCAATAATGTGTTTTGGAACCCTCATCCTAGAATTCATAGCAAAGTGAAATGTTTTAAAGTAATCCCACACTTTGTCAACTCTTTGACTACCCAATGTAGCAATTGACTATTTTAGTTGCCTCCCTACCGGTATATCGAATGCCCATTTTCTCTTCCCAAAATTGAGAGTCTCATTCATGAAAAATAGCATTAAACAGACAATTAGGTTACCATACCGGAATGTTCCTTTCTTTTCTCCTTTAATCTTTCTTAGGTTAATCAAAAATTCATCCACCATCCAACCACATAGATCCAACTTCTCATTCTCCCTCATCATTTTATGAGTTGCATAAATGCAGGAGCTAGAAACTGAATTTAGTCGGTTTGATTGTGTTACCTTGTAACTGATGATCATGCTTCCAAATCTGATGTCTGTGTCAGTGATAGTACTGATCCTCATTGACCGCTTGTCTAATGTTGTACCGGTAATCTTGTTGACATGATCATTTGAAACTTTCTTCTCCAGACATTGTTCAACCTGCGGTAAACCGGTGATTGCCCTGATGGTCTCCTTCATAATCTTATATGGTCTATCCAACTAGATAAACTCTCCATGCACCCTTCTTAAAACATACCTAACAATTTCATCTTTAAATTCTAGAATATCCAAAATGTCGGTAAACCCTAAATCCACTATATGCTGGTATTCGGGCTTAATCTTTCTAGAATCTCCCATTAGCTCACTCATGTACATGCTCTTAATATCAGTCATTCCCAAATCCTCAATATGATAGTGAGTTTAAGCTCTTACATCTTTGACATACACGACTCCTTCCAAGGACATGGGAAAAAGCTCCAACCGAATTGTCTAGGGTAGCAACATGTAGATATTGCTTGAAAATTGGCTTGGGACGGTCCTTGACCTCAACTACAATCAAATTTGCAACAAATATAGGTACAAATGATGATCTCACTTTCATGATTGAAGATAAATACCCGTGGATAGCTGTCCGTGAAAAATCCTTAAGACCTCTTCCAATCGCTGGTGAAATAGCTCAAGATGATATCGATCGCACCGATTCACTTTAGACTTCCTCTGAATCACTTTGAATCGCTTTGAATGAAAAGTGATCAGAAATGAAGTGAATTCGACCTTTTGTCCTCCAAGAAACCCTAATATTTCATTAACATCAATGAATTCTAGTGGAAGATACCAGATCTTGATCAAACATCACCATACCGGACAAGCATCTCCAATGTTTGGAACATCTTCTAGAACCTCTTCATGGGGCATATGCAACATCTTCATGAATTTTGCCTACCCCTAAGGCATCTGCCTTAGTTACCAGATGAGTTTCCTGCCGGTGCAGGAGCAACCTTCTTTGTCGGTTAAGTAACCGGTGCATTTCCATCTGATGATAGTTCTTCTGACTTCCCGACCCATCTTTGGATATGATCTTGTAGAATTTCATTAACCTTCTCTTTTCCTTTCTCATTTGATCCTCCATTACCAACTGGTGGATTTTTGTTTCTACAAAACTTAGAAATATCTCCAACCTTATTACATTCATAACACGTAACATTGTTCTTTTGAATTTCTTTACTAAAACTGGTGCAATTGCTTGACCTGCACTGATTAGCCATATGTCCAAATTTTCCACATGCATAACACTTAACATTCATTCTGCAATCTTCTGCCTTATGACCATGCTTATTAAATTTAGAACATTGACCAAGAGCAGAATCAGGGTTTTGATTTGCTCTATTTCTACATTGCCTAGCCATGTGACCAAATTTATTACAAACCAAGCATCTACCATTAAATTTATAAGCATTAAACTACCTTACCCGTGCCTTATGGTTTTGATCTTCATTTGTAGTACCAGAACTCTGTCCTTGTTCAAATCCAAGTCCATTGGAATCTCCATTCTACCTTTGTCTCTTCAATAACTCATCAAGTTGTGCTGAACTAATCTTGAATTTTTCTTTATACTCACTTGCAATAGTCAGATCATCTCTTATAATTATCATTTGTCTTTCAAGCTCTTGTTCATTACTCTAGGATTTGGCTAAATCAGTTCTCAACATATCATTCTCATGAACCAACCTACCACATTCTTCAAATTTTTTCTTCAAAGATACAACAAGATTTTCTTCCTTTTTCTTTCGGTCCTCAATCTTTTTAGACATCCTCATAGTTATATCTTGCATTTCATTCCTCATAACCATGTTCTCTTGACTCAGCTTCAGACATCTCTCATTAAGTGCATTTTTCTCACCATTATCCTTATTTTGCAAAAGTTCCTTCCTCCTAGCTTGAACAGATGCCAGTCTCTCCTATAGGACAAGAATGATTTCCTAAGAAAAATTCAATTCATATTGTAGCTTCAATTTCTTCATCCTTTCAACATCACAATCTTCAAGTGTCACCTCAAGTTGCTTTTCCAAACTCATATCCATGGATTCTAGATTCAGGATTTTCCTCAAGCTGTTAAACTTCCTTCGAGGCACAAGGCTCTGATACCAATTGTTAGAATCCAAGAACACTAAGGAAGGGGGGGGGTGTGAATTAGTGTTCTATCAGAATGATCAATTTTAACCTTATTAAAACATGCATACACCAACCGGTATACCGGTACATATAGAATTGAAAGAAGTAAAGCAACCAATAAGCCAATCACATAAATGAATACCATAACACACATAATTATACATGGAAAAATTCAAAGAGGAAAAACCGCAGTGGTATTTGTGACCCACAATATCAATCCACTAGCCATATGAAGAGATATTACAAAATATAGGGGCCTGCACTTGCAGGAAGGCTTACTGCCTAAAGCACACTGCTCAATCACAAAAGGAGCCTCACTGAATACATACAAATCCAGACTACAATCCAGAGAAATGATTGAACTACAAAGGTAGCATCTTCTATGCCTAAATACAGTTCTAGTTAAGCTTTGTCTGTTCCAATCTGAAACCCTAAATCCTTACCGGAATAACCCTTATATAAATATCATCACATACATTATCTCTCTCATATATTTCACATTCATAACATTATCATATTCTCCTATCCATCCATATTACAAAATGATCTAACCAATTGACCTATATACCCTTTACAATTCAACATGCCTTATGTTGGCTTACAAAGATAATTACAATATTAATATACATTTCAGCTCAATAACATAAATATATGAATATCAAAAACAATTGCCGATGTCAGATCTCCAAAAGATGTCTGCCTCCAATACCAATAACTTGATTCTAAACCATGTCAACCTGCATTGCCGGTAATCAAAGAATTCCTTCCAACCTACCGGTGTCGGTGCCAGTGTTGGTGAAGTGTCTGTGAAGTGCCTGTCGGTACACAATTGAGCCAAAATATGAAGCCGGAACAAGTTGCCATGTTTCCATCAATGACAACATATTGAAACCAACCAATTGAGTGTCAATTGCCAACATATATAGATACATATACATATACATATACATATACATATACATATACATATACATATACATATACATATACATATACATATGCATATACATATACATATACATATAAATATAAATATATACATACATATACATCTAAATATACATATATATACATATACATATACATATACATATACATATACATATACATATACATATACATATACACACACATATACATACATACATACATACATACATACATACATACATACATGTGTGTGCGTGAGACACACCTTCTTAAAATAAATAATGCTTTATCATTCATTTTTTAATTAAAAATATGCTTTTCAATCATTATCTTGCACAATTCATAACTTAATCTCGCTGCACAAACAACCATGTAGTGAAATATATCATTATCATGCATATTCATAAACAACAATGTAGTAAGATATTTCATCATCGCACACATTCATAAACAATCATGTAATGCAGTAAATCAATATTTAGCATACTCATTAATAGTCATGTAAATAAATATATCATTTACTTGCATATTCATATCTTGATTAGACATGTACTGAAATATATATCACTTTATTTCTTACTCATAACATGATCTCATCATAAGGAATGTTGCATGAGCATAATAATGGAATGGTTAAAATAGATTCATTAGTGCATATGTGTTAGTGTTTGCAATTTATTGTGTGAACTTAAGCTATGTTTCTTAGAAAGGGTGTTGAATATGAGCAAACAAAGAAGGAAGAATGTCTTTTTGAGAAAATTCATTTATTTTAAAGTGCTTTGGCCAAAGCCTTGTTCATTGAAATAGATGAATTAGTCTAAAAAAAATTATTAATATTTTTCTCTACCATATCTTGATATTGTTGAACCCAAGGTAGGACTTGAGGGGGGGGAATCAATTCAAAACATAAATTAATTAACCATATAAGCAAATAAGAATCAATACACATCCAACACATGAACACCAAGATTTTCTACATGGAAAATCCAAACAGGGAAAAAACACGATGAGAACCTTCCCACAAAAGTATATCCGCTATGTATATCAAATTACAAAGAAAAGAGCTCACTTCTCCAAACTTACACACCAAGGGTGATTGCTCATGGGGCAAGATACAAAAGAGAACTTTCAAAACCTGAAGTAAACTACAACATGGCAAGATACAAAAATGATATGAAAAATAAGGATCTCCTGATTATGAAATTGTCCTTGAACTTTGCATCAAGTGAGAAACATCAATACACACAACTAAAACCTCAACTGCCAACACTCTGTCTCAAATCTATGCTATAGTCTCAACACAACTTGCATATCATTCGAACACAACTCTTCTTTTCTCTTCATCAAACCTCACTAACTATCTTTGCATCACCCCTTTCACCACTCTCTTCCAACAACTCAATCACATCGATATCCTTATATGCAAGATAGATAATCAAAGCTTGAACCATGCCAACTTGAACAAAAATATACCTTCCAAACCAAAAAAACACATAGTGATCCACTCAAGAAGAAAGAGGGGACCAAAGCACATCTTCCAAAGATCAATTCACCATTCCACAATCATCAGAACATAACCAACAACATATTCACATGCTACACATCTATATAAGCAATTAATGATTAAAACGTATATTCCAAAGCTAATAAATCTAATCCGGATCTCCACACACTATGATGAGACCCCATAACACATCAAATAATCTTCCACAAATCATATCCGAACCTAAGGATAGGTCTAACATAGAATATCACAACCAACTATGAACACTACCACAACATCTGGAGAACTTAGGGATATTTACGAACCACAAAACTATCATATCCATGACACCAAAACAATATCCAAAGAAGATAACAATAATAAACAACATTAGCAACACTTTTTGAACCCAAATACTTTTAGAACAACTAATAGAGCAACTGCAACATCAACATAGCAAGATCTCTCTGCACCGCAGACATTTTGGACCAATCCAAAACAAGTTTGACACCAATGATAACCACAAAAACACATCAACAAATACTTACAATAATCTACCCCTTTTTCATTGATGGCAACACTTGTCAACACCGCAAAACCAATTTGCAACCAAAACTTGATCGATCTACAAAACAATACTCCTCAATATCTCTCTAGAAACATACATCGCATCTCTGCATGATCTCTTCCCCAAAAAGAAATAAATCACTATCTCAAAACTATGAAATCTCTCTCAATCTCAAAACTGCTCACTCTCTCCCCCTTTTCCATCAAGAAAAAAGTTCTCAGCAACACTACACACACCACTACTACCCCTGAGAGTAGCCACAACATCAATCCAGGAAAAGAAATAGGCATGAAAGCTCCCCTTGGAAAGATGCATCTCCAAAATGCACCTAGCTAGAAGGAGTTGAAATGACCCCAAGATTCTCCCAAAGAAACTCAAATGTCTCCTTTGCCAATTCCTTAGTGAAAATATCTGCAACCTACTCTTTTGTAGATATGTACTCCAACTGAACTTCCTTCTCACCAACTTTCTCCCTCAAGTAGTGATATTTGATTGAAATATGCCTTGTTCTTGAATGCATAACAAGATTCTTTGAAATGTATATTGCACTAGTATTATCACATAAAATAGGAATTCATTCATCATATGTTGCCTTGACATCTTAAAGAGTCTATCTCATCCATATTACCTGAGTACAACAAGACGCTGCTACAATATACTCTACCTCAACTATAGATAGGGAAACTAAATCTTGTTTCTTACAAAACTAGGAGACAAATTTGTCTCCTAAAAATAATGCACCACCACTAGTACTCTTCCAGTCATCAACACTTCTAGCCCAATTTGCATCAGTATAAGCTTTCAACATTAAATGTCTATCTTTTTTGTACCAAAGTCCACAGTACCTTTCAAGTATCTAAAATATTTTGACAGCTTGCTCATGTGTCACCTTTGGATTTGCCTGAAATCTAGCTACTAAACACATGACCTGCATGATATCTGGTCTAGATGCAATGAAATACAACAATCAACCAATCATCAACGTATACTTCTCTAGTTAAACTTTAGGAGACTTATCATCTTATCTCAACTTGTATCCAATGGTTAAAGGAGTTGTAACTAGTTTGCAATCATCAAAACCAAACTTTTTCAACATTTCCTTCACATACTTTCTCTGAGAGATAAAAAAATCCATTTTTTGACTGAATAACTTGCTGATAAACTTATAAGGCACTGGGAGGGGGGGTGAATTAGTGCAAGCAAAAACAATATTAATCTAATTACACCTCTTAATAACTTTAAAATCAATAGGCATGCCAGAAAGATAACCACATAAGCTAACACCAAATAAGACATTGATGGGATGGGGTTAGGGATAGACTAGCCTAGTCTATCCCTTGGATCCTTTCCTTGGATCACCAGGTGTTCTCTACACACCCTAGGGTCTCTAGGACTTCCTTTGCTTGAGTAATCCCCTGACCTTGCCCAATCCACCCACCAATGAGTTCCAATGCTGCTCCTAAGGTCTCACCTGCTCATGAGACTCAAAACCCCTTACTATGGCTAATAAGGGCTAGGCTTGTTCCACACCTTCCAAGGTCTTAGAAAGGTTGTTTCAGGTCAACTTCATAGTTTTTCCACCCATTCATGTGCCCCCAAGAGGTTTCAAGATTCCAACCCCTTACCAATTTCACTAATTTGGGTTTTTGCCTTCAAACAGGGCTACAAGGATTAGGACCAATTAGGCCTCCTAACCGGTCTTCTAGGGCTCCCTCTCACAAACGGTGCACAAAAAACCCAAACTCCCAAAATGGACTACCATTCATTTGGCAAGGACTCATGGATTTTCTAGGTTTTAGGCCTCCAAGTGTCCGTACACTGTCCTAGGTGGATTTTAAGGTTTTCAAGGGCTTTTGTGAGGGCTTTTAGGGTTTGCCTGGGTCACAGTGAGTGTTTTGAGTTTTAGCCACCTTGTTTGGATTGGTGAAGGCTCCTCCTTCACACCAATGATTCTCCACTCACTCCTCTGCACTTCCTCCAAAGGATGCACTCTCCACTAACCAACCTTGCTCTCCAAGACCTTTGCAATTTGACCTCTCCTAACCGGGCACTATCCAGTCTCGCCTAGGAGTGGGTCTTTGCTTGGCCTTCCTACATTTTTAAGGGCCCTTCTTGCATGGGAATATAGTATAGGGTCTTCACTCTCATTCCCCATGGTTTCATGGTGATTCCACAATGGGGAATGGAGTTATGACTTCATTTGCACAACCAGTCCAAAACTGGACAGTGAGACTGCAAATTACAAACTATTTACAAACACACTCAACCGATAAACAAAAACCTAAACTAATCACTCAAAATGAAATTATTTACACCATAGAAGACATTTTACATAGTTTTGCATGTAGTTCAATCCATTTACTTGCCCGGTAACTTCATTCAATCTGACTGGTAACCAACAAACAGTCACAATCAAGCTCTTCTTGCTTGGGCCGTACAATCTCTAACATCCAACCCATGCATTTAGGGTTTGAAAATACTTATACCACCTTTTCCTCAGTCTATGTGCCCATATTAGGGTTGTCCATGCCAAACTAAGGATTTTGGCCTCCTGGTGGAAAAGTTGCTTGACAACTTTTAAAAGTTGTCATGCAACTTTTGCAACATTTGAGCAAATTTCCCAATGTTGCTCTTCATGACTCCTAGACCCACAATGGGCCAACCTAAGGACACCAAAAAGACACACATACCCTCCATTTTCAAGAAAATCTCAATCTTGACTTATGACCCCTAAGATCTCCACTAGGACCTATGAGCACATGGCTCATTATTTTATATACAATGGCTTCATAAGAAGCATAGTACCAACAAAAAAAGAAGGAGGGAGAGCTTGGAAGGGTTCTCCTACACCATACTCCCCCTCTACACACAACTAAGAAAAAGAAGAAGAAATGAGAGCCGGGTCTATTCTAAGTGTCTTGAACTTGCTCTCCTCCACCCAATTAGCTTCAGATACTGGTTGATCTGCCCATTTCACTAAGTGCTCCATGTAGACCTGGTGTCTGGTAGAATTCTTCACTCTTGACTCCAAAATCTCTTCTGTTATAGGCTTCTTCACTTGAGGTAAGGTATTCACATCCAATTCTTGTAATACCTTGGCCTGGTTCTCAGTCTGCCCTGCTATCTCTCCCTTGTACATTACCAGATCAGCTACATTAAAAATTGGTGATATAGCTAAATCTGAAGGTAAATCCACTTTATAGGCGTTCTCACCATATTTTGCTAGAATTTTACAAGGTCCTACCCTCTTCATCTGCAGTTTGGTAGGCTTACCACTTTGCATCCTAGCTTTGCTCAAATGGACCATCACATAGTCACCCACCTTGAACTGAACTTCTCTCCTGTTCTCATCCACTTTGGCTTTCAGTTTTTGAGTGGATTCAAGGATGGCCTTCTTAACCTGCTCTTGTACTTCCTTGATGGTTTGAGTGAATTCCTTTGCTTGCCCACTCTTCATCTCCAAAGTACCAAGGTCTCTTAACTCACACACTCCCCTTGGATGTCTGCCATATACAACCTCAATGGGACTTCTACTAGTAGTCCTATTCACACTATCATTATATGCATACTCTACTTGAGGAATGATTAGGTCCCATGTCTGACCATACTCCTTAGTTAAACACCTCAACAAGTTGCCTAACACTCTATTGATGACTTCAGTTTGACCATCTGTTTGTGGATGGTAAGCTGAGCTAAATGACAAGTTAGTTCCTAGTCTCCTCCATAATGTTTGCCAAAAATGACCCATGAACTTGTTGTCCCTGTCTGAAACAATGCTTAAAGGGAGTCCATGAATCCTAACAATCTCTTTGAAGAAGAGATGTGCAACATAGCTAGCATCATGTGTAGTCTTACATGGAATGAAATGACTCATCTTGGAAAATCTATCTACTACCACATAGATGTTGTCCATACCTGTTTTAGTCTTGGGAAGTCCTACTACAAAGTCCATGCTTATACATTCCCAAGGTCTATTAGGGACCGGTAATGGTTGATAGCGACCAGCATTGCTTGATCCCCCTTTTGCTCTTTGGCATACACCACACTATTCTACATACCTTTTCACATCTCTTGGCAACTTTGGCCAATAATAGTACCTTTGTACTAAGTCTAGGGTCATATTAATCCCAAAGTGTCCACTCAAACTACCATTATGTTTCTCTTGGATGAGGTTCTCCCTCATAGATCCTCTTGGTACACACAACTGATTACCCTTGAACAAGAGACCATTTTAGAGAGTGTAGTCTGCATACTAACCATGGAAATGGTTCTCAAACTCTTTGCAAACCTTGTAAGCTGATGAGCAGTCTTCACCTCCTTCATAGAGGTCCTTGAAACCTTCTATTCCTATGCTCTGCAACTGTAGTTCTTGAATAGTCAACAACTTCCTACTTAAGGCATCTGCCACCTTATTAAGTTGCCCCTTCTTATGCTTGATGGTGAAGGTGAAGGATTGGAGGTATTCCATTCATTTCAGATGTCTTTTTCTTAGCTTCTCTTGAGTGTTGATGTAACTCAATGCCTGATTGTCTGTGTACACTACAAATTATTTTGGGAGTAGGTAATGCCTCCATTTCTTTAGAGACTGCACTAATGCATATAACTCTAGGTCATAGGCTAAATACTTCTTCTTTGCTTCATTAAGTTTCCCACTGAAAAATGCCACAGGTCTTCCCTCTTGACTCAATACACCACCTACTGCAATTCCACTTGCATCACACTCCAAAGTGAATAGCTTATCAAACTTAGGTAGGAGAAGGATAGGTTTTGTGGCTACTTCTTGCTTCAACAATTGAAATGCTTTGTCAGCCCGCTCAGTCCATTTAAACTTAGTTTTAAGGCCTCCTTTAATGGTGTCAAGGACTAGTGCACATATACCACTAAAATTCCTTACAAACTTCCTATAGAATTGAGCTAATCCATGGAAACTTCTAACTTCAGTCCCTGTTTTAGGTGCAGGCCAATTCAAGATTGCCTCCACTTTGCTTGGATCCATCTTCAAGGTTCCCTTAGACACCACAAATCCTAAGTAAACCAACTCTTGCTTCAAGAAGTCACACTTCTCTAGGTTGATGGATAACTTCTCCTCATGCAACCTCTCTAAGACTAACCTCAAATGCTCAAGGTGCTCCTCTTTAGTTCTGCTATAGATGAGAATGTCATCTAGGTACACCACCACAAATCTGCCTGTGAAGTCTTTCAACACCTCATTCATCAACCTCATGAAGGTGCTTGGAGAATTGGTGAGTCCAAATGGCATCACAAGCCATTCATACAATCCCTCTGTGGTCTTGAAAGCAGTCTTCCACTCATCACCCTCCTTAATTCTTATCTGGTGATAACCACTTTTAAGGTCTAGCTTGGTAAAATACATAGCCCCTCCTAAACAGTCCATCAAATCCTCTATTCTAGGAATAGGAAACCTATACCTTATGGTGATCCTATTGATTGCTCTTGAGTAAGTGCAAAGTCTCCACTTACCTCCTTTTTTTGATGCTAGCACTACCGGGACTACACATGGGCTGATGCTCTTCTTAATCAGTCCTTGTTCCAATAACTCCTGCACTTGCCTTGCTAACTCCTTGTTCTGATCAGGTGTGAGCTTATATGAAGCCTTGTTAGGTAAGGATGCACTGGGAACAAAGTCTATTTGATGGCTTATAGACCTTCTTGGTGGGAGTGTTGCAGGTGCTCCATCACTCACTATATCCTTATACTCTTGCAACATGTGCTTCACCTCTTTGGGTACTTCTGCCTGCAACTTGTCTTCTTCCTCCTTTGGCCTCACAAAGATGGCACACTTCACTATCTCCTCCTCATGTAGCAAATTTAAAAACTCTTTACCAGTAGCCATTAAGACACTAGGTGTCTTTGAAGTTCCCTCTTCATTCTTTGTCAAAGACTGAATCTTGAAGGTCTTGCTATCCTTCTTAAAGGAGATGGAGTTCTCCTCTCCATCATAGATCACCTTCCTATCAAATTGCCAGGGTCTTCCTAGCAATAAGTGACATGCATCCATAGGTAACAGATCACAAATGATCTTATCCTTGTATCCTCCAATAGAAAATTCTACCCAAGTGTGTTCATTGACTAGCACACTCTGCTCATGATTCAACCATGTTACCTTGTATGGGTTAGTGTGGGGTATCCTTGTGAGTTTCAGCTTCCTAACTACCTCTTCTGATATGATATTGTCAGTTGAGCCTGAATCAACTATCACCTTGCAAACTTTACCAAGAATCTTGCATCTCACCCTAAACAATGCTCTCCTATGCTTAGGTTCATTCTTGACTGGCTGTCTTATCAAGACCCTATTGAACATCAGACTATCTCCAATCTCTGATTCAATATGGTCCACCTCAGGTGTCTTGTTGCTTGAAGAGTCTTCATGTGCATAAGCAACCCTCTTTCCACTGTTTGA
This sequence comes from Cryptomeria japonica, assembly GCF_030272615.1. Taxonomy (NCBI): domain Eukaryota; kingdom Viridiplantae; phylum Streptophyta; class Pinopsida; order Cupressales; family Cupressaceae; genus Cryptomeria; species Cryptomeria japonica. The sequence continues at coordinate 44,971,040 of NC_081415.1, read as the reverse complement.
TGATGTAGGCTTGTCAGGACATCTATATGCCAGGTGTCCCAATTATCCTCAATTGTAACACTTCATTGTTGCAAAATAGGAGTTACCTCTACCAGTACCTCTACCCCTACTTGGACCACCTTGTGCACCTCTTCCTCTAGAATGGCCTCCTCTAGGATTGGTTTCACTGCCATGCTCAGTCAACTTGGCTTCTCCTTGGTTCCTCTGCTCATTTGACTTGCTTTGGTAACCACCTTGGTGATTCACTTGATCTCTACCTCTGCCTCTACCCCTGTTATTGGAGTCTCCTTTCCTTTTGTTCCTCTCTTCTACCTTGGCAGCAAGCTGATGACACTTCTGGATAGTAGTAGGAGTCCATAGGCTTATCTCCTCTTGAATGTTCCACTTTAGGCCGCTTAGATACCTAGCCACCTTAATGGATTCATCTTCTTGGACTTTGGACCTAAGACATAGCTTTTGAAACTCCTCTGTGTAGGAGGCCACATCAAGATCCTTCTACTTCAACCCTTGTCTCTTCTTATGAAGTTGGACTTCATAATCCTCTGGTAATTAGTTCTCCTTAATCTTACCCACCATAGCTTTCCAATTTGCAATAGGTAGCTTCCCCATACTAACTCTTTCTTCTTGCAGGTACTTCCACCATGTCAAAGCTGCTCCTCTTAAACTTGATTTGGCAACTTTAACCTTCTAAGCCTCTGTCACTCCTTCACACTCAAAGTGGTTTTCCATGCCCTCAATCCATTCCATAACAGTGTCTATGTCCACTCTTCCACTGAAATGTGGCAATCCTTCAAAAGCTTTGGTGTTCAAAGCCTTAATAGCTTTCACAAATGGTTCTTCATTGAACAAGGGATCAGGTTCAGGGATAATATCATCTATGTCTATAGTTTTCTTGGCTTTACCCTTGGTGTCTTCATCCCAAGGTCCTTGTGTCCTCTGATCCACCACTTCCTGCAGTTTATCCCTTATCTCACTCATAGCTTGTTCAAGGAGTCTATTTTTCTCCATCTGCTCTTCCACTTCTCTAGCCATCTCTGCATTAGTAACCATTCTACTCTCCCCTACTGATTCACCAGTATATAGAGACATACATAGTCCATCAAGTCTTTTACTTGCTCTGATACCAATCTGATGGGATGGGGTTAGGGATAGACTAGCCTAGTCTATGCTCTTGGATCCTTTCCTTGGATCACCTGGTGTTCTCTACACACCCTAGGGTCTCTAGGACTTCCTTTGCTTGAGTAATCCCCTGACCTTGCCCAATCCACCCACCAATGAGTTGCAATGCTGCTCCTAAGGTCTCACCTGCTCATGAGACTCAAAACCCCTTACTATGGCTAATAAGAGCTAGGCTTGTTCCACACCTTCCAAGGTCTTAGAAAGGTTGTTTCAGGTCAACTTCATAGTTTGTCCACCCATTCATGTGCCCCCAAGAGGTTTCAAGATTCCAACCCCTTATCGATTTCACCAATTTGGGTTTTTGCCTTCAAATAGGGCTACAAGGATCAGGACCAATTAGGCCTCCTAACCGGTCTTCTAGGGCTCCCTCTCACAAACGGTGCACAAACAACCCAAACTCCCAAAATGGACTGCCATTCATTTGGCAAGGACTCATGGATTTTCTATGTTTTGGGCCTCCAAGTGTTTGTACACTATCCTAGGTGGATTTTAAGGTTTTCAAGGGTTTTTGTGAGGGTTTTTAGGGTCTACCTGGGTCAAAGTGAGTGTTTTGAGTTTTAGCCACCTTGTTTGGATTGGTGGAGGCTCCTCCTTCACACCAATGATTCTCCACTCACTCCTCTACACTTCCTCCAAAGGATGCACTCTCCACTAACCAACCTTGCTCTCCAAGACCTCTGCAATTTGACCTCTCCTAACCGGGCACTGTCCAATCTCGCCTAGGAGTGGGTCTTTGCTTGGCCTTCCTGCATTTAAGGGCCCTGCTTGCATGGGACTATAGTACAGGGTCTTCACTCTCATTCCCCATGGTTTCATGGTGATTCCACAATGGGGAATGGAGTTATGACTTCATTTGCACAACTAGTCCAAAACTGGACAGTCAGACTGCAAATTACAAACTATTTACAAACACACTCAACTGATAAATAAAAACCTAAACTAATCACTCACAATGAAATTATTTACACCATAGAAGACATTTTACATAGTTTTGCATGCAGCTCAATCCATTTACTTGCCCGGTAACTTCATTCAATCTGACTGGTAACCAACAAATAGTCACAGTCAAGCTCTTCTTGCTTGGGCCGTACAATCTCTAACATCCAACCCATGCATTTAGGGTTTGCAAATACTTATACCACCTTTTCCTCAGTTTTTGTGCCCATATTAGGGTTGTCCATGCCAAACTAAGGATTTTGGCCTATTGGTGGAAAAGTTGCTTGACAACTTTTAAAAGTTGTCATGCAACTTTTGCAACATTTGAGCAACTTTCCCAATGTTGCTCTTCATGACTCCTAGACCCACAATGGGCCAACCTAAGGACACCACAAAGACACACATACCCTCCATTTTCAAGAAAATCTCAATCTTGACTTATGACCCCTAAGATCTCCACTAGGACCCTAACTAGGACCTATGAGCACATGGCTCATTATTTTATATACAATGGCTTCATAAGAAGCATAGTACCATCAAAAGAAGAAGGAGGGAGAGCTTGGAAGGGTGCTCCTGCACCAGACATGCACACCATAACACAATAATTTTCATGTGGAAACCCAAATAGGAAAAACCACGATGGGAATTGGTACCCACAAGATCAACTATCTGCAAAATAGGAATATGACTGGTTAAGGTCTTACAACTGCTCTATTAGGAGCACACTCGATTAGGAGTGTCTTAGCTCGATTAAGAGCTATTACAATGAGGCCTATTAGGACCATCCTTGTTAGGAGCTACCCAAATATGGGATTTATATAATACAGACTAATGTGTGACCCTATTAAGGGATTTAACCTTTGGACCTGTGAGGATCCTAGTGCACCCGGTTAGGAGTGACCTTGTGAGAGGAATTTATCTTGTTGCAACTGATAGGAAATAGTAAGTTTAACTGATATGTAAACAACAGCTATGTGCCTGATTAGATCCGCTTCAATTTTGCTTCTAACATTGACTAAACATCAATACAGATCTTCACCTTTCACCGCATAATAAAATTTGCACTATAGATCTCTCATTTGATACCTCATCACACAATATTCACCTTTTTATAAAGAACTTTGTTAAGTCGGCTAAGAACCCTTGGAAAAATTTCCTAGGTTCAATGTATCTAGTCAATCTTGATCATCACACTTTCCTTATGTCGGTAAAACATAACACATCACAAAAATATAACATTATATCTACTGGTTTACTGATCTAAGTAACTTCTTCTCTATCGGTTAATAGTTCTTCATGATTGACTGCTCAGATCATCACATCTCACTCATACCATCAAATCTATTGATGCGGTCCTGGTCATAGACTCCTATCAATGTCATAAACATGTGTACCAAACTACAACACTTAACTCTTCATCAATCTTCTATACCGGTTGCTTGAACATAACTCTGTTACTATTTACTGATTGACTGTCTTGTTTACCGGTTCACTGTTTAACTGACTCTACTATTGGTTGGACTCAATAACTTAGATGACTGAAAAAACATGGTTGCCATTAATGACAACATAAAACAATTCATAAATAGACCTATTACATCATATCAACATCATCAAGCCAACAATCTCCCCCTTTTGCATTGATGGCAACACTTAGGAAATTTTTTTTTGTCTAAGTGTCACATTACAAAAATTATGACTCAAAACTCCCCCTTAGAAATTACATGCTTTTACAAAAATTTACAAACATGAATACAAATACCCTTTAAAAAAATTTCATACTACTACCCCCCCTTTGACAACAATGGCAAAGGTAAGCAAATAAAAGTGAACTAAAAATGAATACAATAGACCAAAATTTGTATTACTGGTGCAAAATGTATAAGAGCTCAACAATTTACATATTACAGTTTGAAAAGATCTCATTAAAATTGGTCTTCAAAGCCTTCAAATCATTATCCCATGTTTCCAAAAGAGTGGATGTGACCTTAATGTGTGTCCAGATCTGGTGTGCAAGATCTTCCATAGCATCTAGAGTGCTCATCTCTTGTGTCAGCAAGATTGCCTCTATTTCCTTGTAGCCTCTCTGCAAAATTTGTAACTTGGGAACTATATGTGTGTGTAACTCATGTAGAGTTGCAGTCCTCTTGACATTTTTTGCCTCATAAGACTTCAAATTATGTTTTACACTTACAGTAGAACGACCAAAAATTGTAGCTGAATCATTTAAAAGATCAAATGATTCACTCATAACCTTTATTTCCTGCAATTCTACCTTGATCTTCTTCTCTATATCATCAAGGAATAATGAAAAATTATAGATTGTAGATAGTATTTTACCTTTGGCCTTTAGTGCATCTTTTATCTGTTCCATATTATCACTAAGACCTATTGTCTATGTCAATTTCCTTGATCAAAATTGCAATCCTTCTTTTCTCATATTCTTTTTCTGCATTCTTGATTGCAGCTTCCTCCAAACTCTTCATTTGTTCACCGATTGAATTTAACAATTGATCCAGTTTGTCAATAGGAGTGGGAAGACTGTCAATATCAGTCTCCGGTAGTATACTGGATAAAATATCAACTACATGCTAAATAGTTTGGGATTCTTTCATTTGTGCTTTCATTCTCTTCTTATGTGCCCTAGATTGCGTAGCAGATGCAATCTCCATTAACTCAATTGGACTTAGCATGTCCATGTTTATAGGACCTTGGATGCTAACTATGTCATCCTTCACCTGTGACTTCTTATTATCATTTTCTTCATATTTTTCTTCAGCTTTCTCCTCTTCTTTATTCTTGTCCTTGTCCTTTTCCTTTTCCTTCACCGGTGGTTCTTGTACTTCTGATGACTTAGTAGTTTGCACATTTTATGTTTGTTTATTCACCAGTTGCTCTATCATTTCTACATCTTTCTCCGGTGGCTTAGTTACATCATCAACTTGAGCATTTATTTTGGTATCTTCCTCTTCTTCGTCTTTATCCTTACCAGTGGAGATGTCTTCTGGTAACATAGTCTCATCATCATTGATAATAACTGGATCTTCCTTATTGCTTGTATCAAAAACAATCTCATCTAGTATAATATCATTAATCTTGACATCATCAGGGAGATCTTCTAGTTTAAGTTTCTCTAGTTCCTCTTCTTCTTCATCAGGAACTAATCCTAAAAATTTCTTTAAAGCCTCTTTAGTCTCTATTTGGACTGACTGGGTTTCTCCAACAAGTAATATTGTAAGCCTTTTCTTTGTTCTAAATAATGACTTTGTATTAAAAAGAATGTTTTCCAATTCCTCAGAGGCTTCCAATTGTAGATTTACAAGAACAAATTCAATAATTTCCCTATCTTGTTTTATGGTTGCCTGCCATCTTGCATCTAATTTATTGTACAAAGAAGTTGGTATTTGTCCTTGCAACTCAATCAGGGCTTTGCTATATTTATTCATATAAAAAACTACTGCATCTTCTATTTGCTTTTGTTCATCTTCGCTAAACTTATCATAAATTTTCTTTACATCAACCATAATACCATACTCCTTAATGTGATATAATATATTTTCAAAGAGAGTAAGTTTAGTTACCAGTTTCTTAACTGATTTCATAGTAGAAGCTCCAACAACCTTATACTTCTTTCCATTGGCTCTAAGTTATTTCTTCTCACCTTCAGACTCTATTTCTTCTTCATCTTCAACTCTCTTTGTTTGCTCCTTCAGCCTTTTACCAGTGGCTATCGGTGCTTTAGGTATAGGGGGCTTGACTTCTTTCCCCTTTCTTTTGAATTGAATCTTAGAAGGTTTCTCCTTTGCAACTGTGCTTCTTGTCTATCTACCGGTTGGGGCACTAGAGGATTTCACAACCTTCTTTGCTTTGAATTTAGCTCTAGCCTCAACAATTCCCTCCTTTGTAAATCCTCGTTGAATAAAAAATTTCTCAAATTCCTTTCTAACTTTCTTGGCAATCACCAGTTTTGCCAACTCAAAGTGCACTTCTATGGATTTCTCCTTATATGTCCCAAACCTTGTTGCATTGGGATCTACCGGTTGTGCAAGGAGATGATCAACATAAGCAATTAGAAGATCAACTTCCACTTCATAACCCATGGGCATTACCCATGATGTCCCAAGGCCTGCTACCTCCATCTGACATGTGTCAATGTCCACCATGAAACAAATAGTGTCTTCATACCTTTTGACAATCTATTCTGCTATTCTTTCTCTGGCATGCATCTTCTTCTGGAAATATTTGAAATATCCCCACATGACCTTATCAAATTTATTTCCAATCATTTTGATGTTGTTCTTTTTTGCAACATTGTCGGTGTACCTTCTATCCATAATATATCATCGATACCAGGAAAGGAGTTTCGAAAGTAGAAAAACAAACCAATGATCAGTTGCAGAAATTTAAATTTCTGCCTCTTATATTTCCTAATGGATTCTAGAGTCAATATTAACTAGGTTCTCAAGGCTTTAGAAAGATCATAGTCTGCATTATCTTTTATCATCCAGTAAGCTGTGTGAATTGCAGCTATGGGAACACTATTAGTTCTACTAGAGTGATAAACCCTATATCCAATGACCATAGATGCATATTTCACCTCCGGGTCTTCAATCTCATTTATTGTCATTGCTCAACCATCCCATTTAGACTTTGTCAGTTTAGTTACATCATCCTTTGGGATTGACCTAAGCATATGAACTTCACTGGTGGCAGACAATCCGGTGACAACATGAATCACTTCCTTAGTTATCTTATGTGGTCGATCAAGCCACATAAACTGATCATGTACTATGCTAAACATATATCAGATATCATCTTCTTCAAATTCATCCATAAAGTTCAGTGCATGGTGAAAACCCTTGTCGACAACCCTTCGATACTGATCCTTCAAAATACCCTTTTTGTCATACAATGTCCCGAATTGGTTAAAAATTGCAAAGGTGCCTAAATCTTCTCATTTGCAGTGAATGTAGGACCTAACATCTTCCATATGAAGTACACCATAAGGAACACTGGATAGGGCTCCAACGAGATCATTTTTCATCAACTTATGTGGATTCCTCTTAAATTTCGGTTGAGGCCTTTCAGTAATATCAACAAAATGTGGTGTATCCATCATGGAAACTCAAGCACAAGATCAGATTCGCAGATAAATACCATAGACACCTAAAAATGTCTCATTGATCATGTACTAATTATTCCTCTAATTGATTGAATAATTCTTTAATTATTTAATTAAGCTAATTAATCTTATTCTTCTAATTTCATATTTCCTCATCATCTTACTAATTATTCTATTCGAATTTTTATTTCTAATCATTTAATCATTTAAACCATTTTCTAATGTTAGTTAAGTATTTAATATTTAATTAATTCTGATTAATTCCTCTATTTAAATAATCTTTATTATTTCAATAAATTAATTCTCAATTTCTATCTCTAATCATCTAATCATTAACCCTCTTCTAAATATTAATTAAATATTTATTATTTAATTAATTATGATTTTAATCCTTTAATTAAAATAATCTTTATTATTTAATTAAAGTTCATTTCTAAATAATTAAGTAATTTCTTTAAATTATTTAATTAACTAGTTTATTCTTCTAATTTCTCCTAATTTCAAATACATGTGCATGATTTCAAAAATCAAATTGAAAATCAAAGTCAAGTTCTAAATATATTCAAATAACAAATTGAATTTAAAATAAATTCAATATTTGAATTAAATCTCATGCAAAGATTAAATTGAAAATCAAAGTCAAAGTGCAAGCACATGCTAAATTAATTAATTCAATTATATTTTCAATTCCTATTTCTATCTTCTAGTTAGCTTTTTCTAAATAAAGCTCTCAATCAGCTTTCAATTAGTTAACTATTTCATACTCTTTATTTCCTCCAATCATCCTTTTTCATCTTTCAATCAGCTTTTTTCTCAATCAATTCACTCAATTATCTATTCAATCAATTCTATTCCACCTCCAAATCAATAGTTCAACTATCAATCAACATGTGAGCTCACCTGAGTTCCACATCTTAATCATTCTGTTCCACCTCTCAATCAATCCTCTCCAATAATCTATAAATTGAGAATTCAATCTCCATTTTAAATAATCACGATGAATCACAAACTTTGAATCTTTGTGTCATTTGCAGGTTGCCAGTGTGATATCTGAGAGCCATCATACCACAAAGAAGAGAAGAACAATGGAAGCGACATGCGATCATGGAATATGGAGTTTTTATTGATTATTTTACATTCCTATTTGCTTGATTGTATCATTTCATTGGTTTTGTTTAGAATTCTTTGATTAGATAGGGATTCGTGATTTCCCTCTATTTCTAGTTGAATTTAATAATGAATTTTAGCATAAACATTTTGGTGAACCCGACGTGAAGCAACAACTAATTAACCCTCTGTGTTTTTTGTGTGATTTTTGCAGATCGTACGGATTTTTCAGATTTCTTGCAGGTTTTGTATGGATTTCAAAGGCGGATCTCATCATCACGCAATTGCGTATACATAATCACGCAATTACACATTCATGTAGACACAAATACACATTCATAGTTTTTTAGTTTCTGGTTTGAGTTTGTGTTTTTTGTGGGATTTTTTAATATATGTCATGCATTCGCCAATATTTTTATGCATTCGCCATAAGTGTCACGCATTTGCCATAATTGTCATGCATTCACCAAAAGTGTCACACATTCATCGTAAGTGTCATGCATTGGTCCTGATAGTATCACACAATTGTCCTGTCACTGTCATGCATTTATGTTGATAGATTTATGCATTCACCCTATTATTTTCATGCAATTGATCTATCAGTATACCGCATTCTATGTCAGAATCACACAATCGCCTTTCAAGAATCACGCAATCGCAAACATAGGATCACGCATTCACACAGGTATAATTACGCATTTGTCCAATGAAGAGTTTGATTTGTTGTTTTATGTATGTTTTTTGGGATTACCGATTCTCTGTTTGTAGCATATGGCGAAATCACAGAGAAGACCAGATCATTACTGAATATTTTTAGAAATCACTAACATGCATGCTTTCACACTTCAATTTGGGGCATAAAATACATCTGGTTAAAATTGAGATGCATGCTTTCACACTTCAGTTTGGGGCTTAAAATAAATCTCGTTAAAATGGACATGCATGCTTTCACACTTCAATTTGGGGCTTAAAATAAATCTGGTTAAAATTGACATACATGCTTTCACACTTCAGTTTGGTGTTCTAAAATTGACATGCACATGCGTATCTCACACCTAAGTTTGGGTTTTTAAAATGAATGTGAATCAGGCTTATCAATAAAATAACAAACTTTGCTTTTTTTAAGGGAAAGAACTTGTTATTGTGTTTGGCATGGACCTACTATTGCATTAACTACCTTCCACCCGCCTTCGGGGTCTTGGGAGAAAGGGAAAGGTGATAACAACACCCACTTTTTCATTTTAGTAGTTAGGGGTATCTTTGATTGGGGATTTCATCACACTATATAGGTACTTCAAATTGGGAAGCATTGGGGATATCATATCTCCCAGCGTACTCACGAACGGGTTTTTCGAGCCGCTATATAAACATACTGGTCAGGTGGCTAGAGTGTTGAGTGAATTCAATGTATGTGGGGGCCTTCCCTGCACTAATAATCTCAACTAAAGTCTTAAATGGCTTTCTCTGAGAATCCGTCATTGGATTAGGACCCCTCAAAACTTAAAATAAGAACCAAATCCCACATTCAGTGAATCCAGGAGTGCGGATTGTACCCCATAGATACCCCTCATGTACCTTGCATTATGACACAAAAATCCCTCGGTGATAAGATCTTCAACTCTTCAGGCTAAGAGAGACTGGCATGCCCGAGAAGTGTGTGCCATGGAGTGGAGCCAATGTTGCCAGACCCTCTATCTGTTCGTCTCATTTCAATATTTTGTTGTGGGGGCCTCATTGAATGGTATCCAATTTCCAACCTAAGATTATCTTCTATGTTGTTATGTGTATCATTGTTCTAGACCAGTATTGAGTCAGTATTTGGGCAATTTCAGGCCCTACCTTACATATCTCTGAATTCTCATAGTTTGTCAAAACATAGTTCAGTCAGCTATACCTATCTTCAAATAGTGTTCTTAGATTTGAAAAACAACAAACTTGTCCTACAAACAGAGTTACTTGAAACAAAGTCTATCTTGAAACATTAGACAGTCCAACAAAGTCTAAAATTTTGCATAGTTGTGACCATAGGTTTTCTTAGAGTCCTTCGGGTTTACATTGTCCTCATTATCACCCTCATTATAGTACTCATTTGCGTCCTTTGCATAAGTATTTGTATTGTCCTCATTATAGTCCCCATTTATGTCCTTACTTTACATAGTCCTCATTATCGTCATCATTATAGTACTCATTTACGTCCTTAGGATCTGCATTAGTCCTTACATAGTCCTCATTATCATCCTCATTTATATCAATCCTTGCATAAGTCCTTGCATAGTCTTTGCATAAATCTTCACATAACTCCTTGCATATTCATCATAATCTTCACATAACTCCTTGCATAGTCATCATAATCTTCATATAGTCATCATAGTCCTCACATAAGTCCTTACATAGTCATCATAATTTTTTGATAAGTCCTTGCACAATCATCATAATCCTCACATAAGTCCTTACATAGTCATCATAATCTTTGCATAAGTCCTTGCATAGTCGTCATAATCCCAATTTTAGTCCTTTCATAGTCTTCATCCTCATAAGACTATAGGGTCAAATCATTATCTCCATTTTGTGTTATCTTCAAAATTAGGGTGTTCCCTAGTCCAAGTCCAAAGTTGCATTGTCATTCTTTAGGGTTTCATCTTGTCTTTCCTTAATCCAATTTGTCAAAAAATTCAAAAAAATAGGGTTGCATTTTCATCCCTTAGTTGCATTACATTTCATCCCTAAACTTCAAAAATCCAAAAAAAAATGGCATATAGTGCAATGGTTGAAACAAGCTCTCAAACTTCTAGGAGACAACATTACCCTTATCAAACATCCAACTTTTGTGGGACCATGTCATTGCAACCAAACAATCAATCATCTCAATCCAACATATACATGTCTGAAAATGTGCATCAAACTTATCAAGAACAAACAAGTGTCATACCTATTTCTTCATCACTTGAAGAGAAACTAGCTCAAGAAATAGAGATCTTGGAACAAAACGTTAAAAAGGGTGAAGAGAGTAGATCCCAGATGTTCAAACTATTTCAAAAATTTGGAGAACCCATTACAAACTTAGAGCCAGTTGATGTGCGGGCTCTTATTATGAAATCAGACATACCAATTATTCTCACACAAATAAACATGAGAAACCAATATCAACAACAAACACATCCAATAATGGAAGTCCAGCAACCAATACAACAAACAACACAACTCTCAGCACCACAAATTATGTAAATAAGTCAACCACTACCAAGGTCACACACAATCACACAATAAATTTTGCCTTCAGTCACATCACATGTCTGCAAATATCCTCTTATGTCTTCAAATACACCACCAAGGGTGTCCCAAATGAATGCAAGTGTATTTACAAACATGTCACCCTTTGGACATCAATCGAACATGGTCAATGTGTCACCTATCATGCAATAAGGTCAGTTTCCCATGTCTAGAAATGACTCTTCCCATCAAGACTTTGCACCTCAAGTAGCTTCCATATCTTCCATCATTTCCTCATACGCTGAAGTGGTGCAGGAGCACCTAGTTTTGAGTGCAATTTCTTCATTTTGGTGTGTTTGTTCATATTTTCATTTTGGATGGTGAATAGGAGTCTTCTCATAGGTCCTCATATGTTTTGGAAATGCTTTGATAGGTTGAATGTCCATAGGACAATGCATTTGCTCAATTTTGGCTTGAAAGCCATTGTAAGCCCAAAATGGCATAATCTTGCATTTTGATGTAAAATGTCTTGAATAGACTTGTTTGGAATTGGGACATGTTAAAGTAGTGGTTTTTAGTCATCCTAGAAGGTTTGGAGAAGGAAACAAAGCATGTAATGCAAAAATGCACCTTTTGGCAAAAGTTGTCAAAGTTGCTTGACAACTTTTTGCAACATTGAGCAACTTTTTGCATTTTTCAGAAAAGGGCTGGTTAGGAAACCGATGGAGAGTTAGTTAGGCCAAAATGGAATATAAATTCCTTGAGCATGAATGTAATGAGGTTGGTGAATGCTTGGAGCAGATTTGAATACAATTTGAAGAACATTTTTGAGTTTTTGCCTTGTGTTTTCTAAAAAATAGAGCATCAATCTGTACCTAATGGATTGATTGCATTACTGTTCTTTGCTCATTTTTTTGTACATGTTATTGTAGTTCTCATGAAGCATTTTGATTAGTTCTAGTGTAGATTTGAATTGAGTTCTTAATTTTGTAAGCTCTCGGCCTAAGTAAGGGTTTGAGAGGCCCAAACATGGTTCCAGCTTGAAGTCCTTTGAGTTCTTCTCAATAAACCTTGGGACTTGAGCCATGGAACCTTTGTATAGTGTACATAGTCTTTATTTTCCTTTGGAGGTCATTTAAAGGCCAATGAGCATAATTTCCTAGGCGAGCTCAGTCATAGCCCGGTTAGGAAATGAGTGAAATTATGCAAATGCTTGTAGGGATGAGTAGGGTTGGAGGTGCAGAGTGTCTGGAATGAACAAATGGGGTGTGGTAGAGCATATGTGTGATTTTGGAGGTGACACATATCAAGGAAGACACCAAACCCTTGGAAAAAGACCAAAACAATCCTAAAACCCTCTAAAACAAGCATTTCTCAGGTTCCATACCTGTATGGTCAGACTGAGCTTCCTCATTTCACAAATTGGAAATTAATTCTAAAAGGGTACTTGGATCACCAAAGAGTCTATATGGGTCTTTGGGGAAATTGTGAGCAAATCCACAAAAATCAGTTAGGTAGGGCTAATTGGGGCTCTAGGGCTACTAGGCCTAGAAAATAGGGAAAGGAAGAAGTGACGGGGAAATGGATAAAACCCCTACTCAAAACTAGTTGAGTGCCCTTGGAAAACATCACAAACACTTACTACAACCTCTGCAAGAATTTTTTAGGAGTTTGAGAGTCTAAAGTTGGATTTACCCTTGTGAATCTCAACCATGCTTGACCAACCAGTGAACACATCTTGATTGGGAGCACTCCTAGAGAGTTGAGGTGTCTAAATTGGTTAGTAGACCAGATGAAAAATGAAGGGATCCCACTAGGATAACACTTGACTACCTTTTAACAAAGGATAGACTCTCTTTGAGTATACCTTCCCATCATAGTGGTATCAGAGCAACCAAGATTTGGGAAGAAGCCAGTACATGAAAACCACAAAATCAGTAGGAGAGAATAGTCTAAGGATGGTGACCAATGCAGAGTTAGCCAACATGGTAGAAGATCAAGAGGAAGAAAATAGACTCCTCAGAGAAAGATTATTGCAACTAGAGAGAAAACTGGACACAGTTGAAGACAAAACTGAGAAAGTGACAATTAAGGTCAATGAAGGGAAGGGTAAAGAAGTTGTAGAAGAGGATAGGACACCTAAACTAGACCCTATTCTACCTGAAGAACCTTTCCTTAAAGCAATCAAAGCCTTAGGAGGAAAATCCCTAGAAGGAGTGCCACTTTTTTGTGGAAAAATGGAGCCTGAGGTAGTCCTGGAATGGATAGAGGGATTGGAGAATCACTTTGAATGTGATGGAGTCATTGAGGCACAAAAGGTGAAGGTGGCCAAGTCTATATTGAGAGGAGAAAAATTGACCTGGTGGAAATTTATCCAAGAAGAGAGGCAAAAAGAGGGTAAGAACCCCATAGCTACTTGGAAGGGCATGTTAGCCAAGGTGAAAGAAGCATACATCCTTGAAGATTATGAAATCCAGTTGCACAAGAGGAGACAAAACTTGAGAAAAAGAGTCTTGGATGTGAGCAGTTACAATGAGGAATTTTAGAAGTTGTGTTCGAGATCCAAGGTGGTAGAGGATGAGAGTATCAAGGTAGCCAGATACTTGAATGGCTTTAGATGGAATATTCAAGAGGAATTAAGCTTGTTAAGCCCCAATACCATGCATAAGTGCTATCAAATGGCACTAAAAGTGGAGGAAAAGAGCAAGAAGAAACAAGAGCAAAGCAATAGAGGCAGAGGTAGGGGAAGAGATGGCAAAGGTCAGAGAGGTAGTTTTGGTGGAAGAAGTGTAGGCCAAAGATCCCAAGGGGAATCCAAGTTGGTTGAGAAAAGTGGGGATTCCAATAACAAGACCAGCTATAGAGGAAGGGGATCTAGCAACTCTATTAGAGGAAAGTCTAGTGGATGAGGAAGAGGGTCCTATTTTGCCACCATGAAATTCTACAATTACCATCAACTTGGACACCCGGCCTATAGATGCCCTAAGAAGTCTTCTTCATCGCAAGGAGGTGAGAGGAGAGTAAATTATTCTCAAGAGGATGTAGCAAACATGAAAGCATCAGAACTGAGTTTGGATTCAGAGGCTGGAGAGAACCTCATGATAAGAAGAGTCTTGATTAAAGAACCAGTTAAGGAGGAACCTAGCCAAAGGAGATCCTTGTTTAGAATAAAATGTAAGATCATGGGAAAGGTATGTAGAGTGGTAGTGGATTTAGGATCCACAAACAACATAGTGTCAGAGGAAGTGGTGAGCAAGCTCAATTTACCAAGAATACCACATAGTGATCCCTATAGTGTTACATGGCTCAAAAGGGCCAGCATGTTCTTGTGAATGAACAAACTTGGGTGGAGTTCACTATAGGAGGCTACAAAGATAGAATCTTGTGTGATATCTTACCCATGGATGCTTGCCATCTTCTCTTAGGTAGGCGATGGCAGTTTGACAGAAAAGCAATACACCATGGAGAGAAGAATGCTTATACCTTCCAAAAGGATGGAACCACCTACAAAATCCAGTCCATAGGAGACCAAGTAGAGGGAAGATCCAAAGGTTCTAATGTGCTTCTAGTTGGTGAGAAAGAGTTCATCAACACACTCAAGGAGGGAGAAGGAGTGGGGTTTGCCATTGTTGTTAAGCCAAAAGAGGACAACAAAGAAAAGAAAGTGTACATTCCTAAAGAAGTACAGCAGGTCCTAAATCAGTTTAAGGACATCATTAGTGATGGAACACCAACTACATTTCCTCCTCAACGTGCGATAGGTCACCAAATAGACTTTATACCCAGAGCTTCTTTGCCCAATAAGGCAGCTTATAAAATGACACCGGATCAAAATAAGGAGATAGCCAAACAAATACAAGAACTCCTGGACAATGGACTAATCAGGAAGAGCATTAGCCCATGTGCACTACCCACCATTTTGGCTCCAAAGAAGGGAGGTACTTGGAGACTTTGCACTGACTCTAGAGCCATAAATCGGATTACTATCAGGTATAGATTTCCCATCCCAAGAATTGAAGACTTGATGGATTGTTTGGGAGGACCTGAATACTTCACTAAGATAGATCTCAAGAGTGGTTACCACCAAATCAGAATAAAGGAGGGTGATGAATGGAAGACAGCCTTCAAGACTACAGAAGGACTCTATGAATGACTTGTTATGCCATTTGGACTCACAAATGCCCCTAGCACATTCATGAGACTCATGAATGAAGTACTGAAGGACTGCATTGGTAAATTTGTTGTTGTTTACTTAGATGACATCTTAATTTTTAGCAAGTTTAAAGATGAACATCTTAAGCATATAGAAATTGTATTGAGTAAACTATGTGATGAGCAACTAACCTTCAATCTGGAGAAATGTGAGTTTATGAAACAAGAGTTGGTGTATCTTGGGTTTTTAGTCTCAAGAGGTGATTTGAAGATAGATACCTCTAAGGTGGAAGCCATAATAAGTTGGCCCACACCTAAGACAACAAGTGAAGTAAGAAGTTTCCATGGCTTGGCTCAGTTTTATAGAAAGTTCATCAAAGGGTTTAGTGAAATATGTGCACCCATGCTTGAGACAATCAAGGGAGGTATGAGAACCAAGTTTGTATGGACAAAGGAAGCACAAAGGGGATTTGATCTCTTGAAGAAAAAAGTGGCTACTCAACTGGTACTTATCCTACCAAGCTTTGACAAGATCTTCACCATTGAATGTGATGCAAGTAACATAGCAGTTGGATCAGTTTTGAGCCAAGACAATAGACTAGTTGCCTTCTTCAGTGAGAAGCTCAATGATGCAAAGAAAAGATATTCCTCCTATGATTTGGAATTGTATGCACTTGTCCAATCTCTTAGGAAATGGAGGCATTATTTGCTTCCTAAGGAATTTGTGGTTTATACTGGTAATCAAGCTCTTAGCTTTCTTAATTCTCAAGAAAAGTTAAACCATAGGCATATTAAATGGGTAGAGTATTTGCAGTCCTATACCTTTACCATTAAACACAAGAAAGGACAATGTAATAAGGTAGCCGATGCATTGAGTAGGAGGTTACTAACAGTGCAAGAAGTGCAGCTCAGAAGCATTGGAGTGGAAAGTTTCAAGAATTTGTATGAAGAAGATGAAGACTTTGCTGCTGTCTAAAGGGTTTGCCAAGAGTTTGGAAACCATTTTCATAGTGACTATGTAGATTACACCTTGCAAGATGGCCTTTTATTCAAAGGAGGACAGCTATATGTGCCTAAAGGGTCTATGAGAGAAAACTTGATGCAAGAGAAGCACAATGGATGCTTGAGTGGACATTTTGGTTTGAATAAGAGTTTGGAACTTGTCCAAAGGTTTTACTATTGACCTAAAAAGAAAAGAGATATCAGGAGATATGTGGAGCAATGTGTAGTTTGTCAAAGAGCTAAGGGTACATCTTCCAATGCTGGACTTTATCAGCCTTTACCTATCCCCAACCAACCATGGGAGTGTGTAAGTATGGAATTTGTTGTTGGCTTGCCTAAAACCAAATCAGGATTTGATAGCATCTATGTTGTGGTAGATAGGTTTAGTAAGATGGCTCATTTTATTCCATGCAAGGTCACTCATGATGCTAGCCACATTGCTCACTTGTTTTTCAAAGAGGTTATAAGAATACATGGTTTACCTATCAACATTGTGTCAGATAGGGATGCAAAGTTTATTGGTCTTTTTTTGGAAAACTTTGTGGCAAAGATTAGGTACTAATTTGTCTTTTGATAAGTCAATGATGAACAGTGAGTACCAAACCGGTATTGAGAGGGGGGGGTGAATCAGTACAGGCACAAAAACTTTTCCTGAACCAGTTTGACTGCAGATAGTGAACTTGACTGACAATCACTAACACCAGTATGAACCAAATTACTGCCGGTTAAACACAATGCAACTGAGAAAGACATAAACCAAAAACACTTGTCTTTCCACACAACTTACACCTTTATTTCCATTTTATCCTTGTGCATAAATAGGTAATCTACCATCAGAAATATATAAAACTTGCTAGATCAACATGATTCACCACTAAACATAAAATAACAAAATATCACATGAAAGAGGCATCACACATGACACACATATTTTTCACGTGGAAACCCAACTAGGAAAAACCATGGTGGGGATGAATACCCACAAGCTTTTCTTGAACTCTTTATAAGTCCGCTCTGTTAGGAGCCTAGTCCGGTTAAAGACTGCTACAACAGGTTCTATTAGGAACCGATCTTGTTAGGGATCACCGGGTTAAGGGATGGCTAGAATACCCGGTTAAGGGTTAAACCCTGTTAGAGGTTACCTTATTAGAGGATTTTCTGAGCTCAATGGCTTTGAGTTGCCCTATTAAAGGATTTACAGCAAGCTGGTTAAAGCTACCTTGTTAAGGGATTTTCCAACTATTGAAGTGGTTAAAGATCAATAGGTATTACAATGATTTGGTAATAGCACACAATGCCAATGCAGATCCGGTTTAGTTCCTTCCTCTACACACTCACTTTGCAGGTAACAAATCTCTTATTTTGGTCTGGCAAGAATCATGTATCTCTATACTTAGATACACACACAACATTTGCCAACAACCTCAACATGAAACACAACATCGACCTTATAGGAAAAACAGATAGGTCAGTAGCATAAATCCTAAACCCTAAACATTTAGGTTGATCAATTCAGTCAGTTCAATCCTGACCATTGAACACCTTGCATTTGAATACAACGGTCTTGAACAGATCTCAAGACAATCTCCATTGTTCATTCTTCACCGCTTCATAGAGGCGATAACCCATCACGCATTCTCCACCGTTTGCAGAGACTTCACACATTCCCGAGGTAGATAGGATCAACCCCCTTTGTGAAAGATCCTTCATGCACATGAGGCTGACATGGCAACATGATCTGATCACTATCACAATGCTAACTCATCACAATGTCATCGGTTGAGTCACACAGGCTCAAGACACTCCAACCAAAAACCCTGAGACTAAGACTACCAACCGGTAGTCATACCATATTAAACCTTAATAGAAAACATTCCATATGCTGGTTCACCTAAACAAGCATACCAATTCACAACATTATATTAGTTCACTTTGCCATTTGCTTAACCGGTAGTTGCTTAACCGGTTCACTCTTCAGCATATTGTCGGTTCACTCTTCAACATATTGACATTAATGACAGCATAATATCATCATGTCAACATACTCTACACAAATGCCAACATCTTTCAGTTTAGCTTATCATCCCCAAACGGATAGCCAAACTGAGGTGGTAAATAGAACACTTGGAAATTTTCTTAGATGCCTGACAAAAGAGTATGGTCAAGCTTGGGATCAGATCATCCATCAAGCTGAGTTCGCCTACAATGTCAGTGTGAATAGGTCCACTAGTAAAAGACCTTTTGAAATTGTGTATGGCATTCATCCTAAAGGATTTTTGGAGCTTAGAGATGTGGGAAAGATGGGAAAGCAAAGTGGACATGCATTAGACATGACTCACTCAATGCACGAGGTTCATGAGCAGGTTAAGACAACCCTATTGGACACTACTCAAAGGATCAAGGAAAGAGTAGATGAGAAAAGAAAGGACATCCAATTTGTTGTTGGTGACATGGTGATGGTTCATTTGAACAAGGCAAGGCTTCAAAAAGGTGTCCCTAGTAAGCTTCAAATGAGGAGGATAGGTCCTTGCAAAGTTTTGGCCAAACATGGCAATAATGCATACAAGATAGACTTGCCTGGTGATATGGCCTTATCACCTATTTTCAATGTGGTAGATTTGGACTAGTATAAGGGCACACTTCCAATAGAAGCTAGTAGAGTCTCAGAGGTCTCTCAAGCACTTTCAGACCTGCCCTTACCAGCTGCATCCATTCCCCAAGCCGAGAAGGTGTTAGATTCTAGAGTTTTGAAGAAAATAAGGCTTACCACCTCTATGGAGCACTTGATCAAATGGCAGAACCTTCCAGCATCAAAGGCTACTTGGCTACCTGAGGCAGACTTCTCTAAGCATGGAGTTCCCCTTTCTTTGCTGCCTCAAGGAGTCACTTGACTTCTTTTCATTGGGGGAGTATGGTGCAGGAGCACCTAGTTTTGAGTGCAATTTATTCATTTTGGTGTGTTTGTTCATAGTTTGGTTTTGGATGGTGAATAATATTCTTCTCATAGGTCCTCATATGTTTTGGAAATGCTTTGATAGGTTGAATGTCCATAGGACAATGCATTTGCTCAATGTTGGCTTGAAAGCCATTGTAAGCCTAAAATGACATAATCTTGCATTTTGATGTAAAATGTTTTGAATAGCCTCTTTTTGCATTAGGAAATGTTAAAGTAGTATTTTTTAGTCATCCTAGATGGTTTGGAGAAGGAAACAAAGCATGTAATGCAAACATGCACCTTTTGGCAAAATTTGTCAAAGTTGCTTGACAACTTTTTGCAACATTGAGCAACTTTTTGCATTTTTTAGAAAAGCGTTGGTTAGGAAACTGATGGAGAGTTAGTTAGGAAAAAAATGGAATATAAATTCCCTACACATGAATGTAATGAGGTTGGTGAATGCCTGGAGCATATTTGAATACAATTTGAAGACCATTTTTGAGTTTTTGCCTTGTGTTTTTAAAAAATTAGAGCAACAGTCTGTACCTAATGGATTGATTGCATTACTATTATTTTCTCATTGTTTTGTACATGTTATTTTAGTGCTTAGGAATCATTTTGATTAGTTTTAGTGCATATTTGAATTGAGTTCTTAATTTTGTAAGCTCTCAGCCTGAGTAAGGGTTTGAGAGGCCCAAACATGGTTCTAGCTTGAAATCCTTTGAGTTCTTCTCAATAACCCTTGGGACTCAAGCCATGGAACCTTTATACAGTGTAAATTGTCTTTATTTTCCTTTGGAGGTCATTTAAAGGCCAATGAGGATCATTTCCTAGGTGAGCTCAGTCATAGCCCAGTTAGGAAATGAGTGAAATTATGCAAATGTTTGCAGGGATGAGAAGGGTTGGAGTTGTAGAGTGTCTGGAATGAACAAATCGGGTGTGGCAGAGCATATGTGTGAATTTTGAGGTAAGGAAGATCAAGGAAGACACCAAACCCTTAGAAAAAGACCAAAACAAGCCTAATACCCTCTAAAACAAGCACTTCTCAGGTTCCGTACATGTACGGTCAGACTAAGTTTCCTCATTTCACAAATTGGAAAGTACTTCCAAAAGGGTACTTGGATAACCAAATATTTTATGTGGGTCTTTGGGGAAATTATGAGAAAATACATAAAACCCGATTAGGTAGGGCTGATTGGGGCTCTAGGGCTACTAGGCCTAGAAAATAGGGAAAGGAAGGAGCGATGGGGAAATGGATCAAAACCCTACTCAAAACCAGTTGATTCCCTTGGAAAACATCATGAACACTTACTACAACCTCTTCAAGCATTTGTTAGGAGTTTGAGATTGTAAGCTTGGATTTACCCTTGTGAATCTCAACCATGCTTGAGCAACGAGTGAGCACATCTTGATTGGGAGCACTCCTAGAGAGTTGAGGTGTCTAAATTGGTTAGTAGACCAGATGAAAAATGAATGGAGCCCACTAGGACAAAATTTTACTACCTTTTAACAAAGGATAGACTCTCTTTGAGTATACCTTCCCATCATGAAGTCACATAAGAGCAGTCCACACCATCTTTATCTAATAATGCAACCTACCAAGAGCTATCCATAATACAAATCCAATCTAATCCAAGTCATGATGCTATTCCTTTCCATGCTTCAAAACTTCAAGATCGAATGCCATCATATATTTCATCTCCAAGCAAACCTACTTCAAAGAATCTCATTCAAAATCCTTTCTCATCAGGCCAATAGGTTGAAATATTCAAAGAATATCCCATGCATATTAAAAAACCTTCCCCGTGTCAAGAGGATGATCTAAAATTAGAAGATCAAGAACAAACCCTTCCATCCTACCCAATTTTTTTTCAAGATCCCACCGACCAAGAATCTTATGATGATCCCCTCTCTCTTTTCTATTCCATTCATAGTGATACCCTTTTGTCTCAAGAAAAAAGTGTGTGTTGGAATCCAATAACACTAAGAGGGGAGGGGGTGAATCAGTGTTATACCAAAACTATCAATTTTAGCCTTATTAAAACATGCATACACCAACTGGTATACTGGTACATACAGAATTGAAAGTAGTAAAGCAATCAATAAGTCAATCACATAAATGAGAACCATAACACACATAATTATACGTGGAAAACCTCAAAGAGGAAAAACCATAGTGCAATTTGTGACCCACAATATCAATCCACTGGCCATATGAAGAGATATTACAAAATATAAGGGGCCTGCACTTGCAGGAAGGCTTACAGCCTAGAGCACACTGCTCAATCACAAAAGGAGCCTCACTGACTACATATAAATCTAGACTACAATGTAGAGAAGTGAGTGAACTGTTAAGATAGCATCTTCTATGCCAGAATATAGTTCTAGTTAAGCTTTGTCTGTTCCAGTCTGAAACCCTACAACCCTTTGTTGGATAACCCTTACATGAATATCCTCACATACATAATCTCTCTGATATATTTCACATCATATCACATCCACATCTCCATTAAATTTTTATTACCATATCAATTATGAAAATGATCTAATCCAACTGACCTATATACCCTATACAACTTATCATGTCTTATGTCAGCTTACAAAGATAATTACAATATCAATATACATGTTGGCTAGATAACATAAATACATGAATATCAAAAACAATTGTCGATGCCGGATCCAAGAGATGTCGGCCTCCAATATTGATAACCTTATTCTTAACCATGTTGGCCTGTATTTCCAGTAACCGAAGAAATCCTTCTATCCCATCGTTGCCATTGTCGATGCCTGTGAAGTGCTTGCTGATACACAACTGAACCAAAACATGAAGCCAAAACAAAATACCATGTTTCCATCAATGGCAACATAGTGAAACCAACCAATTGAGTGTCAATTGCTAACAATCTCCCCCTTTAGCATTGATGGTAACACTCATGTGAAAAATGGTCAAGGTTTCAGTTGCCGATTTCATCCGGCCTGCTCCCCCTGATCTGAATATTCATCAATACAAAATAATCCATACTCCATATCTCCATATCTCCCCCTAATAAATACAACTCCCTTTTTCCTTTTCTTTTTCACATCTATATCACTCCCCCTTTGACATCAATGCCATAAAAAATTCTAAAAAGAATGTCAAAGATCCAAAAACTGTACAATGAATATCCCAAAAATATCTTATTGGAGGTTAAAAAATTTGAAAATTTCCGGATATACCTTCTCCAATAGCTCAAGATAAGTATCCCAACCAGTTTTGAAAGTACCAAAAATAGATACAAGTCCATTTAGTATATGAGAAAATGATTCTTTCTCACTTATCTCTGTCAGTGTGGGCTTTCCAACCATATCCATACACTCCTTATGTACACTGAGTGAATCCAACCGGGGACTCACCAAGCCTCTCATACTTTTGGCTCTTCTTATGATTTTGTCTTTTTCTTTCTCGAGAACTGAAATTTGGGCTTCCAAAACCAAAATTTGACCATCAATGGATGTAGTCAATGAAGTCAATCCATCAAAAGAATTAGCTATACTTGCAATTTTCTCCTGAAATTCCTTTATCTTCTTATCCACATTAACTATAAATACATCTATGTTACAACATATTATGTATATATTTGTATACTATTTCAAAGAATTATATACCAGTTTCAACTTTTCATCAATCTTCTTCTTCTTCTCAAATTCAATCACCTGATCAAATGCAACTCTTTTAGCCTGTGTAAACCTCTCCAGTGCTTTCCTGTTTGAAATCTATTGCAAGGATTGAAAATCCTTTGAAATGTGCTCAATAATTGTCTTAAGCTTGCTAGATAGGCTCGCTTCTTTGTCAATCTTGCACTCTGGGACTAGTCTGTGTAAAACAGTGATAGACTGATCAATAATCCCTTTGTCCATAGATCCTTCCTTCATTAATTTCTATGGAACCATCATCATGAGTTCAGTAGGACTCATCTCGGTTATTTTTTTCTTTAAAACCTGTGAGGTGTCAATTGACAACAATGATGGACCTACTATCAGTTCCCTATCAGATTCCCCTTTCTTCTCCTCTGATGATTTATCCTTTATAGCTTCCTCACTTACACCGGTGGCTTTGCCACTTGGTGCAGTCTCTCTAATTGTCGGTTCCCCTATAGGAACTGTAACCTCAACTTGTACATCTATATCTGGAGGACTCTTGTCCTCAACATTAGTATCCTGTGCAATATCACCTTTTTCACTCTCAGTATTAGTCGATGTCTCAACATTTGTCTGTATAATTGTATCTACCGAGGGCTTAATTTCCACTATCTTAATGTTTTTCAAAATTGAGGGTAAAGTACCCATAATACCCTTTCCTTTTCCTTCAACCGGGGTATCTGCAGTGTTTGATTTTGATTCCGGTGAAGTAAAGAAACCTCAGTTCTCTCCTAAGAACTTAACCCATGCCTTGTGGGTCTCCTTTATTATCTCATTTACCCTTCCTAGCATCAAACTAGTTATTCTATGTTTGTTGTTAAATACTTTTCTATCTACCTCCTCAAGTGTCCTATCCGTTTCCTTTGGGGTAATAGAAACACAAATAGATAACAACTCTTGATTTTTTATGTGTTTATCTTCTTGTATTGTTGATAGTCTCCTAGCATCTAACATATCATACAATTCTGTCAGTATTTGATCTTCAATTTCTATCAAGGCTTTCTTATAAATATCCAAATATAACAATACCGCTTCCTCTACCTCTCTTTGTTCATCATTCTCTAAGAAATCATGGTAAAACTATAAATTCTTTAACATGCCATCATTAGTTATTTCATCTACTAACTCTACACAAGTTTTTGGTGGAATGATAGTTACATTACTAGATTGAATAGTTGTATCAATGTCATTTTTCTTCTTCCTTTTTACAGTACTGGATGGAGCTGAAGGTGTTGCTTTTGGTGCTTGCTTCTGTGCTGGTATCTTGAATGTAACTTTCCTAACTAGTTGCTTTTTAGCTTCTACCTTTATTTCCTTTGTTTTCTTCCTTATAACCCTTTTGAATGCTAGGGGTGTGTCATCCTCAGATGTAGACTCGGCTGTGATAGACTCAATGAACACTTTTGGTTCTTTCCTCTTCCCACCTTTCTCCGGGACAACATCAATTAATGCTTTGATGTCTTGTGAAGCCTTCTCTACAAACTTGCTTGTGTTTCCTTCCTGCTTCTCTCTCTTCTTCCAGTTGAACTTTGTTTCAACCTCTTGTATTTTCTATTTTGCAGTACCACGGGGCTTCTCAGCCTCATCAACAGGTGCTTCAATCAACATCTTTGCATAAGAATCAAGGATATGTGCATCAACTTCATAGCCCATTTCCTCGATCCAGATCTTCTGGGGCTTGATTGCTTCCATTAGTGCTTCATATTTCTTCACCATGAAGTAAATGTCAGTTGAATATTTCTCAATAATATGCTTAGGAATCCTTTCCCTAGATTTCATAGACTTCTAGAATCCCTTAAAATATCCCCATACTTTATCATCCCTTTGACTGCCTAAAGTAGCAATTGATTATTTTAATTGTCTCCCTACCAGGATATCAAATGCCCGTTGTCTCTTCCCAAAACCGGGAGTGTCATTCATGAAAAATAACATTAAGCAGACAATCAAGTTTCCATACCGAAAAGTCCCTTTCTTTTCACCTTTAATATTTCCTAGGTTTATTAATAATTCATCTAACATCCAACTACATAGATCCAATTTCTCATTTTCTCTCATCATTTTGTAAGCTGCGAAAATTTAGGAGCTAGAAACAAAATTATGTCGATTTGATTGAGTTAGCTTATAATCGATGATGATGCTATCGAATCTGATGTCTGTGTCGATAATAGTGCTGATTCTCATAGATCTCTTGTCAGATGTTGCTCTAGTGATTTTATTGACATAATCATTAGAGACCTTCTTATCTTGACGTTGCCCAACCTGTGGTAAACCAGTGATTGCCTTGATGGCTTCCTTGGTGGTCTTGTAAGGTCTATCCAACCGGGTAAAATCTCCATGTACTCTGCTCAAAACATACCTAATTATTTCATCTTCGAATTCTAAAATATCCAGAATGTCGGTAAACCCTAAGTCTTCAATGTGCTTGTATGTTGGTTTGATTTTTCCAGAATCTCCCATAAGCTCACTCATGTACATGCTCTTTATATTAGATGTCCCCAAATCCTCAATGTGATAGTGTATGTATGCCCTAACATCTTTGACATAAACAACTCCTTCCGGAACATGGGAAAATGCTCCTTCCGGAACATGGGAGCCACATGCGGATATCGCTTGAAAATCGGCCTGGGACAGTCCTTGACCTCCACAACAGTCAAATTTGCAACAAAGATAGGAATAGATGATGATCCCACTTCCATGAGTTAAGATAAATACCTGTTAATCACTTCCAGTGAAACCCTTAACAAATTCTTCCAACTGTCGGTGAAATCGCTCAAGAAGATATTTGATCCCATTGAATAGTCTTTGATCGCTCTGAATCACTCTTAATCACATTGAATCTCTCTAGATGCAAGGTGATAAAAAATGAAGTGAATTCAACTTTTTATCCTCCAAAAAACACCCTAATCTTTCATTGACATCAATGACTTCCGGTGAAAGATACCAGATCTCGAATAGAACATATCCATGTCGGATAAGCATCTCCAATGTTTGAAACCTCTTTCTGGGGCATATGCAACATCTTCATGAATTTTTCCTACCCCTAAGGCATCTACCTTAGTTATTGCATGAGCTACCTACCGATGCAAGAGCAATCTCCTCTGCTGGATAAGTAACCGGTGCATTCCCATCTGCTGATTGTTCTTCAGTCTTCCTGACCCATCTCTGAGTATGATCTTGCCGGATTTCACTAACCTTTTAATTCCCTTTCTCATTTGATCCTCCATTACCAACCAGTGGATTTATGCTTCTACCAAATTTAGCAATATGTCCAGCCTCATTACATGCATAACATGTAACATCGTTCTTTTGAATTGCTTTGCTAAAACCGGTATAATTGCTTGACCCGCACTGATTAGCCATATGTCCAAACTTTCCGCATACATAGCATTTAACATTCATTCTGCAATCTTCTATCTTATGACCATACTTATTACATCTAGAAAATTGACCGAGAGTAGAATTAGGGTTATGATTTTCTCTATTTCTACATTGCTTAGCCATGTGACCAAATCTATTGCAAAAAAAATATCTACCATTAAATTTATAAGCATTAAATTGCCTTACCAGTGCCTTATGGTTTTGATATTCATTAGCAGTACCAAAACTTTGTCCTTGCTCAAATCCAAGTCCACTGGAATCTCAAATCTGCCTTTGTCTCTTCAAAAACTCATCTAGTTGTGTTGAACTAATCTTAATTTCTCTTTGTACTCACTTGTAGTAGTTAGATCTTCTCTCAGAATTATCATTTGTCTCTCAAGCTCTTGTTCATTACTCTGGGATTGTACTAAATCAGTTCTCAACATATCATTCTCATGAACCAACCTACCACATTCTTCAAATTTATTCTTCAGAGATACATCAAGATTTTCTTCCTTTTTCTTCCGGTCCTCAATCTCTTTAGACATTCTTATAGTTATAGCTTGCATTTCATTTCTCATAACCATGTTCTCCTGACTCAATTTCTGACACTGTTCCTTAAGTGCATCTGTCTCTTCATCATCCTGATTTTGCAAAAGTTCCTTCCTCCTAGCTTGAATAGATGATAGCCTCTCCTGTAGGACAAGAATGAATTCCTTAGCAGAATTAAATTCATCTTATAGCTTTAAGTTTCTTAACCTTTCAACATCATAATCTTCAAGTTCCATCTCAAGTTGCTTGTCCAAACCCATGTCCATGGATTCCAGATTCAAGATCTCCCTCAATTTGTTAAACTTCCTTCGAGGAACAAGGCTCTGATACAAATTGTTGGAATCTAATAACACTGAGAGGGGGGGTGGGGGTGAATCAGTGCTATACCATAACTATCTATTTTAGCCTTATTAAAACATGCATACACCAACCGGTACATACAAAATTGAAATAAGTAAAGCAATCAATAAGCCAATCACATAAATGAGAACCATAACACACATAACTATACATGGAAAACTTCAAAGAGGAAAAACCATGGTGGGATTTGTGACCCACAATATCAATCCACTGGCCATATGAAGAGATATTACAAAATATAAGGGGCCTACACTTGCAGGAAGGCTTATAGCCTAGAGAACACTACTTAATCACAAAAGGAGCCTCAGTGACTACATATAAATCTATACTACAATTCAGAGAAGTGAGTGAACTGCTAAGATAACATCTTCTATGCCAGAATATAGTTCCGGTTAAGCTTTGTCTATTTTGGTCTGAAACTCTAAAACCCTTTGCCAAAATAACCCTTACATGAATATCCTCACATACATAATCTCTCTGATATATTTCGCATCATATCACACCCACATCTCCATTACATTTTCATTACCATATCAATTATGAAAATGATCTAATCCAACTGACCTATATACCCTATACAACTTATCATGCCTTATGTCAGCTTACAAAGATAACTACAATATCAATATACATGTCGACTAGATAACATAAATACATGAATATCAAAAATAATTGTCGATGTCGGATCCAAGAGATGTCGACCTCTAATACTGATAACCTTATTCTTAACCATTTCGGCCTACATTGCCAGTAACCTAAGAAATCCTTCTATCTTGTTGGTGTCGGTGCTTGTGAATTGCCTGGCAGTACACAACTGAACCAAAACATGAAGCCATAACAAAATACCATGTTGCCATCAATGACAACATAGTGAAACCAACCAATTGAGTGTCAATTGCCAACAGTTTCCTTTCAAGTCTCATCCAGCATCCACCTCGTAAGCAAGATCAGGACATCCCTTCCATCCTTCGTAATAATCCATTTCCAAGTCAAGATCAAAGTATTCCTTCACCTTCATGTCCTAAGCAAGATCCATTATTTCTCCAGATCCTGATCAGGATCCCTCCATCCCTTCATCTCTATGTCATAATCCTTCGTGTTCCTCACAAGATTCCATCTCAAATCAAGTTACCATTTCTCGTAGTCCCCCTCACGATCCCAATCCTTCTACACAAGTTTTGCATGAACTCCTTATCAATGAAATCACCAATCCTGATAATTCTTTAGAGAAAAATTTATCAATGATTGTGTATGTACCATTTTCACATGCCAATGTGGTGACATAAACAAGCATGGCACCATCTAATGAAATCAACAACCAAATTTTTTCCATCATCTTCTTCCAGCACAAACATAACACCATCTAATGAGATTGACACTTGGTTGGCTTTATCATACTCTTCAAGTGCATCAATAAAAATAGGCATAGCACCCACTCATGTCACAACTTTGAAACCAAAATCAATTTATCTCATACACCCATTTAAGAGGGGAAAAAGACAGAAGAAGAATGAAGAGACAAAAGGAGGTTAGAATGCAAATAAAACAAACAATGACATAATACGAATGCAAACAACCAACTTTATACCTTGTCTTTCACCTCTCCCTTGGATTGAGCTTGATGAAGTGGATGATGAAGATGTGCCCTTGATGCTCCACTTGATGTGCTCCTTGCTTGATGTGGATGTGGATTGCTCTCCAAATGCTCAACAAAATTATGTTTGGATTGGATTTGGATGATGAGGATGAATGAGATGAATTGGATTAGATGAGAGGATATTTGGGCATTATGAGGGTATGATAGGAAGAAGATAGAAGAGAAATGGACAACATGAAAATGCATGAGAAGTGGATGATTTGTGAGGAGAATAGGCTCCAATTTATAGATTGGAGAAGGCCAATGGAGGGCCAAGATTGATTTGATCGTGAAGGGTTGAGATTGATTTTAGATAGAAGGCATGGATCAAGGGTGCCTTGGGAAAATAAACAAGAATATAAAATTCCTTGAAAAAATGGGGGAGAAATTTGAATTTCAAATATGAGGAATTAAAAATTCCAAAATAAGGATGCATTGAGGGATTCAAAGAAATTTGAATTTCTTTGAGAGAATCAATGTTGATGTGACATGAGTGGGAATTAAAAATTGAGGGATAATGATAAGCATGATTATGAGAGATTCTAGAAGGATTAATTAGGCTAATGAGATTAGGAAAAGTGATTTGTAGGAACCACATGACTAGGTTAATTAATTAGAATTAATTAACTAAGTGGGTTTAGAGGAAATGATTATTGGAGGGGACTTTAGAGGAATAGGGAAATAATTTATTTATTTTATAAATTAATTATTGGATAATAGTTTCAGGATTAATTAAATTAGATTTAATTGATTCTGAGAGGAATAAGGATAACACAATTAAATTAATTAATTATGTTGATAGGCTTAAATTAATTAAATATTAATTTTAGGTGTCTACATTTTGCCCCTCTTTGATATAACGTTGTGAAATGATGCTATATCAAAGAAGAATAAAACATAGTGGAAGAAAAGGATAAGGGCTAGTAGCATGATGCCCTAGTCATGAGATGAAGAAACAGATAAGGACTAGTAGCATGATGCCCCAGTCATGAGATGAGGAAGAATGATGAGGAGGAAGGATGACGAGTAAGTAGTGGTATGCCCCCTCGAGAGGACATGCGGGTTCGAAGAACACGGTTGTACTCTCGAAAAGGAATTAGGAGAATAAGTGATGAAATTAAAGAGGGAAGTAGTCTGAGTTGGAGTGTTGTGAATGAAATGAGAAGAAGAAATGATAAATGGATTGGATTTCTTGTTGAGCAAGTATAGAGAGAAAACCTAGATTTGATATTGTCATGGATAGTCTACACCACTGATTATAAGAACCAGGATGATATGAAGATCCGAGGCATGGAATGACACTCGGTCAAATAGGAATGCCTTGCACACAATCATGCAAGTGTTGATAAACGCTAATGCAAGGTTGTCAGTTAGTACAAGGAAGACCTTCAAACACACCATGCCATGAAAACTATGCCCCATTATACACCAGCCAAGACATACCAAGATATAGGATGATCAAGGCAGTCATGAACAAGTATAGTCCTGGGACACAAGATGAAAACAAAGTGAAAACCTCAAGCATGCAAACAATATGCACATGACCAACTTACATCTCTTGCCAAGAGTAGGACATGGATTTGGATAAACTGTCAGACTAGGGAAGGATACATCCCAATGGGTAGGTGATAGATTGATTGGTGAATGACAAAAGACAAGTTGGATGTGCAAGATCTACAGGTTAGAGGATTTCCACTTGGATTTGATTAGAGTAGTATGGATGGGTGCTTGGATTAGGCACAAGTTAGTGTGAGCTCAGGTAGATGGAAAAACTTTGTTTGATGGATTGGATAAGATTGGAAGAAGGATGAATGATTAGATAGGATGAGAAGGGGGATGGATGATTGAGTAGGATTGGATTGGGGATGGGATTAATGATTGAATTGGAAGAGGTGGAGAATATGATTGTATGAGATAGGATTGGATAGGATGGGGTGGATAGGATTTGATTGACTGGAACCAATGATTGGTAAAAGGATGGATGGATGATTGGACAAAGATATTGTTTGGATAGATGGATAAAGTGGATGGATATGGATAGGAAATGGAGGAATAAAGGATGGAGGGTAGGGTGATGGAGACCCAAGGACTATGCTGCAAAGGAGTGCAATGCCCCACACTAGAGGTAGTGGAATTAAGGATGTAAGGATGGTGAATAAATATGGATGAGATGGGAGGATAATGTGTGATGAATATGGATGGTAGAGGATTAAGGCTTGTGTTTTCCAAAGCATGCATGCATATACATTATTTTGCCTCTTATATGATCAAGAAAAAAGATAGGAATGGAGAATTCATTTTGATAGGATGAGGGATATGGATAGGATAGTCAAGATCAAAGATAGGAAAGGAGAATGGACTTAGATATGATGTAGATGGATGGGAGGATTATGTGGATGAATCTTGGCCCCAACCGTAGAGTGCATGGGGATGAGGGGATTGCACATGACACTTGTTTGCCAAATTTTCATCATGGTACTTACCCAAGGCACAACAAGAAGTGGTTTTCACCATTGGATGAAATGATTTTTCTTTACTTTTTTCTAGTTTTTTTTAAAAATTTTTCTTGATTTTTTTATTTTTTTGAATTTTTTTTTGAATTTTTGGAATACTTTGGATGGATAAGGATGAGGATGAGTAGATGTGGAAGATAGTGGATGAATGAAAGAGGAAGGGAGGACTCAAGCATCTATTTCCATAGATGGTATCCCTTAGTATTTCTTTGAACTAGAGGTATGCTCATAGATGTTGGTAACAATAATTGGGGAGATGAAATGGATAGGGATGAGAGATAATAAAGGATTGTGAAAAATGGATGGTGGATAATGGATGGTGTTTTGAATAATTTGTGGAAGATCAACATTGATACACACCTTGAAGGGTGGTGGAGTAGTGGGGGAGTGTTTTGAATTATATGGGGGATAGAGTGTGGATTTTGGAAAATATGGACCCAAAATAGAAGAGGGGGATGATGGAGTTGGGATGGTGGATTTTGGGACATAAGGACCCAAAATGGATTTTGAAGATGGAGGAGTATTAGATGGAGGATTGGATGACTTATGAATGGATGGAGCTTTTGTATTAGCAAGTTTGGATGCCAATTTTGATTTTGCTTTGAGATGCATTGCCTCTTTGGGAATCCACATAGTTTTTGATTTTTTCTTTTGGGGCCTTTGTGGCCTTTTTGATTTTTCTTTCTTTCGGATCATATTTTTCTTTTGAGCATGTCGTTTTGAGGGGACATGTTGATCCTTTGATTTTTTTGGATTTTGAGCTTTATGCTTTTTAGATTGGGCATCCAAATTGCTTCCAATAGCAATGGGATGGGTACACGAGGATGAGGGATTGATGGATTTTATGGATGGGATGGTGGAAAGAGAGTGTTGGGAGGCATCCAAGGATGTGTGCATTTTTTGATCTTTCTTAGGGATTATTTGAGGTGATGGAGTGGTGGATGGAGGGATTTAAGGACCCAATATGGATGGAAGGGATGGAGGATTAAGCATCAGAACATAGGGGCCCAAAATGGATGGAAGGAATGAAGGGTTTAACTTTGGAACATAGGGTCCCAAAATGGATGCGGAAGATGAGGGATAACAAGATTTTGATTTGTATGGGAGCAATTTGGACTTAGGAGGGACAGAGGATTTACCAACATCTTGAGCATTATCTTGAGGACCCTTATTATTTCAGAAATGAGATGTGAGTCCATTTTGAGGGGTATGAGATGTGGAAGGAAGATTAGGATCTTTAGATGGATTGGGATCATGACATGGAGATGAAGGGATACTTTGATCTTGACTAGGGAGGGTGTCATGGGATGGAGTGGGAGGGGTGATTGGATCATGAGATGGAAGAGGATCATGTGATGGAGGGAGAGGGTTGGATAGAGGAATCATATGATAATGAGAGGAAGTGGAGGGAATGCCATAATTAGATGGAGTAGAGGGAGATGCATCATGAGATGGAGAGTATTCTATGCTAGCATGATTTGGAACAAGCTTTTGGCATGTTTGGAGTTGTGGGGATTGTGTGATGGAGGAAGATATGGAAGCTTTGATGTGAGTAGAAGGGGAAATGGGGGTATCATGAAGTGTGGGGGATTGGGATTTATTTTGATGTGGAGGTGATTGGGGTGGATGGAGGACTTGAGGAGACTTGGCCACTTTGCTTTGAGGTGAGGATTTTGTCTCCTTTGCTAGCATGTCTTGGATAAGATTATGGATGATGGATTTGGAGGACGTGGACAATATGGATTTTGGAGCATTAGGATTAGATAGAGGATTGGGATTGGATGGAGGATTGGGATTGGATGGAGGATTAGGATAATGGATTGGGCAATTAGGATTAATGATTGGAGGAATACAAAGTAAAGAATTTGGATGGGGAGTAGAGGTAATGAATGTACTGTCGAAGGATGGGGATTGGGATGTAGATGGGGGGGGGAGATGGAGGTATACATATTGGATTAGAGGAGTATGTGAATAAGGGATAATATGGAGATATGGATGGGGAATAAGATGGAGATATGGATGGGGAATAAGATGGATTTCCCTTGTCGAAGGTAGAGGAAGGATAAGAGATATGGTATAGATTGGGATTGGGTGTAATGTGTTGAGATGGGATGGATGAAGGTATGACAGGTGAGTGGGAGATTATGGGATTAACTTGGTAGGAAGATTCGTGAACTTCCATGAGAATCTTCTCATACCAAGCTTTAAAATTTTAGGTAGTCATGTTGAGAGTCAAGCATTAGATTGGAATTGGATGAATATGTTTTGGAGGGGAAAGATTATGAAGATGATGTTAAATGAAGATGAGGATTAGGACTTGGCTTGGAATGATGATGGATTAGATTTGATTAGGTTTGGATTGGATTTGATTTTCATTGGAATTGGTTCGATTGGATTGGTCCTTGGATTAGGACTTGGCTTGATTGGATTGGTCCTTGGATTAGGACTTGATTGGATTGGTCCTTTGATTAGGACTTGATTTGATTGGTCCTTGGATTAGGACTTGATTTGATTGGATTGGTTGATTGATTGAATGGATTGGATTGAATTGGATTAGATTGGATTGAATTGGATTGGATTGGATTGGACTGGATTGGATTGGACTGGATTGGATTGGATTTTATTTTATTTGATTTGATTTGATTTGATTTTATTTTATTTGATTGGATTGGATTAGTCCTTGGATTAGGACTTGTTTGATTGGATTGGATTTGATTTGGATTGGTCCTTGGATTAGGACTTGATTGGATTTGGATTAGATTAGATTGGTTGATTGGTTGGATTGGATAACCGGATTAGGAAGATGGATGGATCTAATTGATTGGAATTTTGGAGATTTGATTGGACTAGAGGAAGAATGAATATTAGTTGAGGAAGGATGATTGTTTGAATGGATGAAAGTGGATTGGGGATTGGAGAATTTCTTCGATAGATAGAAATGGATTAAAGATTTGATGATGACAAGATGGAATTTGGAAAGAGGGGTGATTGATTGGTTGTGGGGGATGGACTTGGCAAGAGATGTCAAGTAAAGAAAGCACAATGGTCAAAATAAGTTAGACTCAAAAGACACTCATGCTCCTTCACAACATATCCTATGGCGAGAAAAGACAATAGTCAATGGATCCTAATTGGTTTCCTAGCTATGCTTACCCAGAGTGGACACTTAGATGCTTGACCCCACTAGCTCCCCTCCATGACACTCACTTCTCCGAGGCAGCCAAGCATCAAATCCCATGAAAACTCCTCATGGAGAACTTTGTGTCTCTACTAAGGATCATAAAAATATGGGTAGCTTCGGAGGTCCGACCTCTTGCACCAATAACTAGAAGGTTTTTGGCCACTATGCACAAGGTGTTTAGTATGTCTTCCCATTAGGAGCTACCCTTCGTAGTTGCGCAAGTGCAATTGAGGCCTATAGCCCAAAAAAGCACTAAGAACTTAGTAGTCATGCAAGCGTGATTAAGATCTCTAGGATCCTACTAAGCACCCAATGTCAGAGTGAACTCTCATATAGCTCCAACCATTGACCCTTTCATCATCAATGGCCTATTTATTATAGTGAGTTAGGAACCCCAGGTCCGGGTGTACTCACTTGGGTCATTCCCCTCTTACCTTCTCAAAGAGAAAGTTGGGAGGGCAGGCCCGCTAAGGTAAGCATGCAACAAACATGAAAAACTTGGAGGGTCTAGATTTCTGATCGTCTAGCTAGACGAGAGCATACTCTCCTACCTTTACGCTTTTCACAAACACAAAAGACAATGGTTTATTTACCCTCTAATTAGATCTAGGTGCCTAAGAAAATGATTAAAAGGACATAATGTTTTCTTGTATCTCCTTAGGCAACCTGCAAAACAACTTGATTAGTAGTTTGAAAATGAAGTCTTCAACAAGAGTCCTACAAAAGACAAAAGAATGACAAAAATATATTTTTTTTAATTTTTTGGGAATGAGTAGAAAAATAAGAATAAAAACTTTTCTACTAATGACAAATGTGGATTTGGAGGAAACTTTGATGGGTAAATGGGGTTTGACTAGGTTTTTGCCACTTTCTAAGGGATAGGAAAGCATAAAATGGCGATTTTAGAGGAGAGGTGAAGGAATGGAAAAATTTGTTCAAGAGGGACAAAGAAGCAAAAATTGGAGATAGATGATATGGCAAAATTTGGAGGTGATTGGATAAAACTGGAAGAAGTTATGGCAAACCCTAAAAACAGAGAAATGTGGGATTTCGGGCTTCAAAAAGTGGAATTTGGGATAAGGCCCTCAAGGAAGGAAATGTACAAAAATGAAATTGCGAGGGATCTACTGAAGTTTGGAGGAAAACATAGTGAAGATAAATAAGATATGGTGAAATTAGCAGATTAGCAGACAATTGTGCTAATGCACGAGTTGTCACGCTAACAGATAGTATTAATATTTAAACAGACAACAAAAAAACAAATGCGGTCGCGCTGATTAGCAGGCGGTCGCGCTGATTAGCGGGTGCTTGCATCAAAACAACTAGAGTTCGCGCCCAAAAATTAAAATTAAATTTTTTAACAAAAACGCTTGCGCTAATCGCAGAGCTGTCGTGCTAAAGTGACAATTGAAATGAGATAGAAGTGAGAAGTTAGCAGAATGAAGAAGAGGAAGAAGAGGAAGAACGAGGAGATAGATGAATTTTTGTGGCAGTCGCACTGAAGCATAGTGAGACACCAGAAAAATCTTGAAATTTCCTGCGGTCGCGTCGAAGCCGAGACAGTCGTGCTAATTAGCAGGTGGTCGCGTTGATCTAGAAATGGTCGCACCAATGCGTGTGCGCTCGTGCTGAAGCATGAATCCTATGAGAAACCTTCAAAAAAAAAATCAAATTTTTGTTAAATTTGGGACGTGGGTCCCACTAGGCGTGCCAGAATAAAGAGGGGAAAAAGATGAAAGAAGAATGAAGGGACAAAAGGAGGTTAGAATGCAAATAAACTAAACAATGACACAATACGGATGCAAACAACCAACTTTATACCTTGTCTTTCACCTCTCCCTCGGATTGAGCTTGATGAAGTGGATGATGAAGATGCGCCCTTGATGCTCCACTTGATGTGCTCCTTGCTTGATGTTGATGTCGATTGCTCTCCAAATGCTCAACGAAATTATGTTTGGATTGGATTTGGATGATGAGGACGAATGAGATGAATTGGATTAGATGAGAGGATATTTGAGCATTATGATGGTATGATAGGAAGAAGATAGAAGAGAAATGGACAACATGACAATGCATGAGAAGTGGATGATTTGTGAGCAGAATAGGCTCCAATTTATAGATTGGAGAAGGCCAATGGAGGGCGAAGATTGATTTGATCATGAAGGGTTGAGATTGATTTTAGATAGACGTCATGGATCAAGGGTGCCTTGGGAAAATAAACAGGAATATAAAATTCCTTGGAAAAAGGGGGGAGAAATTTGAATTTCAAATATGAGGAATTAAAAATTCCAAAATAAGGATGCATTGAGGGATTCAAAGAAATTTGAATTTCTTTGAGAGACTCAATGTTGATGTGACATGAGTGGGAATTAAAAATTGAGGGATAATGATAAGCATGATTATGAGAGATTCTAGAAGGATTAATTAGGCTAATGAGATTAGGAAAAGTGATTTGTAGGAACCACATGACTAGGTTAATTAATTAGAATTAATTAACTGAGTGGGTTTAGAGGAAATGATTATTGGAGAGGACTTTAGAGGAATAGGGAAATAATTTATTTATTTTATAAATTAATTATTGGACAATAGTTTCAGGATTGATTAAATTAGATTTAATTGATTCTGAGAGGAATAAGGATAACACAATTAAATTAATTAATTATGTTGATAGGCTTAAATTAATTAAATATTAATTTTAGGTGTCTACACCCACACTTGAAGGACTGGGGGCAAGAAGATCTGCCACAACTAGATTGGTTTGAAAATAAGGAGGCTATAGCAAAAACTGTACATGGAATACACCCAGTCGAGTCCTTATATCTTATTGGAAAAGACATCTTTATCTAACTCTTCAAACAAAGACCAATGAACTGCCTACACAAAACTCCCTGACCCTATGAACAACATGCACCTTAAACGATACTATATCTACGGGTTGGGTTAGTTTAGGTTTTACTTTCCACATTGCATCTCATTTTATTCAAATAATTGCATGGAATATAGTTTATGCATTAGCATATAGCAGCATCAATAAAATAAGGCAACTGTCCAAGTTTATCATTTGTTTGCATTCAAGAGAAACAAGGGTCATCTCCTTTCTTAAATATTCAGACATGAAGTCTTTGAGGTCCTAAGTTCATTCTTTTTTAGCATCACCCTATGACGACGCTTTACTTATTGTTGGGTAGTGATTTCACTATTTGAGACTTGTTAACCCAAAATCTATCAATTGCTATATCTCAAACACATTAAAAAAATCTCTAATTCATTCAAGACACATAGTTGATCATATGGCTAGTGAAAAATCTAAAATTCCACTTCAGTGCCGCTGTAATTATCACACCCAAGTAGGTTTCATTACTTACAAGTCAAGGCAAGAAAATATAAAAGAACAAGTGTTATGCCAAATATCCATCTCAAGGCAAAAGAGAAATGATATATAACTAAAATATCACGCATACAAAGTGCGACAAAAATCTTGACTACGGGAACATGCGAGCAAATACATTAGGGCTATGAACGCCTATTGGCAATGGAGCAATATTTGAGAAATTATAGTGTATAACCTCATCGAAGCTCTAAAAGCTTGCTGACAGTGAGGCTCTATTTGGGATGCTTTTGAAGTTAGAATAATTCACATAGCTAGTCATATAGGATGCTAAGAATCTTTAGTGAACACAAGAGCATAAATTAACTCATTTTCACACACATGGGCAAAAGAAGATCAAAGTTTCAAGAACCAATGGGGAAGTTTTCCATGTCTCCATTTATAAATCCTAGTCACTAAGTGTGTTAATTTGGATGTTCCAAGAGACCTTAAGGATCGATTGATTGCTTATCTATGAAATGTTTTGTACCTCTAATTCAATTGGTGTATTACAAAATGTTAAACAAAAACAATCATCCTTTTTCGAATAGGAACTGCATCTTCATCATGCATATGGCATTAACATAGGTCATGGCTAAAATTCATTGTCTCCACATGTATTCTGCAAATCATCATGTCATATAGGTCTGCATACTGGGGTCATAGCTGAAAAAATCCTAAAAAATCATAAAAAGTCTTGAAAAAATCCTAAAAATCATAAAAAGTCCTGAAAAAATCCAAAAACATTTGAAAAAAAATAAAATCCAAAAATAAGATAAAATCATAAAATGTCTTGAAAAAAGCCTTAAAAATCAAAAAATTGAAAAATTGAAAATCAAAGCGAAAAAGCATAGACCGTCCATCAAATCAAATCAACAACAGACAATCCTGAAAGTCTACAATCCAACTGATCACATGTCTTGTTAATCAATTTATCGATCAAACTCTATCAAACATTAACATGTCTTATATAGGGAAGGGTACACTTGAAACCAGACAGATCGGTCTTACATGAGGTATTCACTCTCTCAAACCAGACATTCCTATCAATCATCAAATGATCAAAACAATTATATAGATCAATATGGCTACTAGATTTTGCCCAAGTTAGTCTTATCTTTATCAATTGATGACAGGTCATGTTTCATCAAAGCAAAAACATTGAAAAGCAAAAAATACCAAAAACATCCATATAATGTCCTGACAAAATCCTAAAAATCATTAAAAAGTCCTCAAAAAATTCAAAAATAGCAAAAAATACCAAAAACATTCATAGATGATCCTGAAGAAATCAACCAAAAACATCCATATAATGTCCTAAAAATATCAATAAAAAACATTCAAAAATCAACGTAGAAACAATAAAAAAATCAATCGAAAAAACTTGCAATAAAATGTCTCGCAAGAATCAAACAGCCTAGTAGATATCCAACAAACACTTCGCATGAAGTTAACAAAGGATACAACTATCCAGTCAAACATCTGGAATCAATTGATCAAACTATCTTATCAATCATATCAACTATCTATATCAAGTGATCATTATCTTGTCTTAAACAGAAGATGATACACTCAAAATCAGACAGGTTAGCCTTAAATAGGGTCCACAAGTTTTTGAGATCAAACATTATCAACTATCACCTCAAGCAATCAAAATGAAGACACGGATCGGTATGGCTGCTAGATTTTATGCAGATTAGTTTTTATCTTTTATCATTTGGTGATAGATTATGTTCCTATGCTACTCAAGGATGTCCACAAGTGACTAGACGAGCCATGACGGGCATTATCTTTTTCTTTATTTGCTATTTGTGGTGTGAACCAATGAAGTTCTTGGGACATAGTTCCA
Source organism: Cryptomeria japonica (assembly GCF_030272615.1). Taxonomy (NCBI): domain Eukaryota; kingdom Viridiplantae; phylum Streptophyta; class Pinopsida; order Cupressales; family Cupressaceae; genus Cryptomeria; species Cryptomeria japonica. The sequence continues at coordinate 44,930,901 of NC_081415.1, read as the reverse complement.
GTGGGTGTCTGTGTTGGTATGTTCATTCAACAAATATCATATGCAAAAGTCAAGGATAGTTATGCTTGTGACTATCGCACATACCTCAACCCCTAACACTGCAACCAGAATGGAGGGTTCACTCCTTGTCTGCTATGTGTTTGTTTCTTCAATGAGATATCTTTACATCTTGGTTCCTTATACCCCGATGTGCAAAGCTCCATTGCTATGAATAAAGGCACCAAAGTTCATGAAAACCATCATCTTCATTTTCAGTCTATCATTATCAATCTATCATTTCATGTCAATCATCCTCAATTGCTTCTAATTCTCATCTTTCATTCTAATTCATTCTAAGGTTCATTCTCTCATATTATATCATCAATCTCATCATGCTAATTGTCTCTTCAAATCATTTTTTCATCAAGCATCTTTTCTTGGACCAACCTTTTCAATTCTTTTCAATCATTCTTTCATCTAACATGATCTCTCTCATCACTTAATTCCAATCGTTTCATCTATAATTCTATCATTTCCTCATATCAAATATTCTATCTATCAATCAATTATTCCTCACCTTCATATCATATTTTATTATTCATCCAATTTTGATCTATCATTTGTCTTATACAAGATGTATCCTTCATGAAACTAGACATTTTGATCATCTTTGTCTTATATAGGTTGTTTCCTTCCTAAAACCAAACTTTATCTTTATCATATCAATCTTATCAAACCTATCAATCCCGTCAATCCTATCAATCTTATTATTCAATCAATCTACAAATCACTCTAGCCATTTCTTCTATCCAATCAAATCCGTTCATGTCATCAATTAATCGTTCTTTTATCTCACCTTCTTCTTCTTTCAAGAGATCATTCATATCTTTAATGCATAAAAAATCTCTCAAGGGGGCATCCTACCTCCATTACTAGGGAATACTGTGTTAGGATCTGAGAGGAAACTGAGAGGGGAGGGGTGAATTAGTTGTCAATTAATTTCATCCCAAATATAACTTAATCAAACTTGATGCATAATACCGAAAAACCAAACTTAATACCGGTTGACAGATTAGCAGTTAATATTAATATCGGTGAAGCTTAATGTATAAAATAGAAAGAGAAACAACATCCACAACTCATAACATGGAGATTTGTACCTGGAAACCCTGTTAGGGGAAAAACCACGGTGGGAAACCTTACCCACAATCATATGATACTACTGCAGATAGTATGTGTACATAAATGGGGTCTACACATGCAGAAAGGCCAACCACCTAGAGCTCACTGCTCAATCACAAAATAGGAGTCACACTGACTACAATTGGATGATTAAATCCAATGATAATGTACTGCTCAAAGTAGCATCTTCAATGTTGGATTCAGTATCGGTTAAGCTCTGATAATCACCTTCAAACTTTCCTTGAACCTTCTTTATGGTCTACTCATATGATCTTCAATATTCACACATACCATGTCACAAAACCATATACCATATACCTATTACATGTTACTCATCTATCTCACAAATGAGATCTTGCATATATACCAAAACCTAAGACCAAATGTGTAGGTCGACTCACTAAGAATATTACAATTAGATAAGATGTGATGCATTATGTCGGCTCAATACATTTACAACAATATCTAATCAATAAATCATCTCCATAATGTGTCATGCTGATATGGAATAGATGATGTGATTCGGTACATAACCTAGACCAATTTAACGGTAACAACAAATAAGTCAACCCGATTAGACCAATAACCAAAATACCAAAACCAAATTTCCAAACCATGTCTTCGACATAACCAAGTGATCTCCAAATGATAACAAGTCATCCTTTATGCCGGTGAACAATATAACCTGTCGATGAGCATATACCAATGACTATGCATAAGTCACTGAACTTGCCGGTGAACAACAATGTGTCGGTTCAACATAACCATAGATCTCGAGAAGGATAAGTGTTGACATCAATGACAAAAATAATGCAACAAATCCATAATACCAACAATCTTCCCCTTTGGCATTGCTCGCAACACTAGATGGAAAAAAATCTAAGTGCCAAAGTAGAAATGCCAAAAACAAAAACCAACAATCTCCAGAATAGATCAATACCAGAAATAAAAAATGCAGAGAGTAAAAATCTCTCCCCAAAGGATATTGTTTTTCCATAGATATCACTCCCCCTTTGACATCAAATGCCAAAGCAATACAAATACCAGAATATACAACTCAACTCATAGAATCAATTACACTAACCAATTATTATAACCAACTACTCCCCCTGAGAAGTAGCTCTCCTCCATCAAAAGCTGGAAAAAGGTTTCTCAGTTAGTTTCTGTCGGTTTGATGCCAATCTGCAACTATCTAAGTCTCTACCGGTGAGGGTATTACCCCAAGCTACTCTCTGAGATATTCAAAGGTTTCCTTAGGTAAAGGCTTAGTAAAGATATCTGCAATTTGCTCTTTAGTATTCAAATAAACCAATCTCATTTCATTTGCTTCAACATTCTCTTTCAGAAAATTATACTTAATAGAAACATGTTTAGTCTTAGAGTGAAATACCAGATTCTTTGATATATCAATTGCTATTGAATTATCACAATAGATGATTATAGGTTCTTTACATTTAACCTTTATGTCCTTCAACATTTTCTTAATCCATAATACCTGAGTACAATTAGTTGCTGCTGCAACATATTCTGATTCTGCTGTTGATAATGATGTACAACTTTGTTTCTTGCTCAACCATGAAATCAATCTGCTACCAAGAAAGAATGCTCTTCCAGTGGTGCTCTTTCTGTCATCTATATGTCCTGCCCAATTTGCATTGATGTATGCACATAAATCAAAATTTTCATCTTTAGGATAACATAAGCCAAGATTTGTTGTGCCTTGTAGATACCGAAAAATCCTTTTCAATGTTGATTCATGATTTTCTTTAGGATTACTCTGAAATGTTGAAACAATACATACTGCATTCATTATATCAGGTCTTGTTTGTGTCAAATACAGTAAACCTCCAATCATAGACTTATATCTTGTCGGATTAACAGGAGCTGAATCATCTTTCAATGTCAATTTATCAGTTGTAGTCATAGGAGTACTTACCGGTTTGGAATTTTCCATACCAAATTTCTTTAATAGTTCCTTCAAGTATTTTGTTTGACATATGAATATACCTTTATCAGTCTATGAAATCTGCAATCCTAAAAAAGAATTTTATCTCTCAAATCATAGACATTTCAAATTCTTCCTGCATCTTATTAGCAAAGTCTTTACGCAATCCATCTTCTCCTCAAAAAATGATATCATCAACAAAAACTTAAATAACCAAGATGCCATCATTAGTCACTTTGAAATATAAGTTGTTGTCAACATTACCCTTAGTGTAATCAAGCTTCAAAAGATATTTATCCAATCTAGCATACCAAGCTCTAGGAGCTTGCTTCAATCCATACAAAGCTTTTCTTAACCTGCATACCATATCTCCATCATTTGTCAATGAAAATCCATCAGGTTGTTCAATGTAAACTTCTTTTTCAAGATCACCATTCAGAAATGCACATTTTACATCCATATGATATACTTTATAGTTCTTGTATGCTGCAAATGCAAGAAATAACCTGTTTGCCTCAATTCTAGCTACTGGTGCAAAGGTTTCATTGTAATCAATTCCTTCTTTCTGTGAATATCCTTTACACACTAATCTTGCTTTGTTTCTGATTACCTTACCATCTTCATTAATTTTATTTCTAAATACCCACTTAATTCCAATTACATTTTTGTCTTTAGGTGGGGGAACCAATGTTCATATATTATTCTTTTCAATTTGTTCTAATTCATCTTCCATTGCTTCAATCTAATGGTTATCTTCACATGCCTCAATAACAAATGCTGGTTCAATTTGAGAATAGACCAGTTCACATAAGGTCTCTGCCAAGTAGGGTTTCTCTAGTTATTGAAAGATCTTTTCCATTCACGATTAGGCCTTTGATTCATGAGAGATCTCTTATTCATCATTCCAGGCTTGCACTCAACATCTCTATGCCCATACTTGTTGCAAGTCTAGCAATAACCATTAAAATTTCTAGGCTTATAACCTTGATAAACATTAGGTCTATAACTATCAAAAGAACTAGATATGCTTCTACAAACATTAGCAGTATGACCTACCTTATGACAATTAAAGCATACTGCTTTGTATGGTTTCTTACCGGTCACCATCTTTGTCTTAGGTGCATATTTGTCTTCATGCATGGTGTCTTTGGTATCAGAAGGCTCACCTTTCTCAAAGGTAGTGTATCCCAAACCTCGTGTCTCTCCTTTCTATCTTTGTGAATGAATCTTCTCATCCAACATGGTAGTACTCTTGTTGAATTTAGCTAGTATCTCATTAGCATCAACCAACTCCTTAGTAAGATCTTCTTTCTTTTTCATAAGACTTTCTCTAAGAGACATAGTCATTTCTAGATCAACCTTTATCTCCTCTTTTTCCTCTTTTTCCTCTTGAAGGTATGCAGTTAAGGTTCCAACCTCTTGATTCAACTTAAAGATCTCATGCTCTTTTTCTTTGATCTTGTTTTCAACAGTCCTCCTGACTTCCAGCTCTTGACTCATGTTGATGGTTAGGGCTTCAAGCTCTCTCCTTAGATTTGACTTTTCATCATTTATCTTTTCAACCTCACTAGCCAAGGCATTAACATTTTCTTCCTCAAATGAATTATTTTCAATGAGTTCCATCAACTGTCCAACTAGCTCTCTCCTATTAGCCAATGAAGCATTAAACTTAACCCTTAGTTCACCTAGGGCTTCTTCAGATTCTGCAAGTTGGTTAGATAGCTCTTTGTAACTCATTCCTTCCCCCATGTTAGCCTTAGGGATCTTTCCTAAGTGGTTAAGCCTTAAGGGAATTAGGCTCTGATACCAATTGATAACCTTATAAGGAACTGAGAGGGGGGGTGAATTAGTGCAAGAAAAAATAATATTAATCTGATTACACCTCTTAATAACTTTAAAATCAATAGGCATGAAAGAAAGATAGCCACATAAGCTAACACCAAATAAGACATGCACACCATAACACAATAATTTTCACGTGGAAACCCAAATCGAAAAAACCAAGGTGGGAATTGGTACCCACAAGATCAACTATCTGTAGAATAGAGATCTATTTGGTTAAGGTCTTACAACTGCTCTGTTAGGAGCACACCCAGTTAAGAGCTATTACAATGAGGCCTATTAGGACCAGCCCTATTAGGAGCTACCAAACTATGGGGTTTACACAACACAAACTAATGTGTGACCCTATTAAGAGATTTAACCTTTGGACCTGTGAGGATCCTACTGCACCCAGTTAGGAGTGACCTTGTGAGAGGATTTCATCTTGCTGCAACTAATAGGAAACAATAAGTTTAACTGATTTGCAAACATCACCTATGTGCCTGATTAGATCCGCTTTAGTTCTGCTTCTAACACTGACTAAACATCAATACAGAGCTTCACCTTTCACCATACAATAAAATTTGTACTATAGATCTCTCATCTGATACCTCATCACACAATATTCACCTTTTTATAAAGAACTCTGTTAAGTCAGCTAAGAACCCTTGGAACAATTTCCTAGGTTCAATGTGTCTAGTCAATCTTGATCATCATGCTTTCCTTATATCGACAAAACATAACTAATCACAAAAATATAACATTATATCTATCGGTTTACCGATCTAAGTAACTTCTTCTCTACTAGTTAATTGTTCTTCATGATTGACTGCTTAGATCATCATATCTCATCCATACCATCAAATCTGTTGATGCGGTCCTGGTGATAGACTCCTGTCAATGTCATAAACATGTGTACCAAATCGCGACACTTAACTCCTCATCAATCTTCTATACCGGTTGCTTGAACATAACTTTGTTACTATTTACCAGTTGATTGTCCTGTTTACCGGTCCAGTGTTTAACTAACTCTACTACCGGTTAAGCTTTACCGGTTAGACTAAATAACTTAGATGAATGAAAAAACATGGTTGCATCATTGAAAACAAAAAACAATTCATCAATCAACCTATTACATCATATCATCATCATCATCAAGCCAACACTTGCAACCCAATAAAGAAAGACAACTCACCAATCATAGGCATCTCAAATTCATTTTGCATCTCCTTAGCAAATTTTTACATAAACTATCATTTCCTCCAAATATAATGTCATTAACATAAACTATAAGAATCAAAAAATTATCTCCATCAACCTTGAAATAAATAGTTACTACCTCTTATACCTTTTCTGAACAACTATTGAAACAAATACCTATCCAATCTAACATGCCAAGCCCTTGGTGCTTGCTTAAGTCCATACAATTCTTTCTTTAGTCTACACACCATATCTGGATCTTTTATCAATCTAAAACCATCCGATCACTCAATATAAACTTCTTCTTCTAGATCTCCATTCAAAAATGCTTTTTTGGTATCTATCCGATAAAATTTAAAGTTCTTGTAAGCAAAAAATGTAAGAAACATATGATAGCTTCCATCCTTGCTAATAGAGAAAAAATTTATTAAAAATCTATTCCTTCTACTTGAAAATATCCTTTAAATACTAGTCTTACTTTATTCCTTGTCACTTGTCCTTGCTCATTCAACTTATTCCTGAATACCCACTTAGTTCCTATTACATTCTTGTCAATCAGTCTAGGTACTAACTCCCAAGTCTTGTTCTTCTAGATCTGATTTAGTTCTTCTTCCATAGCATTTACCCAAGTTTCATCCTTAATTGCTTCCTCATAAGTCTTCAGCTCACTCATAGATAGTAAATAGTAATCAGCTTGTTCTTGAGCTTATGCAATCTTCCTCCTTGTCTAAACACCTTTTGTCTTTTCTCCAATTATCTAATTTTCTGAATAATTCTTTTGAACATATTTAGCAGGAACTTTCACTGAGTCTTCCTCTTCTTCTTCTTCATCATTTTCTTCCTTCTCTTTTCTCTCTTCCGGATCACTTGTCTTCTTTGGAACTACTTGAACAATCTCATCCTTTTGTGCTAGAGAACATTTATTCTCCTTTCTATCCTTGATGTAGTATACATTTCCACCAGTTCTAACTCCTTCTGCAACTCTTTTACTAGTCTTTTTTATCACACATTTAGTTTGTTGGTTTGATGATGATGATGATAGAGCTATAATAGGTTGTTTGATGACTATTTGTGTTGTCATTGATGACAACCATGTTTTTTTAGTCATCTAAGTCATTTAGACCAACCAGTAAAGCCTAACATGTAGTGGAACCGGTTGACAACAACGTGAACAAGAACAAAGCGATGATCAAGTGACCGGTACAGATGACTAGAGAAGAGTTAAGTGTTGTGGTTTGGAACATATGTTTATGACATTGGCATGAGTCTATTATTGAAACCACATTAGCATATTTAGAGTATTGAGCGAGTTATGATAGAAAGAACAGTCACAGTCAGGAAGAACAGAGAACCGGTATAGAAGAGTTACTTTGATCGATGACCGGTAGAATTTATGTTATGTTTTTTAGTTATGTTTTTTTTTCCGACATAAGTAAAGTTTAATAAGCTGGAAAATGTTAAAGGTGACTAGATTGAATAAATCTAGGGAATTATTCCAAGGTTCTCAACTAACTCAATAGAGTTCTTTATAAAGTGATGAAAATTATATGATTTCAAGGATCTAGAGTGAGAATTTGATCGTGCGGTGGAAGAAGAAGTTAGGTTTTGATGTTTAGTTGGTGTTAGAAGCTGATCATAAGTAGATCTAATTAGGCATAAAGGTGCTAAATGCAGATCAATCAAACTTGTTGTCTTCCTAACAGTTGCAACAAGAAAATCCTCTAACAAGGTCACTCCTAACAGGGTGCAGTAGGATCCTAACAGGTTCAACATTTAAATCCTCTAACAAGGTGGCACATTAGCTTGTGTTTTTAAATCCCAATAACGTGGGTAGCTCCTAACAGGGTCGGGTCTAAACAAGACTTATTTGAATAGCTCTTAACCAGGCTAAATCAATCTTAAACGGGTGTGCCCCTAATAGGGTGATTGTAAGACCTTAACCGACCAGATCTCTATACTACAGATAGTTGATCTTTGTGGGTACTAATTCCCACCGTGGTTTTTCCCATTTGGGTTTCCACATGAAAAATAATTGTGTTATGGTTTGCATGCTTTATTGGATGTTTTCTTATGTGGTTATATTTCTTACATGCTTATTGATTTTCAAGTTGGTGAAAGGTGTTATCAGATCTGTTAAGTTTTTGCTTGCACTGATTCACCCCCCTCTTAGTGCCTTTTAAGTTTATCATGGTTCTACTAAACAAAACTTCATAGCCTTTTCTACACATTTTACTAACATGTTATAGTGAGGATCCGATAATTACTAAGAGTGGGGGAGAGGTGAATTAGTAATTAGGATAAAATACAATCTTTCACCACTCTGCCAAATACTTCACAAAACAATTCATAACTAGTACCAGTAGCTAATCAAATAGTCACTTAAATCATATTTACGAAAGTATTTCCAGTAGCAACTTAAGTGTTCATCATTAAGCAAGTATTCCCGGTAGCAACTTATGAACATGAAAAGAATCACCGCCAAACCATAAAACATCACTGGTCATAAGATCTTGATACCCGTTCTCAAACCTTGGCTGAATATACAATAGTCAATTCCAAACATGACTTCCGATTCTCCAAACATGATGCAGTTCATGTCATAGACTCATTACAATGTCATAAGAACACATTCCAAACCGCAACACCTAACTCAACATGGATCTCTACTGCAATCATCTCCTTCTCTATTCCTGCTTACCGGTTCACTATCACTTGACATTTTTGCTTTCCAACTCAAATCCATTTCAATCCATTACTGGTTAGACTTAACTGATAGACTTAGATGACATAGCAAGAATAAACAAACATGGACAAACATGGTTGCCATCAATGACAACACAAATAATTGATCATCAAGCATCATATCATAATTATATCATCACCAACATGAAATACTTATCGCCATAAAAACTTCTAGTCCTCATAGGACCACATAAGTTAGTGTGCACTAAATCAAGAATATCCTCAAAAGAAAAAGATTTACTCTTAAAAGTAGAAGTAGTCATCTTACCCAACTGACATTCTTTACACAATGCATTGTCTGGCTTAACAAGTTGTGGCATACCTCTCACCATACTAGATTTGCTGACCTTAACCACATTATTAAAGTTCACATGAAAAAACCTTTTATGCCATAACCAACTATCTTCAACCTTAGCAACCAAACAACTATTTACATTAGCATTCAGATGGAAAAGATTACCTTTACTTTGTTTTCTAGTAGCAATTAATTCTCCTTTGCATCCTAACATCCTGCACACTCCACTCTTAAACTCAAGACGATAGCCTTTGTCATTGAACTGACCAACACTCAACAAATTATATTTTAAACCTTCAACCTAATAAACATCATCTGCATTACTTTTACCATTCAAAGAGATAGAACCTTTACCTTTAACCATACAAGGTGAATTGTTTCCAAATCTTACCACACCACCATCAAATTCTTCAAGAGAAAGAAACTTGTTCTCATCACCAGTCATGTGGTGTGAGAAACCATTGTCAATAATCCATTCATCACTATTGTCAATGTGAGATACTAAAGCCTTCTTATCAAACACATCTTCTTTAACAACAACAAAGACAATCTCCTCATTGTCTTCATCCTCAGATTCTTCATCAAAGACTCCTTCATCAACTGTAACATAGCACTGTTTCTTTCACTTTCCCTTGTATTTTCTAAACTTTTCCTTTTGATGATTATTAGGACAGTTTGCAGCTATATATCCTATCTTGTTTCAAGAGAAACATTTGAGAGGTAGCTTACCTTTATACTTGCCAGTGCCTCTAGGAAGTCTTTTAGCTAATAGTGCTTCAAATTCCATCGGATTACCTTCATCATCCATATCAGCTTTGCTACCGCCATGATGACTTGACTTGCATTCATGACTATGACAAACATCATTCCCTTTTCTCACCGATACACTAGATACAAATGCTTTAAAAGATGATTCAATCTTAGGAACACTATTGTCAAAACTATTTAACTAAAAAGTAGTGAGCTTACCAATCAAAGAATCAATAGTAACCTTATCCTTAGTAACTAACCTTAGCTCTTGAATATCAGACACTCTGATGGCATAGGCATGCAATAGAGTTCTAAGCATCTTACTCACAACAGTATCTTCTTCTATAGTACCACCAACACTCTTGATTCCACTGACAACTTATTTAATCTGTTGCCCATACTGAGCAATATTTTCTCCATCCATCATTCTCATATCAACAAACCTTCCTCTAAGACTCTCTTCTTTAGCCTTTTGAACATGCTTATCACCACCATAGATTAGTTCTAACTTCTCCCAAACTTCAAAAGCAGTCTCTAAACCATGGACATCAATATATTCAGTATCAGATATTGTACTTACAATGGCTTCTAGTGCTTGATTGTTTTCCTGTTGCTCCTTAAGTTGATCTACAGTTAGAGGACTGGTAGGAGGTATATACTTTGTAATAACATGCTACCAAAACTGAGCACCCATACCTTTGATATAAATATTCATTCTATCTTTCCATATTTTGTAGGTGTCCTTAGTGAATTTGGGACCCTCTTTCTTCATCATCTTCCTCGGATATTTTCCTCAAGCGGTTAAGCTTCAACACAAAGAGGACCTAATGCTCTGATACCAATTGCTATAGTGAGGATCTAATAATTACTGAAAGGGGGGAGGGGGGTGAATCAGTAATTAGGATATACTACAATCTTTCACCACTCTGTAAAATACTTCATAAAATAGTTCATAACCAGTACCGGTAGCTGATCAAATAGTCACTTAAATCAGATTTATGAAAGCATTACCGGTAGCAACCTAGGTGTTCATCATTAAGAAAGTATAGTAAAGACATCAAATGAATAACTCAAAGATCCAACCACAACATGAACACAAGGATTTTTTCAAGTGGAAACCCAAATGGGAAAAACCACAATGGGAATTAGTACCCACAAGATTTGCACTCTTTCGGAATGCACCTTGTTAAGAGCCTAGCCCAGTTAGGAGCTTTACAACAATGCCCAGTTAGGAGCAAAACTTGTTAGTAGTCACCCGATCAAGGGATTTTACAACTTAGCCCTGTTAAGAGCTTTACCCTGTTAGGAGTAACCTCGTTGGAGGATTTAAACCCAAATTATTGAGCCATCCAGTGAAGGGATTTACAAGATCAGGCCTATTAGGACCTACCCGGTTAAGAGATTTTAAGTATGTTGCAACTGTTAGGAAACAACAGATAAATGATTTGATCTCAGAACTCTCTGCTTGCTTGTATAGATCCTTGTCAGCTCCAACCTTCCTCTCTCCTATAGACATCTCAATTTGGTTCGACACACACACACTTCTCTGATCACCAACACAATAAACCTTCTAAAACTTGACCTAAATAACCTTTACACTTAGGTCAGTTACATAACCCTAGCAACTTTCAAAATATATTGAAATTATGTCAAACGCAGAAAACAGTCCACCAAAACATTTTACAGATCATTACAACAAGTTTTAAGACAATTGCAGTCGTTGAATGATCATAATACATCACCACACATCAATCTGATAAGTTGTCAAACCCTTAACAAATTTTGCTAAGCACTTCGTTGCTTTCCAATAAATTCGCTCCTTTTACGCACCAAAACAACATCTTATCTCTCCACATGGATTCTGACATGTCATCATCAACTTATGAACATGAAAAAAATCATTGCCAAACCATAAAACATCACCGGTCATAAGATCTTGATATCGGTTCTTAGACCCTGGTTGAATATACAATAGTCAATTACAAACATGACTTCTAGTTCTCCAAACATGATGTGGTTCATGTCATAAGAACACATTCCAAACCACAATGCCTAACTCAACATGGATCTCTACTGCAATCATCTCCTTCTTTGTTCCTGCTTACCGGTTCACTGTCACTTAGCAGTTTTGCTTTCCATCTCAATCCATTTCAATCCATTACTGGATAGACTTAACCAATAGACTTAGATGACATAGAAAGCATAAACAAACATGGACAAACATGGTTTCCATCAATGACAACACAAATAATTGATCATCAAGCATCATATCTTAATTATATAATCACCAACAATCCATCAATATATCATCACCAACAGTCCTTTACCGATACACCATCATGTCCATCAGTTATGCCTGATAAACTTATATGACACTAAGAGAGGGGGTGAATCAGTGCAAGCAAAAACAATAATACAAATCTAATCACCACTTTAACCAACTTAAAACTTAAAAAGCATACAAGGAAAATGTTCACTTAAGCTAATATCCAATATATCATGCTCCAAATAACACAATGATTTATACGTGGAAACCCAAAAGGGAAAAACCACGGTGGGAGTTAGTACCGACAAGATTGACTATCTGCAGAATATAAATCTTTGACCGGTTAAGGTCTTACAAAGATGCCCGGTTAGGAGCAAACCCTGTTAGGAGACATCTGGTGAAGGGAATTACAACTTAGCCCTGTTAGAAGATTGAACCTATTAGGAGTCACCTCTCTTGAGGATTTAAACTCAAGTTATTGAGCTACTCAATTAAGGGATTTATACAGTCAGGCCTGTTAGGACCTGCCCGATTAAGGGATTTTGACTGCTGCAACTATTAGGAAACAACAAATAAATGTTCTGCATGTAGAACCTTTGTGCCTAATAATATTTGCTTTAGTTTTGCTCAATACACCAACAACACATCAATACAAAGCTTCACAATTCACCACAAAATCAAATTCTCAATCCACGCTCATGATCTCTCTACTCATCTCATAACTCATCACACATTTTATAAACAACTCAACTTAGTCGACTAACAAGCTTGAAACAATTTCCTAGGTTCAATGAATCTAGTCAATCTTGCACTACACACTTTACTTATGCCGACCACCGACATAACAAACCAAAAATAAAATATAAACACTACCGGTTAATTGATTTATGTCATTCTGCTCTACCAGTTAATAGTTTTTCAAGATTGACTTCTTTGTATATCATAACACGCTCATCCTGTTGAATCTGCTAATGCGGCATGGGATATATCTACAAGCACTTGTCTCCAACACTCCAGTGGAACCGCATCACCTAACTCTTCATCGATCACCCATACTGGTTGCTTGAATGTAATATTGTTCCTCATTTATCGGTTGAAGTCCTATTTGTTGTTTCATTGTTAAATTGTCTCCTCTACCGGTGTCTCCTCTACCGGTTATTCTTTTACCGGTTGGCCTAAAAGATTTAGATGACTATCAAACCATAGTTTCCATCAATGACTACACAAACAAGTCATCAATCAACTCATTACATCAAAACATCATCATCAAGCCAACAATGCCAACATGCCAACATAACACTTAACAAACTATGTCTCAATCCTTTAACATAGTAAATATCACCAATTTTATGCTTGCCATCAATAGAAACACTTCCAATACCTCAAATAGTTGCACCATCTTAACCTATTGTAAGAAAGTTAAGTAGTGAAACAACTTCCTACACTAACCTTGAAAGGATGGTAATGCAAAATTTTTTACAAATCATCACAATAGTTACAGAAAATATAAATAGATATAATAACATTCAAACTATAACACATTGATTTACAAGGGGAAAACCCTTTCGGGAGAAAAGCCCCACACTCCAAAAGTCGCCCAATATATTATTCCGTAATAAAAAATCGATTACAATATACTTGCAGAGCAAGCTCTTTGCAGGAGTACCACTAATCAGAGTTTCAGAGGAAACTCAATAGTTATAAGACTCTTACACACAACCTCTATCTCACACACCTCATATATAGGAGATACAATACAAGAAACCATCAAATGGTATTACAAAACCATGGGCTAAAACCACCCAATAAGGTGTAGCCGACCTTATCTCCCTTGTCGATTCCCTATGACATGTCCCTCCCTTTTTACAACTCATTTATGTGTCTGATGTATTTTATATTTCCTATTTCCAGAGTACAAACTTCCAGAGGCCATAACTTGAGAACTGTGTGTCCTATTGACAAACCGTTTGAAGCGTCGAAAAGCTTGCAAAGTTCTCTATTACCTCATAAATTGATATGCTATTTACACCCACTTTTTAGGGCATTTAGAGGCCTCTAAATTCCTCAAAATCAAATTTAAAACCTTCCAAAACAAAAAAATTAATATCTTCAAAACTAGTTGTGATCTTGCGACGTAACTTTACCAAAATGCTTAGCTAGCCAACCAGAAGCTTCGAGGAGAATTTTGTACCATTTCATGCTCAAATGAAAACTTACTATAAATAGTAACCTCATGTAAATGCAAGGTTGAGACACCATTTCCCAACAAATCTCCCACTTGTCTAACACTTTGCAAGAGCAAAGGGAGTATCAACACAATAAATCAATTACTAGGGGAAATGAGGCTCATAGACTCTAAGCACCATTTAAAATTCTCTATGCTCATAACCTTAGTTAAAGCATTTGCAACATTCATAAAAGTTTTTACCTTAACTAGCTTCACCATGCCATCTTTGACCATATCTCTGACAAAATGATACTGAACATCAATGTGCTTGGTCTAGGCATGAAATGTTGAGTTCTTAGCTAGGCAGATTGCACTATGACTATCACAATAAATTGTCATGGCTCCTTATTTTATTCCAACGTCTGAACACAGTCTCTTAAGCCAAATGGTATTTTTAGAAGCATGAGTAGATGTCATATACTTTTCTTCAGTAGAGAACAAAGCAACCACAACTTGTTGCTTACTCATCCAACTAATTGCACCACCAAATAAAGTAAACACATAAGTACTGGTGGATCTTCTGCTATCAATATCACATGCCCAATCTGAATCCACATAACCATGAATATCAATGGAAATCATGTCTCCAACTGAATTACCATGATAACACAAATAATAATTTGAGGTACCCTTCAAATATTTGAAGACTCTTTTGACTGCATACCAATGAACTCTACCAGGATTAGACATATATCTGGATAGAAATCCCATAGCTTGGGCAATGTCTGGTCTAGTATAGACCATAGCATACATCAAACTTCCGACTACATTGTGGTAAGGCACTTTTCTCATGTCTTCCATCTCTGATGGGCATGTAGGACAATCTGTAGTAGATAATTTCATTCCAACTGTAAAAGGAACATACAGTGGTCTACAATCCTGCATGTTGAACCTCTATAACATTGAATTCACATACTTACTCTAGCCTAACCATAGCTTTATGTTTACTCTATCTCTTCTAATTCCCATCCTAAGAGTGTCATTCACCTGACCAAGATCTTTCATTTCAAATTTAGCAGCAAGCTGAGACTTTAGTTCTAAAATCATACCTTTCCCTTTACCAATGAATAACATATCATCAATATACAATGCAATGTATATGAAATTATCACCATCCATTTTATAATAAACACAATGATCTGATTTAGAATACTTAAATCCCAAACTCAACACATATGTATCAAATTTCAAGTATCACATCCTACGAGTCTGTTTGAGGCCATACAGACATTTTTTTAATTTACAGACCAAATTACTTTTACCTTTCATCACATAGTGCTCCAACTGTGTCATATAAATATCCTCCTCCAAATCACCATGAAGGAAAGAAATTTTCACATCCAGTTGCTCAACCTATAAATCATAAGCAGCAACGATAGAAAGAAAAAATCTAATGGATGTCATTTTGGCAACATGAGATATCTTACCATAATCAACACCCTCAACCTGAGAGTAGCGTTTTGCAACCAACCTTTCTTTATACTTTTCAATTCTTCCATCTGAACTAATCTTTTTCTTGAACACCCATTTGCAACCAACAGGCTTTTGACCTTCAGTCAATGGTATAAGATCCCACGTATCATTCTTTTTCAAAGTTGTCATTTCTTCTTCCATAGCAATCTTCCAAGATTCTGCATCATTCATACCTAATGCCTCTTCTATAGATTGTGGTTCATCCATATTAGTATTCAAAGAAAAAATACATCTCCAATCATCAGGTGAATATCTTTTAGGTGCTTGTCTATGTCTTTTAGACCTTCGAACAAGACAAGTTGGAGGTTCTTCCTCCTCTTTTGAAGATTCAGAGCTAGACAAGCTCTCCTCAACTTCTTGCCTACCTAGGGTCTCGATTCAACTCTTTCAAGTGCAGAAGGAAATTGAATCACATCCTCCTTTTTAGTCTGTTCTGGCTGAAATGAAATAGAAGGAGACTTAATTTATGTAAAAATGATACTTCTACGTTGAATTACCTTTTGTGCAACAAGGTCCCAAAGCTCGTATCCTTTCACACCATAACTATACCTGATGAAGATACTTGTCACAGCCTTGTTCTCCAACTTTGTTCGCTTCTCCTTCGGCACTTGTGCATATGGCTCACAACAAAAAACTCTAAGATGTCTCACTGAAGGCTTGTGACTCGACCATCTTTCCATAGGCGTTTTATCAACAAGGAATGATGTAGGAGACATGTTAATCAGGTAGCAAGTAGTGGCAACAACTTCAGCCCAAAACTTTTGTTCTAGACCAAAACCACTCAACATGCTCCTAGCCTTCTCCATAATGTCTTGTTCATTATTTCTGCAACTCTATTATGCTGTGGAGAATATGGAGTTGTCTTCTATTTTTTAATGCCATAATCATTACAAAATCTATCAAAATCATTAGAGAAAAATTCACCACCATTATCAGTCCTCAAACATTTAATTTTCTTTCCAGTCTGCAACTCAACCATTGCTTTAAATTATATAAATCGACTAAAAACTTCAGAATTACTCTTTAGAAAATATACCCATGTCTTTCTACTAAAATCATCAATAAATGAAACATAATATGTGGATTTTCCAATCGAAGGAACATCTACGAGACCAAACACATCAGAATCAATAAGATCCAAAACACCATAAGTTTTATGAGAACTCGAGTAAAACTGAACGTGGTTTTGTTTTCTATAAATGCATTGCTCATAGAAATCAAAGTCAAGATTACAATCATTCAAACCTTCAATAAGGTTTTTATTTTTTAAGGTCCTTAGACCCTTTTCTCCAATGTGGTCAAGCCTTTGGTGCCATAACATAGTCTTCTCTGCAGGTAACTTTACTTCAGATGAAAGAGCACCCTTAGGTACCCAAAAACCATTTCCATCTGCTGAAGGTGAAACCCTCAAATCTTCCACATATTTACTTTTTACAGAAGTTGTATTACACTCAGTAGTGTATGTGTCTAGCTCATACAAAGTGCCAAACCTGACACCTCTAGCAATTACCATAGCACCCTTAATCATCTTACATCTTACTTCAAAATAGACTACTTGCACACCCACATCTATTAGTTTTCTTACAAATAATAGATTTAGTTTTAAACTAGTGATATGTAGCGCACCATTAATCCTTTTTATTCTACCATCAAAAAACCTGATTCTAACTTTACCTTGACCAACAATGTCTAAATGTGAATCATCACCTAAGTACACCTTACCTCCATTAAATTCTTCATACTCAAAAAACCAATATCTATTGGCAGTCATATGAAAAGATGCACTTGAGTCAATTAACCAAGCATCATTACCTGCATGAGTCGCCAAAGATGCAATAAATGCAACACCCTCTTCCTTCTCAGACTTGAATTAGAATTCTTCTTCTTCTTTTTCTCCTTATTTTCTTCTTTGTAGTCCTTACGGATGTGACTTGGTTTACCGCAATTCTAGTAAATGACTTTGGGCTTTCCTAGAGATTTCGATCTCCCTCTTGATTTGGACTTA